>NC_063167.1:82804547-83119360 GCF_023159225.1 Perognathus longimembris pacificus
TTTCCTTTTCCGTATCCCTGCCGCCCCTCAGTCAGGATTTCTGTTCCCCTGCCGGCTGGCCCGGCAGGTTTGGCGCCTGGAACAGGGACTTGAAGGCCTGGGATCGACGGCAGGTGACCCCCGCTCAGGTAAGGACGTCCGAATGCTTGGGAAGGAGAGCGGGAGGAGAGTGTATCGTCGGGAGTAATAAATTATGGGACAAGGTAATAGCCGCATGCTATACATGCAGGCCCCCAAAGGCATGCTTAATGCCTGGGCAGTGAAAGTTGGCCAATGTAACTTAGAACGTTTCTTTTATTTTATTGAGAAAGCATGCCCCCAGTTCCTGGAGGAAGGAACCAATAACTTAGAAACTTGCTAGGAAAAAAAAAAAAAAAAAAAAAGGGAACATTATGATGCAACTGGCCCTGAGAAGACCTCAGTGGATGCTATTATTCTTTGGTTTCTGGTCCGAGATTGCTTAGATCTTAGCCATGAATAGATTAAATTCGATCAGTCGATTGGAGAAACTGAACAGGGACCTGATGAGTGTTGCCCAGCTCCGGGAGCGTATGCTGCTGCCTGGGAAGAGCTGACAAAATTAACAAGACCTGAACCCACTGAGCTAGACATTAAGGAAGACTCAGATGGCTCAGACTCTGAGGAGAAATTATTCAATAAGCCTATTAAAGATAGATTGACCTATGTTGAGACTATGTTAAAAATCAGTTATAGCTCTGTTGTCACAGCTTCATCCAGAACAACAAACTCCTTTAAAGGGAGTCCTGGCAGACTTACAGCTCTCCTAGGTGCAGGCTGCTAGCAGGGGGAAGGGACCTGAGGCTAGGGAAATGCTAACACCACCGAGGTAACTTGTCCTGACCCAGCGCTCTATTTCCATCCACCAGGACAGATTTGAAACCCCAACCAGGGTGAGTGACCATTAGCCTGGAGCTTACATTTTTCCATAAATCCACTGGGCTAGGTCAAGGAAATCAGCAATTGTGGGTGTTTGGAGATAACTGATCTCTAGTTCAGCTCAGCTGGTTGCTCGTCAAGTCTAAATTGTTTCAGGAAAGCTGCTCAAGTTTGAGCCCAATCTTATATATTTGGAATATTTTGCAGGACTTACCTAACTTCTATGAGCGCTCAGGCAGATGAAGTTCTCTCTGTCTCTTTTCCTGCCTCCCTCTAAACTCTGCCTGCCTGCCTGTGACATAGGATGGGTATCGATATTTGTTTAATATCTGCTTTAAAAGACTCAAAGAAAGGCTTTCTATTCTTGTTAGTGATGTTTAAGTTTTCGAGACTCAGTTAAATTCTGCTTGTTTGGCTAAATCATAAACTTTCTCTAGCATTGAGTACATGGTAGACAATAGGACTGGTTGGAGTGAAAGCCTGCCCATCCCCCAGGTGACAAGCATGCCAAATTCCTGGAGGCTGGGCAGAGACTTGGAGTCCTGTGACCTTGCATGTCAAAGGTGCCTTACAATTCAAATGCTGGAAGATGAAGGTGTCTTACTGTGAGCTCACTGTCTGTGTTCATGTCCTGTCTCCCATAAGCTCCCCTTGGGAGCTAAACTGGTTTCTCAAAATGTGGCTTTTCAGATGATCTGAAAATTTTGGTTTGCTGAAAAGGCTTTTTTTGTTTACTATCTAACCACGTGGTTCTAGAATATAGGCAAAATAATATCATTTGCCACTGGAATTCCAGAAAAACTTACATGGCCAATTAAAGAACAATTCTAAGCGCGCCCCAAAACGTGTGCACATTGTTTGTTTGTGTATGTATGTCTGTCTATGTCTATGTGTTGGTAAAACTTAAAAACAAAACAAAAAAAAAAAACAGGTTTTAAGCCCAAACTGATATGTTTGGGAGCAAACAAATGTGTCTAAGAAAAACTCCAAAAGGTTTTAATATACAGCACGTGATATAAGTACAATGATGTACAACCAGTGTGTTATTCTTTATGTCTATCTATGCTAAGAGTCAAGTGTACATCTAATCCTGACAATTCTTTGGTATACACTAAGATTTTGCTTCTCCATTTTTTTTTTTCTTTTTTCGCTGTGCTCTCATAAACTCTTTAAGATCAAGGGACCAGAGTCATTTTGAAATAACTGCACAGGTGTGACTATTAACCTAAATTTTCTGGAGCCAAAATTAACATCTTGCTTTATAGGATACAGGTTGACATGTGTGCTATCTGAGTGGACCGTGGCAGTCTATGGCTACAGAAAGCTGCCTCCACAGTAGGCTCCCAAACTGGGAGTTGTTTGTGACTCAGAAACTGCCCTGGCTGCTACAGAGAGCAGACTTGGTTGGCCTTCAATCTGTGTGGATTTTGTGACTAGAAAGATGGTTAAAGGCCCAAGCCTTCTAAAATCTGTTTAAAAATGCCCTTAACCAGTCTGTGTAGAAATTTACAGGCAACAAGCAGGAAATGTGACAGCCTATCCAGGGAACTCTACTAAAGAATTATCCAGATGCAAACCATCTCTCCTGCTGGCCTGCTAATTTGGGATGGAAGACACAGCCACTTCAAATCCACTGAAGCTGAGACTTTTATTGTTATTCATTTGTTTTCTCTTTCACGTGCCAGTAAGGTAAGGTTAAATAATATGATTAGATTTAATGGCACATGGACCCCATTCAGTCTGCTGTTCTTTAACTGTTACAGCAAAACTCTGGCAACTACTTGGTGGTCAACTTACAGGTAAACTCTACTCCTTTTGTTCTCCTGTTGCTTTAATTGGAAATAAAAAGGGCTTTTATGGCTAAGACTCTTTGGATAGTTCAAAGCCAGCCCAGGCAGAGAAAAATAAAAATCCCTTTTGGTCATATTTTGGGTCCTTATTATTTTACTAGTCAGAAATTACAGATTAAGACTTCTCATTTACGTACTTTGCATGATTTTCAAAAATTCCTGGGAGATATTAATTGGCTTCGCCCTTATCTTAAATTGTCCACAGCTGAATTAAAACCCTTATTTGATCTATTAAAGGGGGACCCTGACCCTACATCTCCCAGAGAAATGACAACTAAAGCAGCCAAAGCCTTGAGCATAGTAAATTCTGCCATTTCTTCCCAACATGTAAATTATAGATTACTCAGCCCCTTGGGAAGCTTATATTTTAACTACACCTCATTCTCCAACAGTGGTCCTCTGGCAGAAGGGACCCCTTTTGTGGCTTTCCTTGCCTGCTACTCCTTCAAAAATATTAATTCCTTATTATGAATTGGTAGCCACCTTAGTCCATATGTGCCGTGTGGAATCTTGTAAGTATCTTGGACGAGATCCACAGGTTATTTACATACCCTACACTTTGCAGCAGCAAGAATGGCTTTATATTCATTGTGATTCCTGGGCCATTGCTTGGGCCAATTTTGTGGGCATAATTTCACATCATTGTCCCTCCAACAAATTAATTCACTTTGCCTCTCCTTACCATTTAGGGAGGGCAATGCTATTACAGATGAGGCTACCCAAATTTTTCTTTCTCAAATTGACTTGGCAAAGCAATCACATGCTGCCCACCATCAAAACAGTCGTGCCTTACGTCAGCAATTTCATATTACTCGTGAGGCAGCTCGTCAAATTGTAAAAACTTGTCCCAACTGTGCTACCTTCCTGCCTGTGCCCTCCAATGGGATTAATCCTCGAGGCTTAGTGGCTAACCATGTGTGGCAAATGGATGTTACCCACGTCCCCTCTTTTGGACGGCTCCGCTTTGTCCATGTTACAATAGACACTTACTCTAATTTTATTATAGCTACTCCTCTTAGCGGGGAAGCTGGCAAACATTGTATCTCCCGTGCCTTATGCTGCTTTGCTACTATGGGACTTCCTAAACATATTAAAACTGATAATGGTCCGGGATATGTTGGACGAGCTTTTCAAACTTTTTACAAATCTTACCAAATTGTTCATTCTACAGGAATTCCCTATAGTCCTCATGGTCAAGGAGTTGTCAAACGGGCCAACAGTTTGTTAAAACATCAAATTTCTAAATTAAAAGGGGGGGGGGGAACTATACCCCTTCTCTCCTGTTAATATACTTTCTCATGCTTTATTCGTACTAAATTTTTAAAATTTGGACTATAATGGCCTTTCTGCAGCACAGCGGTTCTGGGAAAAGAGAGAGCAAAGAGCTTTTGCTCAAGTTAAGTGGAAAGATCCTTTAACAAGTGCTTGGCACGGGCCCGATCCGGTATTGACATGGGGT
This sequence comes from Perognathus longimembris pacificus, assembly GCF_023159225.1. Lineage (NCBI taxonomy): Eukaryota > Metazoa > Chordata > Mammalia > Rodentia > Heteromyidae > Perognathus > Perognathus longimembris. The sequence continues at coordinate 82,808,754 of NC_063167.1, forward strand.
CGAGGACATGTCTGTGTTTTTTCACAGGATGAAAATGATGCCCGCTGGCTACCTGAGCGTTGTGTTCGGATTGTGGAAACTCATCAGAACAGTACAAGCGCTGACCCACTGGGCTTATGTGCCAGATCCACCGATTGTGCACCCTGCGACCTGGGAGGAAGCTGAGGTGTTCGTCCATGCCAACAGATCAGCGTACGGTACAGCTCCAGACCCTTTTGTCCAACACGTTAAAATGGGAGATTTTGCAGCTTCTGGCATTGGAACCCCTTTATGCTTTACAACTGACTCCAACAGTTATATTCCAGGCTGTACTGTGATGCAATCCATAAACTATAGAATTTGGATTCCTGATAAAAGTCAAGTGTATAGTATACAAATGACTTCATTGCCTACTGGGTTCCCTGTAAGTGCCAATTCTACCTCATCCTTCATGATACCTCGCTGCATCAACTCCTCTCAAATTGTAGAATCCACGGGAGAACTGCACCCCATAAAGTGTAGACATGATCACCCTTTTATAACCAATATTTCAGGAACTAATTCTCAGCTGACAGACTGGTCCGGAGCTAATCTCACCAATAAGTTCAACCCAGGTCTGTGGTGGATGAATGGGCGCCCTCAACGTCATGTCTGGATGTTAGTGGCTGCTCTGAATAATATCTCCTGGCCCACTTCTACTTCTTTAAAAAATATTATGAGTTGTGTAACACCCCCTTATGCTATTATGTATGGACCTTTTAATATTTCTATAGGAGCCATGTATTTCAATGTTACTTGCACTAACTGTTCTTTTACAAATTGCTTGTATAGTGGCCTTACTGATTCTGCAATTGTTATTAAGCAACCACCATTTGTTATGCTTCCTGTAAACTTATCTGAAGCTTGGTATGAAGAAACAGGTATTCAAGTGTTAAAACATTTAAAAGAGCTTATGTGCCCTAGACGATTTGTAGGGCTACTAATAGCAGGCATTGTAGCCTTTATTTCCTTAGCTGCCTCTGCTGCAGCGGCCACTGTGGCTCTAACACAAAATGTGCAGACAGCTCACTATGTTAATCAGCTTGCTCATAATACCACGCAAGCCCTGCACTTTCAAGGCAGGATTGATGATAAAGTAGAACAAAAATTAGAAGCATTGTATGAATCTGTGCTGTCACTGGGAGAACAAATTCATGCCTTACAAACTTTGCAATGGGTGTGCTGTCATGCTGGGTTTGACTTTATTTGTGTGACCCTCCATAAGTATAATGGGTCGAGCTATTCTTGGGAACAAGTTGTAGCACATCTAAATGGTATTTGGCACCATAATAACTTGTCCTTAGGTCTCTTTCAACTCCATAGACAAATAGCCGGACTAGAACAAGCTCCGCCTTTGGACTCTAAAAGTGGCAGAAACAGCAAAAGAACTGTTTGAACAACTTCAACAGTATGTCCCTTCCTTAACTAACGTTAAGGGGCTGCTAATGACATTGCTCGGCCCAGGGATACTTTTGCTGATGGCTTGCCTATGTCTTCCTTGCATTGTACGCATGTTGCAAAACTCTTTCATGAGTTTAGCCAGCCAGCTGCATAAGGTCAAGCTCCAAGTAAATGAATTTCCCCCGAGAGGAACCGCAGCCAGAGACGGGTATGAGGCGGTGCCAGCTTGACCAACCTAAGACATGGGGGCTTCAGCACTGCTCTGAAGTTGTTCCCCCAAGACGGGTAAGGCGGGCTGGGGCACCCACCCCACCTAAGACAGGCGGGTTCGCTTCTTTTAATAAAAAGACGGGGGAACTGTCGGGAGCCGAGCTAGCAGCTAAGCTCATCCTGACCTCTGGCTGTGCTGTTATCACAAGGAATGTGGTAAGATTTGGCTTAATTGACAGCCAGCACTTACCAAGATGTTTTACTGTGTCCATAGGCGCCTGGCTTATGTTTACCATTCAGCCTTGTCTTGTTTTATTGCCTCCTGTTATTTACCGACCTAAAAGCTTTCTTATTTTCTTAAACTTTGGTAACCCTATGCCTTTCCCTGGTTCCCAAACTGCATAAAAGCTGGATGTTAAGAATAAACGGGGCTGCAGTCTTGAGGTTCAACCTTACGGCTGTAGACCTCCCGTACCCCATCTTTGTCTCTTGTCTTTTTTCTCTTGCCTTATTTTTCCTTTTCCGTATCCCTGCCGCCCCTCAGTCAGGATTTCTGTTCCCCTGCCGGCTGGCCCGGCAGGACTGATTAAGTTGATTACCATTTAAAAGTTATCTAAAGGCTTTTCTAAGCTAAAGTAAAGATTGAACAAGAAATATACTCACTGCTTTACATATGAAACTGTAACCCTCTGTAATTCACTTTGATAATAAAGGAAAAAATATTTAATACATGTATAACTACCACTCAATTTTCTATGTCTACAAAAATTGAGACTTTATAGGGATATTGTTTGGCCCTTAGTATCATTTGCAAAACTGACTTATCAGAGTAATTGCTTATGTACTGTTGATCTTATCTAGATTGAATTACTTATGAAACTGAATCTCATTTGGGTCAATGTATTTTATCATTCATACCAAGGTTTGTTTTTAATGATCACTTTATAAAATCTTTCTAGGATAAAAGAAAGACATTTTGCCAAGCATGTGCCCTCCAAGTTAAAGTTGCTGAGGATACTGGTTCTTTTCAGGCTGTGTACAGGTGTGTACATTTGTAACTGCTACAGTGGAAGCTTATTCAACTTAACAGTGCTGTCTATCTTAATTATTACCCTAAAATGCAATGTACCACAGAAATAACTAGTCTGTTCTGTCAATTGCTAACCATATCAGCATTTTAAGCATGGCTAGTTTAGTTTTTTTTTTAATCATTTCAGAATTGATCCTTTTCTGAAGCATTTGCATTTAGGCTCATAGAAGATAAGCTCTTCTAAGGACGTATTTGACACTCAAGTTAGACTTTAAAATGTAATGGATCACAGATAAGATCTGCATAAGAGCTCATTACTTCTAATACCTTCATTGATTAAATTTGCCCCATAGGGTTATTACTGACATAGAATCCCCCATGACCTCTGGTCCCATCCCAAGTGGCATTGCAACAACTGGGGTATCTCACCCCAGGAATGATGAAGAGCCAATAGGATGCCTTATTCCAGCATGGAGAAGAGATCTATCACGACAAAGCCTATGCTGGTGATGAAGGATCATTTAGAGACGGTTATGATAAACTAATTCAAATAATGAGTCATGTTGCCAGATCCAAAATGGAGTCACTTGTATCTCTAATTGGACAGGAGCTTATACCTTTTTCTTTCACCTGCTATTCTAGAAAGATTCTAGAAGATTCAAAGAAAACCCAGCTGTTTCTTCTCCTTATTGGACCTTACATCATCATCATCATCATCATCATCATCATCATCATCATCATCATCATCATCATTTGCTGATCCTGGAACTTGGACTCAGCATGTGAACACTGTCTCTGGGCCTCTTTTTTCTCAAGCCTAGCATTCTACCACTTGAACCTCAATGCCAATTCTAGCTTTTTGTGAGTATTTTATTGAAGATAAGCGTTTCATAGATATTCCTGTCCAGGCTTGCTTCCAACTGTGATCCTCAATCTTAGGCTCTTGAGTACCTAGAATAACAGAAGTGAGCCACCAATGCCTGGTACATTATTATGTTTTCATAATTAATTAATTCTATTGCTATTTTGAAATCATGTTTCAACTAAATTCTAAGGTAGAGATCACAAAGTAAGCCATACTGTGAAACAAGATTGCCTTTGATATCCTAGGACACAAAATGACATGGGTGCCCTCATTAAGAGTAACTGCTGTGTTCACATTCCAGCCAATAAAGCTGAGCCCAGGTTAATTAAATATCTGACTCTGCTAAAAACTTGAACTATCTCACCCTCTTGGTCCTCTGGTACACATGGTGAGAGAAAACAATATTGTTTCAATATTTTTGCCTGGTTATAATCACCTGTGAGAGATCTTTATCTGTTCCTTTACTTACCACTATATCTCACCAGTCTCAAGAGGCTTTTCTCAGTGTTTCTACAGTTTGGGTTTGCCTCCTTAAAAACAAATACCACTGATTATACTTTCCAAAAGTTATACCATCTTCTGTAGTCTCTGTCTCTGATCACCTAAGACTCAGGATCTTAGCTGTCCTAGCTTTCCCAGCTGTTCCAATCAAAAGAAAATAAGTGCAGGAGACTCATAACATGAGCTTATACCTTCAGGAAGTAGGCAAAGACCAACTTCAACGTCCCATTCCTTAAATGATTTCAGGGTTGGGAGGCTGGGAATATGGCCTAGTGGTAGAGTGCTTGCCTCATATACATGAAGCCCTGGGTTTAATTCCTCAGCTCTCTCTATATATAGAGAGAAAGCCAGAAGTGGTGCTGTGGCTCAAGTGGTAGAGTGCTAGCCTTCAGGAAAAAAAGCCAGGGACAGTTCTCAGGCCCTGATTTCAAGCTCCAGGACTGGCAAAAAAAAGAACAAAAATATTTCAGAGTTGAAAGTATTTTAGGGATGAATGATGGGTAACAGCTGGTCATAAGCAAGGGGAAATGTAAAGAAGACCTAAAATGGAAGGTCTTCTGAGCGAAAACATTGTAATTAAACTTTCCAATTACCTACATGGCACTCCATATAGCTGATGTGGCATACCAATGTTGTGGAATGTCACAAGTCATAATATTTGAGTACTTCATTCACCTAACAAGTGGTAGGCTTCATTTCAGTTTAAGGTAGGCCTGCAAATAATTCTAAAACAATAGATCTTTAATTTCCTTATCCAGGATAGTAAACTATACTATAAAAATCATGTTTACTTAGTTAGTAAGAAGCATAGCTTGAAATTTTCAATGTATATGTCATCAATCTAGTCTAACTTCTCAATTATTGTCCCATATTGTGCCTAATCTAAACACAAACATGCTTAGAAAACAAAAATACATTACATATAACCCATCTCCATTTACTGATGCTTCTGGCACTGCATATAAAGTGAACTAAAGAAAGACCAAAATCTCCTGTTTTATGGTTGCAATGGTGGATTGGGGCATGGGACTCTATTAGGACTTCTTTCAGTATTCTGGAAAGCAGTGGATATTGTGGTGGTTGATCCATGCAGTAGAACAGCTTAATTGGAAGTTAGGCATTTATTTTGCTTGGATCAAAGAAGGATTCAAGATTCGATTTTCTCATCCTCTGTGTCCAGTTTCCAGGAAACTTTTGCTTAGGAACTTAAAAGTTGCTAATAATTTTATTTTTTTTATTAATGTATTTATTTTTCCAAAAATTTCTGAAAACCCTTTTGTAAGAACATAATTATTAGGGCTGTGAATGTGGCCTAATGTGCAAAGAAATCTCTGGGTTCAATTACAACATTGTGATAAGTAAATACACATTAAATAAATACATACATAAATAAAACTTTTAAAGTGTTCAATAGATAATAGATAGCTTCAATGGCTGTTTAATATTCCTTACAATTGCAGGAAAATCATTGTCATGTTTTGCCCATGAGACCTAAACTAAAGTAGCATCATTTGTATCAAACGCAAACATGATCATGAGTTAAAGACCACGTGTTACACTCTAGAAACAATAAGCATCCTGACTTTTCTTTCCCTGGTCTGAGAAGCTACTCAGTCCATGTTAAGGTGGTACCTTCTCCTACCACCAAAAGAATAAGTCCTGCATTACTTTACTGCTTTACATTATCAGTAGTCCGTTTCTTTAACATATCAGTGACTGAACACTAGGCAGTATTCAAATTGTCTATTCCTGAAGATAACAGAGATATTCCAGCCTTTGTTTGGGTCCTGGGCAGGTATTCCTAAGAAACTGAATTGTCCTTCATCACAGTTTGTATCAAGAAGTATTCTGGAAAAAAATTGAAAATGCAATGAATTATCAGGAAAAAATTGATAGCTGTGATAAATATGAAAGTCCTTACAATCTATTTATTTTTAGAAGACTGACTTTTCTATTGAAGGCAATAAAGAAAGCAGTATTAGAGTTCAAAGGGAACACGTTTGACAATTTTTGCCAACTCTGATCACAAACCTATTCTCATTTTAAGGGAAACCCACAAATAACCCCCTGCCCCCCAAAGCCATTTTTAAATAAAGAAATTGAAAATGTATGGTTTCTTTTTGTATTTTTATTATGCTTTGGGACATGGCTTAGTCAACCATACAATTTTAACATAATTTTATTGTTATTATTAAGGTTTGTTAAGAGGGGTTACCATTTCATAAGTCAGGTAATGAGAACATTTCCTTTTATGGACAATGTCATTGCTTCCTTCACTTTCCCCCGGACTATAAAATTTTTAATAGAGCATTTATTTCTTTTGCTTGGGGAGCTAACAAGAATGTAACTCTTCTAGGGTTATTTGATCTAAAAGAAAAGGAAGTCTTTAAAACTTGCAGAAATAGGTTGTATTACAGTCCTCTTAGGTTAGCTAAAGTTTTTCTTTGGTTTTCCTCTACAAATCAAGTAAGGGCATTTCTGTCCATGTGCAAACATTTTACTTCAGGCAAAACTTTTAAGTCTAACTCTGCCACCTTCCATGGATTTTATTTAATACCTCTTCTCTTGAACATTTTAAATATACTTTGTAGACAACTAAAGAGCACATTATTTTGTTTTTAGCCCATTATACTGTAGAAAATCAAGGCATGATGGAATCCCAGGAAAAGGCACACATTCCTGGAATTCTGGCTTATTGTACGTAATCAACTCAAAGAAACATCATGAGAAGTCAGTACAAAACTTGAAACACAATACATTGATATGGTTTTTTATGCTTTCACTTAAATTGAGACCTAATTGTAATAATAATATATAATAAAATAAAGCTCTCTCAACAAGTAACAAATATTACTAGCATGGTTACTTTTCAACTGAATTAAAATCATTTGCATTAGAAAAATTGTATAATACTATAAAGAGTGCTTCCTTTACCATAGATAATTATTTGTGTTCCCTGTACAATTTAATACCATGAAGCACAGAGATCGTCATAGGTGCTTCTCATGTTCTTGGGAAGACAAAGTACAAATTTTCACCAGAGATTGTGAAGTTAAAAAACAAACAAACAAACAAATGTATATCTTCTACATTTCTACATATGGATGGTAAGAAATAATGTTCAGTCAGCCAGGTTTTATTGGAATGTTTCAGAATGAAACTCAGACAATTTGCATTTGTATTTTATTGATTATCCCATAACCCCTGAATCTTTCAAATAAATAGCCCTTGACACTCCATTTCTATGCTTCTGCTGAATCTGTTTTTCTGTTTTCTCTCACTTGTAAAACAGACTGTGACTCTGAAATCACTTTATCAGCTTCTAGAGAAACTAGTATTCAGACATCTTTTACTCTTCATATTTAGAGAGAATTGTTGGTCTTTTTTAATTTAAAACTTTTACAATCATTTAAACTCCATAGCCAATTACTTTCTTGATTGTATTAAGTTTTCTTAGTTGGGTGAAATAAACTAACAATAAAAAATGGCTGGAGTAATAATTATTATTTTACACTAATGACATTTGAGATAAGATTTTATGTACATGTGTATGTAGAGAGAAATATATACAGCGATAGATATATAGGTATATATAAATATGTTTATATAAATATATGATATAACATACATATATGTCAAAATCTCTTGAAAGGATATACACATATACATACATACATGTATGTACCTATGTATATATACATATGTATATATACATACATTTACACACACAAATGTGTATGTCCTGTAAAGAGGTTATAGTTACATAAGTCAGATAATGAGTACATTTCTTTTTGAACAGTGTTCCCTTTTCCCTCATCTCCCAGTTTTCCCTCCCAATGCCCTTCTTCTACAAGTTGTAGAAGACTTGTCTTATTCAAGTTCATTTTTAATGTAGTGTCTAGTGAGTATTACTGCTGCATTTGTTCACCCTTTGTTTCACCATTTCTGTGTTCCTCATTACCCTCCCCAATACAGAAATTTACATACAACACAAAATGTCTACAAGTAAAAAAAAGCACAATAACAAAAAACCTCTTTTTTTTCATTTCCTGTTCATTTTGATAAGCATCATCATATAAGATCATTTGCACATAGCTATTGAAGACTTGTGATCTTTTCCTAAGAATATCCTCTTTTGATCTCACTGTGTGAATGTTCTGTATAGTTTATCATGCCCAAGTGTATTTTCTTTTTTCAATTTTTTATTATCAGACTGGTTTACAGAGAGGTTACAGTTTCATACATTAGGCATTGGATACATTTCTTGTACTGTTTGTTACCTTGTCCCTCATACTCCCCCACCCTCCTCCCCCTTTCCCTTTCCCCCCATGAGGTGTTCAGTTCACTTACACCAAACAGTTTTGCAAGTATTGCTTTTGTAGTTGTTTGGTTTTTTTTTACCGTGTCTCTCAATTTTGGTATTCCCTTTCAATTTCCTACTTCTAATACCAGTATACACGGTTTCCAATATACTCAGATAAGATTACAGAGATAGTGTAGGTACAACCACAGGAAGGTGATACAAGAACATCATCAATAATAGAAGCTACAGATACACATGGGACATTGGAAGTAGTTACAATTGTGATATAACAATTGTTTCCATACATGGAGTTCATTTCACTTAGCATCATCTTATGTGTTCATAAGGGTTTAGCTATTGGGCTCTTGTGATCCTCTGCTATGACTTACCTAAACCTGTACTAATTATTCCCAATAAGGGAGACCATAGAGTCCATGTTTCTTTGGGTCTGGCTCACTTCACTCCCAAGTGTATTTTCTTATCCTTTCCCATCCATTGTATTTACTGATATTTATCCAATAGACCACAAAAGAGGCCACACCAAAGCTACCAGCACAACCATGCTCATTGTAGTATTGTTTACCATAGCCAAGATAATGAGCCGCTGGCTTCTAGCTAAATATTCATTTAAATAAATGTGTTACTAAGGTTTAGGGTTCTATTTCCTATTTCCTTATCTAGATATATCATATACATGCCTTCAATTCCTGCCATTCAATGGTTAAAGTCATTCCATGAGGGGAAATCACAAAGGATTTTTTTTTCCAGTTTCTCAGATGGGGCCATATACAAATTTAGAATGAATATGAAAGTTTGAATAAGATAAGTCAACTAGCTAAATATTTTAAAGAATTTTTCTTGTTTGAATATCTGCCACCCTACAGTTTTAACAGATTGATTTTGAGTTCTGGCAATCCATTGCCTATTGAATTGGATGAAAGGAATAGTTGACTGCTTAGATTTCTGTTTGGATGATTGCCATCACCATTCCCAAAGTCAGCATATTGTGGGGATCTGTGTATATTCAACAGACATGCTTTCTAAATTTCTCCCTGTCCTTTCTCTTTTGTAGTTTTGAACAAGCTGTCATAATAAGGTCAAAGTACAGGCTTAGCCTTATGTTAACAACTTTCTGAAGTTGAAATAGAATTCCCCTGAGAGGACTGCACAGCAGCACTTGGCATGCGAACAAAAAATGATCAAAAGGAAGAAGGGCACAGCTTTCCTGTGATGACTGTACACTCTGTGATAAGATTCTGGAATATTAATTGTAGAGAGTGACTAAATTTGAAAGAACTCACAAAACATAAATGTGGGTTCTAATGAAGCTGAAAAACTTAATTACATAACTGGTTCTATTTATTTTAAGAGACCAAAGCTTTCTACATGCTTCTAGAAATACTTTCTTCCCAGGGAATCCTTAGGATAAAATGAGAAACCGATTTCAAGTGAGAGGATGCAGGAAAGATTGAAAAATGCAATACAATTTATGCCCTCAGATTAAAAAAATAGGTAAAACTCACTAGGAAGAAATGTCTCAGGGTTGTCCTTATTTTTTTTTTTTGGTCTAATCCTGCCTGGGGCAGTTATACATGATATAGTATTCAATGCTATCCAAATTATTGAGGCTGAGGTTATAATAGGAGACAACTGGTATGGTTTGAGAGCAGGAGATGGTGAACTAACAAAGGAGAGTTGTGTTTGGATCTGGGTAAGGAAGACCTTCTGTTTCCAAGGGATATAATGTGCATTATTAGCTCATTAAATTTTAGGTATAGTTGGAAATTAAAATTTTGACTTCTGGATCATGGAATCTCAACCATCTTTGAATTGGAGCATAATGTACAAGATTCTTCATGAACTCATCCCGTTTGATACTTCAGATCCAGCTCCCATAATCTTTACCTCACATTGCACCCCGACAATACCTAGGATTGATTCTAGTTATTTCTGATTATTCAGTTTTACTTATCCCCTTATTGTTTGAGTAAATTACTAAATTTTAAAAATTTTGTCCAGGGGGCTGGGAATATGGCCTAGTGGCAAGAGAGCCTGCCTTGTATACATGAAGTCCTGGGTTCAATTCCCCAGTACCACATGTATGGAAAACGGCCAGAAGTGGTGCTGTGGCTCAAGTGGCAGAGAGCTAGCCTTGAGCAAAAGGAAGCCAGGGACAGTGCTCAGGCCCTGAGTTCAACGCCCAGGACTGGCAAAAAAAAAAAAAAAATGTCCAGTCCCTCTTTCTGAGGATTTATGAACCTATCATTTGAATAAAATATCAGTGAAAGCATATGATAGAAATTATTTTTATCTGTTTACTATGCTTGCCTACTCACCATTTCTACCACAGCTCTGCAAGTTTTGACTGTAGCAGAAAAGGCACATCAGAAAAGGCTTTACCAACGTTATTTTAACTGGGACTGGACAGGAAAGATTGAATTTGGGTTCTAAGGTAGAAAAACATTATGGTAAGTTACATTTCATGCAACTAAAGACAGAGCAGAGAAAAGAGAAATAGAGGGAGGTTTTGATCACAGTACATTATATGCATTTATGAAACTATCACAATGAAATATCTGTGCAAATAGCATATAGTAATGTGTAAAAAGAGAAAAATGTAACAAAAGCTAACAGGACCCATCTCTAAAATAAAGACAAGTAGAGATGTGGTAGAATTTTGGTGATTACTGAGTTACTTCAGAATCTTAAAAAAAAATCCTACAAACCTTAATTCTCTTACATTTTGGAGATCCTTGCTTTTTCATTTTTTAATTTGTAACATAGTTGTGACTAATTATCACTCATATACTTCCCCCAGTCCTTGACAATGATGCAAGAGTAATGTGAACAATTTATTTTCAGTAGAAATTCAAAGCTGCACTTTCAAATTTGAATTTTGATTGTTTCTTAGCCTAGCAATGCATCCTTAGATATTTAAGGTGCTGGACTCTGGTAGAAATCTACACTTTAGACAGTTATGTGGTTACTGTGGTGAAAATTGCATTCTAGTGTACGGTATTACTAGATACTCTGGCTAGCTAGTTGTGTTAAATGCAAGTGCTGCTTAGAATTTATAGACATAGAGCCCTGTCATATGACTAGTAACATTGGTGTATAGTGTTGGCTATCTTTTTGGGGCTTTATTAGTTAGACATCATTAATTTTCCTCAAGGGAATTTAGTATTTTGATATAACAGTGAACCATGAATCACACACACATGCGCGCCTGCACACACACACACACACACACACACATACATATAAGACATTTGTCTTCAATGTGAAATGAAATTCTTAAAAACTTGCTTTCCATCTACCAAAATTATTAATAGCTTTGATATATTTAAAAAAATCAATCAATGAACTGGGCATCAAATATTAGTTGGGGGGCTGAGAATATGGCCTAGGGGCAAGAGTGAAGCTCTGGGTTCAATTCCTCAGCACCATATATGTAGAAAATGGCCAGAAGTGGCGCTGTGGCTCAAGTGGCAGAGTAGCTAGCCTTGAGCAAAAAGAAGCCAGGGACAGTGCTCAGGCCCTGAGTCCAAGGCCCAGGACTGGCAAATATATATATATATATAATATTAGTTGGAAAATTATTTTTTCCTGTTGTTAAGTTAAAATTTTGTTTCCTTTGCAAGTTAAAATTTCCATTGCAAGCTAAAAATTTGTTTCAAAATGTTCAGGAACAGCCAAGATATGGAAACAACCCAGATGCCCCACTAAAGATGAATGGATCCAAAAAGTGAGGTAGCTGTACACAATGGAATAGAATTCTACACAGTAATCAAAAATGATAAAATGATGGCATTCACAGGTCTTGAGCAAATAATGTTGAGCAATCAAGCCTAGAACAAAGGCATATGGTCTTCCTGATATGTGGATTTAGAAATAAAAACAAAGAGATATGACAAAAAAGGCAGGGCCCAAGGTACCATTTCACAGGGAGACCAAAAAGGGGGGGAGGGCAGCCTTAGGAGAAAGGCACCCAAAAGTGAAACACAAACTCTAAATTATATGTACATAAATTTGTATGTACACAATTTAATATCAAAGCTGTTAAAACACCAAAGATAACAAAGCAAAAGACTTCTTAGTAATCAATCTTAGAGAAACTAAAGGACCCTATACCCTTTACCTCACACAAGATGTACACAGGTGCACATCTGAAAGAAGCTGAAAGGAGGACACATGAATGGAAAATAGGTGGGAAAATACAGTAGAAAGAGCCCAACAGCTGCAACGGGCACTGAGAACAAACTAAGCAACTCAACGGCAGCAGGGGGGCCGGGGGAATTAGAGAAAAAGAAGGAACGGATTACATGTAGCAAAAGAAAAGACATGTATATGTATGTATCACCTGATCTGGAACGAATTGTTTTAAAGTTACTAATCATAGAGGACATAAGCATTGTAGACTAGAGTGACAATGTACTTTAAGGATAAAATTTCTGTTTATTTTATTTTACATATTGTGGTTTTTGAAAAAGTAATTAAGAAATCAAGGAAGTAGGGTGAGGGGTTGGGGGGGAGGGAAGGAGGGAGAAAATGAGGAAGGGGATAACAGGTATGGCAAGAAATGCATATGTATACACTATCTTAAGCAGGTAACTGCAACCCCTCTGTACATCATCCTCACCAAACCAAAAAAAAAAAAGCAACAAAAACACAAAAACAAAAAACAAAAACAAAAGAACCTACCATAGGCTGGACACAGCAGCATGCTTCTCTAGTCCCAGCTACTCAGGAGGCTGAGATAAGAGGATCACTGAGTCCAGGAGTCCAGGCTAACCTGAGCACCTTAGCCTAAGAAAGAAAGAAAAGGCAGGAAAAAAGAAATGTTTCCATCAATACATGAATGTTAATGTATATGTCTCTACCTTTTGAAAATAATTTTTTATGTGTTAGTACTGGGGCTTGAACTTGGGGCCTGGGTACTGTCCCTTAGCTTTTATGCTCAAGACTGGCACTTTAGAACTTGAGCCACATCTCCACTTCTGGCTTTATGATGGTTAATTGGAGTCTCACAGACTTTCCTGCCCAGGCTGGCTTCTAACTGTGAGCCTCAGATCTCAGCCTTAGCAAGGATTACAGACTTGAGTCACCAGTATCAAAATAATTTTAATTCAAGAAAATTGTGTCATTTGTATTTATAGGGATGTAACTAAGTACTGAACGTTCTTTACATACTTTAATAAAAAAGTTGGAGCCCATGTATCTCTGGGTTTGGTTATATTCTGTTCAAATAAAAAGACATATGTCACACCGCAGGAAAATCATAAAATAATCCTTAAGAATAATTGGCCTAATCAATGGTGGGAACTGGCCTGGTGAAGGTGATTGGCTAATTTATGGGGTTCAAAATGATTGGTTTAGACAAGTGATCTGGGTCACAAGGGTGTCCCTGGAGTCATCCTTAACTTGAGGGGACATCTGGAACTTCAGGTTTTTCCTGTTATTTCTTGATTACTGGTTATTATGAGAGTTTCACTTCCCAAAGAAGTCATTGACACTTTCTTGATTACTTGGTCATTATGAGAGTTTCACTGCCCAAAGGGGTTATTGATTCTTCTCCTGGAATCTCTGCACTTCTGTATTTTGTCACAGGGGCAGGTTTACGGCCTTAAGTCACACACCTGTTGGGAATGGGCCTTATTTCTCAGAAGTGGCTACTCTCATTTATGAGGGACACATTAACCATGTTTCAGGAACACAAAACACACTGGCCACACTTCAATACCTTTCCTTTGTGTCACAATGACTAAAGCATTCTAACTTTAACTGAGCTCTGGTCAAATGAAGTCTCTCTGGCTACCTTGATTATTTTAGATTGTATTTTGTTCAGGCTCTTCACATTGACATGTTCTGTAGTTATTCCAGGAAGCTTCAGGGCCCAGTCAGGCCCAGCTACAATATAGAGGTACAATTGCTGCTCAGGTTCTTCATAACCAGTAAATGCTGGACTGGCAGGGTGGCTTAAGTGGTTCAAAACCAGTTGCAAATAAAAAATGAGAGCTTGAGGCTGTATGTTCAAACTCTGGCAACACACACACACACACACACACACACACACACACCATAATTTGGTGATTCCTTCAATGAATTTGCATTTTAAAATAAAGTATTTCTGTAACTTCTATTATTGATTATCTTCTTGTATCCCCTTCCTGTGGTTGTACCTGCACTATCTCTGTATCTTATCTGAGTACATTGGAAACTGTGTATACTGGTATTAGAACTAGGAAACTGAAAGGGAATACCAAAATCAAGAGACACAGGGTAAAAAAGACAAACGACTACAAAAACAATACTTGCAAAACTGTTTGGTGTAAATGAACTGAACAATTCATGGGGCGGGTAAGGGAAAGGAGGAGGGGGGAGGGGGGAATGAGGGAGGAGGTAACAAACAGGACAAGAAATGTATCCAATGCCTAACGGATGAAACTGTAACCTGTACTGTAACTGAAACTGTACATCAGTTTGACAATAAAATTTTTTTTAAAAAAGAAAAGTATTTTTTAAATCAAGAGATTAAGTTTTAGAATTTGAGTAGGAATCTAGCTACTCCCCATTATTGCTTATATTAGGACCTGTGGAATGAGTTAACTTACCTATTATATAGCCTGCCAAAGAGCAGAATGGAGAACACTGAGTGTTACTTAATGCTATTTAATTTCTTCCCATTGTCATCTATCAAATGGACAAAACAATAGCATGTAGTTGGGTACCAGTATGTGGGAAAATGCTAGCATTGTTATACAGATGAAACAGGATAATCAATGGAATTATTTTCATTATGTGTAGTACATAGTAAGTGCAGGGCATATAGTGAGGTCAGTCATACATCATTTAATGACAGTGTGTCCTGCTAGGCAGTTTTATCATTCTGCAATCATCCTATGGTGTGCTTACTGAGATAAGCTACAAGGTCACTAGATCATATAATTTGATGGGACCACCATTGTTATGTAATTGACTGTAGAATGAAACATTGATACATGGCATAGGACTGTGTTTAAAATATGTCAGCCATTGCTAGCATTACACTATTTCTTAGGTGAAGGACTAATATTTCAAACAGAAATGGAAAAGTTAAGCAAAATATGCAGATGTAGTGGAACCTTATTTGAACCCTTTGAGCACAGGTGCCATACTCTTTTCAGAGTTTGTATGTTTAGAGAAGCCAATAGATTACAGAAGTGAAGATTCACTGGAGATTAATTACTTAGAAGAGAAAACCTTAAGATTTTTGTTTTAAAATTATCAGTGATTTGATTTTTTTGGTGATAGTCTCTTCAATTTAATAATAGATATAATTGTGGAAAAGTTATACATATACACATACACACATACTTATATACATGTCAAATATAGTTCCCAGAAAATTATACTTATTGTTTTTTGTGTTGCTTCTGAGAACACATAAGTGTGGAATCTCTCACTAGCATAATGTATGGGATCAATAGAGTGTCTCACTGAGCCTTTCCTTTCCTGTGATGCTTCAACAACAGCCTTTATGCCATTTGGTCAAATCCTGTCAAACTCTGAGACCCTCTCCTCAGCACTCATGCCCATATTTCAAAATCTCCTTCATTCTGATACTTAAAACTTTACTGAGTATGTTCTGGTTAAAGGTAAAGTAGGATAATCTTTGCTTTTTTCTACTTCTTTTCACCCAGAAATGCGGATATGGTAGAATGATTTTGGAGAAACACATTTTGAAGATGATTTAAAGTAGAATTTAATGATATATTCCTTTTTAGCATGTGTTAAAGTACAGATAGTTGATTCATATGAATCTTAAATTAAAACCGCAAAAATTCTGTATGGGATGCAGTATTTTTGGACTTATGCTCTAGATTTTTAATTTAACCATCCTAAATTCAAGTTAGATTTAGCTCATAATTAGGGCTTGATGAAGTCTTTCTTGGCTCCTATGTCTAGCATCAAGCATATTAGCTTTCTCTCTAATTTCACGTTCTCTTCTAAATTTAATTTGTATTTTATAGAAATGTATATTTGTTTGAAATTCTGTGTGCTTGATGGTTTCCAGAAAGGAATATTGATATAAGCGGTTTTCACCAGCATTGGTATTAATTGATAGCTTTCAAATATAAACACAAGGGATGTATGTTGATTTTAATAAATGAAGTATCGAGTAGGGAAGAGGTTACAATATTTTAATTCATTCAATTTATGTATGTCAGAACTTGTGCCCTATGAAGAAAAATTAAATAATATCTTGCAAAGATACTAAGACTCAAAGACATGAAGTACTTGGCCTAGCACTGCACAAAGAATAAATGTTAGTGATGCATTTTGAGCCTAAATTTGTCATCCATGTTCCTCTTTATGAGATTGAGATCCACAGTCAACACCTGAGACTAGCCATCTTCCATTCACACTGTTGGACCACAGGCAGTCAGTAATGACTTGTTTTAGAGACCAAGGAAGAACAAAACACCACCATAGATTAAGATGATTGTAGTTTCTGGATGGTTTTAAAATAACTGACAAATTACAGTTAGGAAAATTAGCTGAGAAAAAAATAAGCTTTCATTTTTACTTAATTAGGGGGGAATACCTCTCTATTAGGGGAGGAAGTGTTCCATGTAGATTTAGCTATGGGGAGAGAAAATGAGATTTGTCTTTTAGTCCCCTAACAAGGCATTAGTGGTGGTTTTATTTTCAGAGTAGGAAATTTAGCTGATATAAGGGACACAAGAGTGTAGCAGAATTGAACTGTCTGGCATCTTTCAAATCAGGTGAGAATAACAAGATCAGATATTGAGGAAGAAACACCTTTGGCAATTTCTTACAATTCCTCAGGGGAACATTGGAACTAGAGAAAAAAAAATCTATTAAATTTGAGTGACCTCACATAGGATCAGAGAGACATCCATGTTGATAGTGCCAGCTCAACTCCACACAAATGAACACAAAAAAGCACACTAGGCTTCTTCCTTGGAATATAAATACTTTATCTATTCACCGCTGTCTCTGTAGCCTTATTTGTGTGACAGAAAGGAAACACTTGAGCCTTTTAGTCAGATTGTGTATCAATATCAGCCTTACCTTATTACTTGTAGAGTCTCTGAGTGCAGTTATTAATGGCCAGTTCTCAATAATGGTACAACAATAATTTTACTATTATCTGTTGAGAGGAAAAAATTTGATATCATGTGAAGAATGTACAGGATGTTTAAAGTTTAAAGTTTTATTTTAAAGATTGAAAATAAATGCAAAGGAAACTAAGGGGGGTTCAGTGTACAATATTTGGAATTAGATAGCTTTGGTTTCAATTCTGGACTGTTCACTTTGTAGCTGTATGTCCTTGAATGAGGCAATAATCTCATTCATAAATAGGAATGGTAGTAGTAACAATTATTATCTTAATTTCCTCATTCATAAAATAGGAATGATAGTAGTAACAATGTTGATTGTTTCAGGGATTAAACAATGTGAGAAAACCATTTACCACAGTAGATGAAACCTAAGAAAGATCCTAATAAATATTTTCAAGTATCACTTGCAAGTATCTTTGTTAGACAATATTTGAGCCTCTAACATTGAGTTTAGTCAATCTATGTTGAACTTAGGAAATTGATATATATATATATTTAATTTCCCTTAAAGTATAGGTTCTGTATTAGTGAACTTCAAGAATAAGTTAATTTACTTTAATATGTTTCAGTTGACTTTGAAACTTATGGTTGCAATGTGGTTGAGCTGTTTGTCAACTAGAACATGTCTATGATACTCTTGATAGGGGATCTTAACTACTCAAGTGCTGAATACATAGGACCATATATAATGAAGTGTACCAACATGAACTCCAGGATATGGAAACAAGAAGTTCTTATTATGTACTTTACATTGTTTTTTAATTTTAATTTTTAGTCATTTTGGTGGTATTTCATCTCTTAATTTCCTGTACCTTGTGTCTTGTATGTAAGATTATTCAATCAGGGGAAGGGAAAGAGAATCACAGAAACTACAGGTCAAAGGACAATCTAATGCAGCAATGACACTCACTTAACAATATGTTAGATGTCAACCTTACAACTTGAGTGGGAGTGGAGTAGGGAGAGGTAAGTGGGAGAAAAACGAAGGATGGGTAACATTGTCTAAAAAATTATCATTACCTTACTTATATAACTGCAACCCCTGCTCATCACCTTTAAAATAAAGACAAAGATTAAAAAATTAAGTAAAAAATTTTTGACAGTGAATCCATACAGAGAAATATTGGAGTTGAGATTATAAAGTGGATAGTCAACGTTGCAGCAATAAAAACTTACAAAGTATTAAAATTGCCATTATGACAGCATATATGAACACTGCAAGAAACAGATGTGTGCTTTGGTATGAAGTCATTATGGGCTAAGCCTACATAATCATATAATCATGTATTTTGGGAGGCAATTTGAATAAAACATCTAATTGTGTTGAATAACTGAAATATTGACAACTACAAGGTTTGTAGAAGACTGCATTTTCAGTAAATAGAAACATGGTGGGCTGGGAAAGTGGCTTTGGTAGAGTGCTTTCCTAGGACGCCCTGGGTTCAATTTCTCAGTATCACATAAAACAGAAACATCCAGTATCCTGGGTTATGATGTTCTGAGAAGATGCCAAGGATTGATATGGCTAGGTCGTAGGGAAGATCTAGGTTTAGTTCTTTAGCAACCTCCAGACTGCTGTCCAAAGTGGTTGTAGTAGTTTGTATTCCTCTCAATAGTTCAGTAGGGTTCCCCCACCCCAACCTTGCTAACATTTGTTGTTTGAATTCATTATGTTGGCCAATGTAACTGAGATGAATCTCATTTTTGAGATGAAATTTCAAAGTTGTTTTGCCTTGACATCTTTCTAAACTTCTGTTTGGCTTGATGATGATGATGATGATGATGATGATGATGATGATGATGAAGAAGAAGATAGGATTTTTGACAACACAGTAGTTAATATACTTAATATAATATTAACCATGATCCAAATACAGAAGTATTTAATAAAGATCATGAGTAGAAAAGTGTTCTACTAGTCTATAAGTACCTCCAGTCAGAAATGTTTGCATTTTAATTCACTGCCATATGCTCAGTGAGTAGAATAGTGCCCCAAACAAGGAGACATTCTATAAAAAGTATTCCAAGCAAGAATGCACATTTTATCTAAAACTAATGAGTAGCATGTTATTGTTAATACTTAGTCATATAAGCTAGCAATTTAATGGGTTGGCTTGTGCTGATGCAACAACATACTAGGTTGGACAGATGGTTGGGGTGAGTGCCAGTGCTTGCCCTCCTGCAGGCTTTTTCTGACCTATAAATCTCATGCTTTGGTTCAATGTGTTTCTACACATCAAACAACCATATGATGTGTAATATAAACCCAGTTCTTTTGAGAATGAAAGTATTGTCTCGACACCAGGATAATAGATGTCAGTGGAGACAAACTGAGGCATAAAGCTACCGTAATTTAATACTATTGGTGCAATGGTTGGATTAAAAGATTGGTGGCATTCCCCAAAGCAGTTGTCTATTGAGTACATGGCATTCATGAACAGGACTCTAAGTGCATTAGATGGGGACTCTCTAAAGCAATAGTGTTCTCTCACTGGGGAATTTTAAATGCAAAATCACGCAAGTAAGAGAAGTCGGAAGGGATGAACTTAAATAGCTGAATCACCTAATAGCCCACACAACCTCACTGCAGAGGGCATAAAATGACAACTGCTTCTGTGTCTGTGCCTGGAGAGTCACTTCACTGCTCTAGTCTCAGAGTCATGCCAGATATTTTCCATTAATTCAGCTCTCTGGTGACTGAGATTCTTTAAAGTTCTTGCTTTCTTCATGATAAGTCATATTACAACCTTTCATTACCTAAGAGGAACTCATTCTGTCTTTGTTCCTTATCATCTGAAAAAGTCTAACTCATAGGTGAGCAACTGGGCTCAAATATTCATATTTTCTCCAGCATTTCCTGTTCTTCTTTAGTGTCATGTCCTGATCTGGAGTAAACTTATAATCTTTGTTAAGTCACAATACATAGATGTTTCTTAGCACTTTTTCACCATGAAAACTGTTTTGGAATGGGGATTAATTTAGAAATAATTCATTAATATTGTCTTTATTACAGTTAACAATGAGTTAAATGAGTTAGGTTTGGGGATTTCAAACAGCATCTATGACATTGCTTTCCTGAGGAAATAAAAGGCATTTCTAATTCCAGCCAATAGTGCCAAGGCAGTATTCAAGAATAAAAAGAAAATCTGGGGCAGATAGTTTTAGAAGTATGAATTCATTTATGAGAACAATAGGGCTAAATGTTTGAAACTGGGATTCTCCCGGAAAGGCAAAACTATGTAGGTACTATAAATACCAAAACACAGGGATGAATTCCGTCAACATAATAGGGGCATTATGATAAAAGAAATACATAAAGGGATAGGAATGTAGCTTAATGGTAGAGTGCTTGCCTAGCATGCACAAAGCCTTGGGTTGGATTACTCAGTACCACATAAACAGAAAAAGCTGGAAGTGGTGCTGTGGCTCAAGGGCTAGCCTAGAGTGCTAGCCTTGAGCAAAAAAGCTCAGGGACAGTCCCCACGTCCTGAGTTCAAGCTCCAGAAATGGCAAAAAAAGAAAGATAAAGAAATGTATGAAGACTATACTAATGTCAAATGTACCAGAAAAGAAAATACACATGAATTGAGAATAAGGAGTAAATGGAAATGAGCAAGACTGAGAACAGAGCCTTTGCAGGGGGAATCTGCTCTGAGAGAAATTTTTGCTTGTTGGTAATGTCTTTATATACACATCAGTAGGGAGATAACAGAAAGAACAGGCTTCCTGTTAACATTTGTGACCTAATAACTCTTCCTCTTTAGACTCAGTTGACTTTGTTATCCAGGAGACTCATTTGTGAACTTTGAATGGCCTATAAGAATCATTGCGTGTGCCTTCTACATTATTCTCCAAGCAAACATAAATAGAAAAAAATAAATTTTAAGTATAATTTAATAAGGAGCAACATGATCAAAGGACATTACGTGCTTGTCATAAATATCACAATGAAACCTCTTTCACAATTAACATATGCTAATAATTTTTTTTAAGTAGAGCTTTGCCTGCTCCCAGGCCTTTGGAAAGCTGAATAAAACTCGTATCTATTAGACCTGAAGCTATTTCAACACATCTGCCATTTTAATGTGCTTATTTAGAAAAAGTCATTGACTCTGAAATTTGTCTCTGAATCTATTTTACCTGCGAATCTATTTTACCTGCTCATGACTATTACAGTGAAATCATTTAAGAAGACTCCAAGTTGTTAAAATATTTTAAAAGCTTGTTTTTCTGAACAGCCTTTAAAAATAGTTAAAAGTCTAAGAGGTTAAATGCAGCAAGATGTGTAATCTTAAAGTCAGAGGGCAGCAATTGGAAAAAACTACACTATTACAATTAAAGATGAGACTATTTTAGAACACAAGTTTACTGACAATTCACATCAAGAGACTTCTGTATATCACTGCTTTGATTTTGTTCATTGTTTCCTATGTTGTCTTACTTTTCCTAAATATATTTTTTAAATGAGTAGAACATTAGTGTTCAGGTTAAGATGGACTTTCTAATATTTTTTCTGAGACGTTTTTAAGTTCTTGATATATGTGAGATATAATATAAAATGTATTTTTATGGCTGTAAGAGATACCAGAGAAATAAGAAACTTATAAGGTTAATTTAATGTCAAGTATCTAAGCATAAATTTTTAAATACGATTTTATGCATATGTTTTCTTTCTTCAAATTTTTAGTATGCATGAAAATTTTGTAAGTGCACAAATATCTTCAATATCTCTCATCAATATCTCTCAAGTGAATAAAAAGTTGACTTAATAGCAGACACCATTGAAATTATTGTAATCTCTGAGTACATTGGTTGTCTACAAAGAAGTCATTGACAAAGTTAAGTAAGATCTACTACATTGTTGATATCTGTAATCACTGTATTAAGGTTTTCCTTCATTGAAGTGTAATTTTAATATGGAACTTGAATATAATTTCAAATTTACCCAAAGTCATTATTTTTTCACTTTGTCTTAAAAAAGAATAATAAAATTGACTCAATATTTTTCTTTGTCCAGGCAGTAATTCATTGAATTGTGATCTACTTTACATGTTTGTGTGTGTGTGTGTGTGCTGGTCCTGAGGCTTTGTTTAACTCATGGCTTGGATGTTGTCCCTGAACTTTTCTTCTCAAGGCTAGTGCTCTACCACTTGATCCACAGCTCCACTTCTGTCATTTTGGGTGCTTAATTTGAGACAAGAATCTCACAGACTTTTCTGCCTGGACTGGCTTCACACCACAATCCTCCAATCTCAGGCTCCTGGATATATATTTACTTTTTGAATCACGTATAAAACATCTTTCCTACCAATTTATAAAGAAAACTTACAGCACAAATAACATAGCATGAGTATTTTTGCTGATAACTTTCCATTCAATTAATATTATAATTCAGTTAGACTCACAGTACTTTAGCATATGTGATTAGGGGATTCTAAGATATTTCTTCAAAGATTTCTACTTGCTGATGTAAAGGACTATGAATTCCAGAAATATGAAAATAATAGTTTGTTTGAGGCTATGGCTCCTAGTAGAGTACATGATATGCATGAAGCCTTGGGATCATTCTAGACCTGCAAATAAGTAAATAAATAAACAAACAAAAAGATGATAGATATGTATATGATAGATTGTTTAATTGGTAGATAAATAGAATTGTAACTACAGTGACTATGTTGTATTCTATAATAAAGTTTTTTCAGATATTATTATTTTTTAAATTTTTATTTACTCAGTTTTCCAACTGGAAGAAGCTGGTCTACCAAAGACAAGAAAGAGTTTTGGAGAGGAATTGGTCTTGAGCCTGCAGATGAAAATTCAATCTAAATTATTTCTACTTTATTTCAGCATCATCCTGAGCAGTCAGCCCAGTGGTATAATCAAACTTCTGATCTACAAAGCTCAAAGGCAATAGAAAAATATTGTTTGAGGTTGCTAAGTTTCTGGTAATTTGCTATGCAGTGATAGAAAATAATTCAACATTAGAGTTAGAGATACCAGGTCAAACAATTAAATCAGAAGAATACTGGATTACATTAAGTTTTCCATATTAGTAAATATACATAAAGTTTACATTTATTATTTGGCTGCCTGATTTTGCTTCCTTCCTCACAACTATGATATATTAGACATGCAAGTATCAAATTTAACATCATCGGTAACATTTCTGTGGTGGGAAGAAGGAAATTTACAAAAGTGTCTTCTAAAAATTTTTTACTTTTATTTTTTATTTTAAAATTTTTATTGTCAAGGTGATGTACAGAAGAGTTTTAGTTACATATGTAGGGTAGTACATTTATGGTCAAACTTGTTACTTCCTCCCTCATTTTTCTCCTACCTTCCCCTCTCCCCAGTTTCCTCACTCCTCAAGTTGTACAGTTAGTTTATTCCACATTGTCTTGTAGTATTGCTGTTGCATTGGTTTGTCTTTAATTCTTTGTCTCACCATTCTGATGTTTTTCTTCCCTTCCCTGATTCAGACAAACATGTATACAATACTCAGGGTATCAAAATCAATTACAGTGACAACAGGGGCTCAACTATAGGGTAGATAAACAAAAGAAAACAAAAGAAAAAGGAAACAAGTTCACATAGTGCATTAGAAATAACAACAATGATAAACTTTGTTTCCATAATTTGAAATTCATTTCACTTAGCTTCACCTTATGTGATCATATACACATAGTTATTGAGCTATTGTGATCATCTGCTAGTATTGTACTAGACATATACTAATTATTACTAATTAGGGAAACCGTAGAGTCCACATTTCTTTGGGTCTGGCTCACTTCACTTAGTATGATTTTTTCCAAGTCTTTCCATTTCTTTATGAATGGGGCAATGCCATTCTTTCTGATAGAGGCATAGAATTACACACATATATATATACATATATATGTATATACATATATATGTATGTATATGTATATATATACCATAATTGCTAGGTCCTTTCATCATCCATATTTAGTGATGGTAAGCACTTCTGCAGTGAACATGTTGTGCTGGTAGCTTTAGTATGGCCATGTTTGTGGTCCTTTGGATAAATGATCAAAAGTGGGTTTGCTGGGTCATAGGGGAGCTCTATTGTTAGCCTTTTGAGGAAACTCCATACTGCTTTCCAGAGAATAAATTTACACTCCCACCAACAATGTAGTAGGATTCCCATTTGGCCACATCCCCACCAGCATCTGTTGTTATTAATTTTCTTAATAATGGGCATTCTTACTGGGGTGAGTTGGAATCTCAATGCTGTTTTGATTTGCATTTCTTTTATAGCCAGGGAGGTTGAGCAATGTTGGTGATTCAGCTTGGCCTTGAAGGGGGAAGGGCAATGAGAGCGATCCCGAGATGCTGCCCTTCCCCCAGCCCTGGGGCAGTCTGGAAGGTACAGAAGGTAGCCACTCCCACCTTCCGGCTTCAACCGGAAGAGAAGCAAAGCAGGACCCGACTCTTGGCTTGGCCAAGTGTGTAATGGCGGAGACCCCAGAGGAGACCCAGTCCTTGGGGGGCTGTGGTCTCCACCCATTGAGGAAGTTCTGTGACATCACCTGATGTACAGTCCATTAGCCAATCATTAGTATCCAGTAGCCCCTCTCCTGCACGCGCCTCCTCTGGGGGTATAACTGTTAGCCCCTCCCTTGAATAAACCAGAACATCATCTGAGAGTTTTCCGGGACACTCATGTGCCCATGTCTTCCTTGGCGGGTATGAGGGGTCTCGCGACCACGCGCCAACTGAGGCTACCCGTGGCCTCCGCTCCTGCAGTTAATTCCCTACTGGCCAGGGGGATGTGAGAGAGTGGCAGAGGACCACACACAGAAGAGGCAGAGAAGCCCAGGACTCCACGTGGATGGGGGGTAGAGTGAAGCCCGACAGAGCACTTCTTCATGTGTCTATTGGCCATACTCATTTCCTCTTCAGAGAAGTCTCTCTTTAGTCTTTAGCTTCTTAGCCATTCACATTGCCTCTTCAAAGAAGTCTCTCTTAAGTCTTTAGCCCATTTATTAAAGGGGAAGTTGTTTCTTTGAAGATTTGTTTTGGAGGAACTTAATTTTTTACATTCTAGGTATATTTTAGATATGAGGCCCTTGTCTGTTGTAAGGCCAGTGAAGATCTTCTCTCAGTCTAAGGGCTTTCTATTTATTTTGCAAGCTATGTCTTTTGCTATGCAGAAGCGCTGCAGTTTGATAAAATCCCATTTGTCCATCTGGGCCTTTAGTAAGAAAGTTTTTCCCTGTGCCAAGGATTGCTTCTTGTAATCCTTCCTGCAATGTTTTCAGGCTATCTGCTTTTACCCCGAGGTCTTTGATTCATTTGGAATTGGTTCTGGTGTAGGGTGATATATAAGGATCAAGCTTTATTTTGTGACAGGTGTTTAACCAATTTTGCCAGCACCATTTGTTCAAGAGTCTGTCTTTCTTCCATCCTATTTTTTTTAGCTCCCTTATCAAAGATTAGACTGACATAATTGTTTGGCTTCATTTCTGGGTCTTCAGTTCTATTCCATTGGCCCTCAAGCCTGTTCTTGTGCCAATACCAAGCTGTTTTTACTACTATAGCTTTGTTCTAGAGATTGGAGTTTGGTATTGAAATTCATCCAACACTGTGCTAAGAATTGTTTTTGCTATTCAGAGTCCTTTATTGTTCTGTATGATTTTTGGGTTGCTTCCTATATTTCATTAAAAAGTGGTGTTGGGATAGAGATGGGTATTGAATTGAATTTGTAGGTGAGTTTTGTCACTATTGCCAAAAATTTACTTTATTTTTCAAAGTGTTTGACTTTAGAATGTCTCCTCTTTAGGCCTTGATATTTCCATGTATGATATGAGAAAGAAAACACAAATATGTTGAAAGGTAAATACAGAATTCCTGACCACAGGGACTCTCTTCATGCCCTTAGAGACTTAAGTAAAAAGGAAACAATGGGGACATTTACTCAACGAGAGTAAGCTTGTTCTTTCCAAGTAAAAGTCTCTAGGAAAATTAATGTATCCAATGACTCCACAGGACTTGTCAGAAGACACTTCACTTTTCACTTCACAAACTGGGAACTTTTAGTTAAGTTTCATCAAAATACAAAATCAGCTTTTTCATGATCTCAAAACCAGGACTATTTAACTTCCATTTTATTTACCAGGAGTTACCTTGGTTTGGAGTTCCTCAACCCTACTCTTCTAGATGTCCCAAAGAGCATCTCTTTTTAAGCACAGACTAGAAACCAACATGCCCATAAACCATGTTTACAGATAGGAGGAAAATTCATACCTAATCATCAATTTTGCCATGATTGCTCCAGCCACTTAGAGATAATTCCATAATAATTCATCTGTTAATGGTTAATTCACTTATAAAAGCAAAACCAACACTTACTGCCTCTCTCCATACACACATGAATAGCAGAAATCTAATTTTTAAATTCATATTCCAAATTTCTACTGCTTAAAACTGAATGATGCTTTATAGTAAGACTGGAAAACGCCAGATGTAAACAATGGCTGACACAGGCACATTATTTTGTTGGAGTAAATAGGTGATTAATACAGGAATCTAATCTAATCTGTCTATAGATTCTTGCTCTTGGGATAATTTTTTATTGGACTGTACATAAAAACCATATGAAAGTTCAATGATACTGTTGGCAAAATGATTAAACAGAAAGCCCTGAGAATGAGGAAAAGGCTGAGAAAAATCAGGAAAGGGCCATGAAGAATGTTTGAAAAGAATGGACTAATAGGTGGAAGGAAACAAAGGAGCATGTGGCTTTGCAGAATGAGGACAGGATGGAGAAGACAGAAAAATGGGCATTGGATTTGTTCCACTTGTATCCGAGAGGGTAATTTCAGTGGGATGGTTGGGGTGGAACCATGTTGTAATGATCAGAGTACAAGGTAAGAAGTAAGAAAAACTAAGTCAGAGAAAAGCAAATGGATTTCCTGAGAGGATTACATTCTTCACTACATTTACTGTTTCTTCTGGATAGGAACCTTTCTTGATTCTTCTCCATGTTTTCAGTCAGTGCCTAGTATAGGCTAAGGCATAAGGAAGGTCTGAGGATTCTTTTGAAGAAATTATTCTTCCCCATGTTCTTAATTCCTTACCTAGAGGAAGAAATCAATTAAAGCAACTTTCTTTGTCTTTTAAATTTATCATCTTTGGCAGTGTAGGATATTTGGCAGGAGAAATCAGACCGTTCCAATTAGGCGCTCTGTCTCTCTGTGTCTCTGTCTCTGTCTCTGTCTCTGTCTCTGTCTCTCTCTCTCTCTCTCTCTCTCTCTCACACACACACAGATTAAGTTTAGGGACTAGTAATTTAAGGGATATAAGGGACCCACCTGATCATGTTCCACCTGGGAAGTAGAATTTTTTCTAGCAGAATTTATGATTCTACCAAGTCACTGAAGTCTTTATTCATTTACTGGAAATAAAGACCAAGTTGTAAATAACTTGTAAAGATATTTAAAAATAACTGATAGAGATTACCTACTCTCAGAACTTTAAGATATGTCTTTCTAAAGCACTTTGTAATGTCTATTGTTCTTAAGTCTAATTAATGACACTATTTAGAATGTTTTAGCTTTTTCTCTTTATATTCATTAAATCATTTGTTGTACATGATGTAAATGATTTATTATCATTTTCACGCATGACTTGGAATGCTTTTTCTTTAAAATTCAAATTCAGTTCCTAAGTATTTTGTTGACTCTTTTTATGTCAAGGTTTATTTTATGCTGTGTTATATTTGTAAAATATCAATTTATAACATGATTAAATGCTATTTTTATGTAATTTCCATATTTTTCATTGTATTCTTCCAATCTATCCTTGTCTATATTTAGAGTACATGTAATTGTGTCTTAAAGTCTGTGCTGACAATCTTTACTTTCTAATTGGGGAGTTTAATTTATTCATATTTGAGACAATTACTATATATTACTATATACTTGGGTTTCAGTCTAATACTTAAATTTATTTCTCATTCATCTTTATATTCATTTCTTTCTTATTAGTTGAATAAACATTTTAACAAATTCGCTTGTATTTTATCTATTAACTTTGCTACAATTTCCTCATATCTTCTTTTAGTATTGGACTAAGAATAACAACATACACATTTAGATTTTTACATTCTGTTTAGAGTTTGTGTTGTGCTATATAAAGGACATGTAATCTTTTATCTTCGGACCATCTTATTTTCTGGGAATTTCCTCTTACTTTTCAGATATAGTTTACCCTGATTCTTTAAGGTGTCAAGATGCTGTTTTCCAACCAGTCGTTAATCACCTCCTTGGAATTGAAGGAGGCTAACTCTCAAAGTTAGGCATACAAACAAGCACTGGTGGAAAACTAAGATATAATTATCCTGATTTGAATTCATTTTGAAAGTCCAAGTCAATAAGCTTCTACACATACTCACATATTCCATCTATTTCTTATGCACACAAGTCAAATAACTTGTAGGGCTTATGAAACTACTATGTTAAGAGTAATAATATTATTTAGAAATTAGTGTACAGTTGATGATTAGGAATCCATATTTAGGTTTCTTTTTTATGTAGTCTGGTTTGCAATTTTATTGAAGTTAAAGAACTGACAATATCAGACTAAAATTTAGAATGAGCAAGAAAACATAAATGGAAAATATAGAATATGTGATGAGGTTTTGCATGAGTTTATTTTACTAACAATATCACAGACAAGAACAAATCTTGATCTTTTACTAATGATCAGTGTGGTGGTATTCATGTTATGTGTTCATCTTACTTGCAAGGAAACAGTGAATAGGGCAAAGAAGATAAAGAAAAGAAATGTTTTATGGCAGAGTTCACAAGTTGGGCAAGCATCCCAGGGCATAAACTTGAATAGGTCCCTCAAACACACAGTAAAGGGGAAGAGCTCAAGGGTGTGTAAAATAATAATTAATCTCCAAAAAGACCACTGAGTGAAAGATGCACTCCTCGAAGCTGTTGGCCTGTGGTTTCTTAGTTCCCACTCTATCTGTAGTACCACGAGAGATTAAACAGCAGTAGTCCCAACATTTTTTAGTCTGCAAATCATTTTGGGCTGGGGATATGGCCTAGTGGCAAGAGTGCTTGCCTCTTATACATGAGGCCCTGGGTTCAATTCCCCAGCACCACATATACAGAAAACGGCCAGAAGCGGCGCTGTGGCTCAAGTGGCAGAGTGCTAGCCTTGAGCGGGAAGAAGCCAGGGACAGTGCTCAGGCCCTGAGCCCAAGGCCCACGACTGGCCAAAAAAAAAAAAAAAAATCATTTTAAGCACACCAGGTGGGAGATACATGGTAGTGAAATATGGTCAGTACTTGGAGCCAGCCATGATTTGAGTTCTTGGTATAGGCACAGAATAAAGACGCTTAAAAATACTCTCCTTATTGATTTGTAGATTGATGTGTCTTTCTCTTTTTTGGTTCACTTATAATCCCCTTTTATTTGTTTTGGTTTACATAGTAGCTTCACTTGATGAGAGTTGGTATCTGGTTGTGAGGAGTTTTCACTTCATGATCTTTTGACCTCACAAAGAAAAGTATAAAAAGAATTGTTAATAGTTGATGCTAAAATAAAATACTGCCTTGATTTTTATAATTGATCTTAATACAGTTTTCTCATTTTAATAAAAATATTACATATGTGTTGGTAATACAGTGCTGGAGGGCTACCACTACTGAAAATAACCTCATGAGTTCTAAGAGCTTGAAGATTATGCTTCAAGAGTACTGATCTAATTGAGTGTGACTTTTTCAATTTATTAGCATATGATAGGAATTGGGTTCCATTTCCATTTCTTGAAGGTAGGTTTCATATGAAGGCAGAGTAAGCAACTGATCTGCAATCCTTTCTCAATCTCAACCTGATGTATTTGATCTCTCTAAAAATTCACAATTGTAAATGGAAAGATGTATCTTAGGGCTAGGCACAAAAGGCTCACACTTGTAGAATGGCTGAAATTTGAGGACCACAGTTTGATATGCCAGCTTTGGCAAAAAATAATGAGTCCATAAGAAACTTATCTCTAACTAACATAAACCTAAAAGTAGAGGAGTAGAGTGGCTCAAATTAGTAGAGCACCAGCCCTGAGCACCAAAACTAGCAGAGAGCCCAGGGCCTTGAGTTTGAGATGTAGTTCCAGCCCCCCACCCAACCAAAGGAAAGAATCTTTGAGATGCTGTAATCTAGCTCTCAAATTTTGAATCAGGCAAAAGAGATAAAAAGAGAGTAAGTCAAATACCTTGTGCCACCTTATTTTCCAACAGTTTATACAGATGCACAAAATAAATATAACAAGAAATCTATAAAATGTAAGGGGAGGATAACCAGAAGTAACCTTAAGATGCTTACTATAATGATGTATATAAGTGTTGCTTTCGTTTTGACAGCTTAAGAAATCAGGAAAATTGAGTCATGGAATTTGTAGTAGTAATAAAGGAAAATCACTTATTTTGATTATAATTAAATGTAATGTTCATATTTTGATTAGACAGGAATACTTTTCTGATATTACTTCATAAAAAGATTTTATGTGGTGAAATAAATAAATTTCCACTACAAATCCTGAAAATAGATATAACTATGCATTGCCATGAACTATTCTTTATAATCTCTTTCAATAAAGACAGATAGTCATTTTGTGAGAGATCAAGACAAGCGCCTCATATTCTTAACTGATCTGTCTGTATTTGAGAAATACAGTAAGATATTTGCTTAGCAGTTTGATATGATTTTACCTAGAATCAATAAAATATTGCAACAGTTGGTATGTTTGACAAGCTGTGACCTTTTCTTACCCAATGTAATTCAAATGCCTCATGGAAAATGGTCCATTTTAAAAGCCATTCTTTAACAGCTGTATGCATTGGCTATAGATACAAATAGCAATTCAATTGCCAGAATAAAAAAAAAACTCAAAATAATATTCACATGGACAATTTTAATCTAGAGAATTTTAATCTAGGAATCTAGAGATTAGATTTATATAGTTACTAGTTTAAAAATTTAGATGTTGAAAACCCAATATATTAACATATAAGTTCTGAGAGGATTACATTTTCATTGAATGCCATAAAAGTGAAGCAGATGAAACCTTCCAGTAAATTTCATTTGATATGAGTTTAGAATCAGTATTTTACTTATTTATTCATTCATTTGTAAATCATGTAGTTTTTATTATCTTTGATTCATTGTCCATAGGAGTTACCATTCAACAAACAAATTTATAAGTAAAATGCATTTTGGTCATTGACATTCCTTTCATCATTTTTCCTCACCCCTTTAAACACAAACCAACTTTCTTAATTTCCTAGGATATGTGTTGAATATTATGCCTGCAATCTCCTCACTATCTCTTTCGTTTTACCTCCCTCCTTCCCCTTAGTTCCTATTCCTTACTGTTTCCATACAACTTTCCATTTGGGGGAGCTGTGTTAGTTTTTCTAAGAAATCATATTATTTGACTTCTACCCTGCAAATTCCATACTTTGGTTAATGCATTTGTGTACACTTGCATGCAATCCCATATGTATTTACTTGTACTTTTATAAATTAATTGTAGGAGAGGAAATATTTTAAAAAAATTAACCCACCAGCTCATTTAGAGATCTCTTAAGCCTTAGCAGTACCAACTAAAACTACAGCACTATATCCCAGCATCATGTCCATTGTTATATAAGCTCTTCTGGCTAGAAATGTTTCCTTTGTTTCATAGCACAAGTGTCTTAGGGAGAAGTTCATTGCCTAGGGTGGTGACATATGATGCAGTTTTGTTGTTGTTGTTGTTGTTGTTTTTAACATCCTACAGGTAGTCCACCAAGGACGCTACTGGTGTTCTCTTCAATGATATTCAAAGTCTGATCTTTACTTTACTGGTGAAGTCAACATAATCTCTCACCGCTGATACAGCAAAAGTCTCTTAATTGATCTTTCAACTGCTAGTCTTAGCACCATCCTCCAAACTTCAAACTCATTCTCAATTAGTCAAGGCTTTTCTATATAATATATATGAAATCACATCGCTCTTTTTTTCCCATAAAGCTCTTACCTTGCTTCCTCAGTTTTTTGGCAAGTAAACTCAGATTATTTCCCTGTCTCTAAAAGTTCTGTGCAATGAAAGAGGAATTTTCAATGGCTCCAGCCTTCTCCCATTATCTGCCAAATTCATTACTATTCTTCCTGTTCAAATGTGCAGGCCAATCTTAAGTATTTCTGTCATGGAGATTATAATATTTTTAATGCTCGTGAATCTCATCTCTAATATGGTAGACTGTTTCACAGTCCAAGCCCGTAATGTAGAGGTTCCTCATTGACCATTTTATTTAGAGTATCAAAAGCTTTCAACATTTTTAGGGCCTTATTTCATTTTCTGCCTTGTGAATAGGTTGTTTGTTCCTTTCAAAAACATACAAAACATTGATGTAGGGAATATATCTCATTCACTGCTCTTCATACCTAAGAATAGTACCTTGCATCAATCAGATAAATGCATGCATAATTAAGAGATGCTCTAGAGCTTGGCTCTGGTGGCTCATTCTTGTAATTCTAGTTGTCGAGGAAGCTGGGATCTGAGGATCATGGTTCAAAGTCCATAAGACTCTTAACCTTCAGTAACCGACTAGAAAACCAGAAATGGAACTATGGTTTAAAATGATAGAGTGCCAGCCCTGAGCAAAAGAGCTCAGGAACAGCACCCAGGCCCTGAATTCAAGCTCCATGACTGACAAAGGACAAAAGCTGCTCTTATCACAGAATCATTCTACTGATAATTTAAAGTTAGTATGACATGTATCTCAGATAGCAGATATAGGGACAGGTGCAACCAAAATAATAATAGCATTGTCTGGATTTCATTTCACTAAAGAAAACTGTTTCAAAGGGTCTGAATAGGATTTTAGTACAATATAAGTTTAGAAAGATAGCATGTATACATAAAGGTACACAATTATTTATTGAGCATGGCACCACATTCATCTTTCTCTGCTGAATGATCCAGTGATTGGAAAGTGAATCTCCTCCTCTATCAAAGATTAAGTAGGCATTGTTGGGATCCATCTTTCCCTTTGATGTTAGGGGCTTGATGCACCTCCCCCAGCCCTGGGGAATGCGGCCCTGCTACCCCCTCTGGATTGGAATCCAGAGAAACCGGTTGGGCAAACAGCCCCCAACCTTCTAGCCAGCCCGGTGCCTACCAACCCACCCTGGTTCGGCGCGCTCTAGTGACATTAGCCCTTGGGGGTCAGGTGATACCTTTCAGCCTATCGACATCCTGGCCAAACCCCTCCCTCGGAATCATCTCCCCTTGTCCTTCTCTTAATAAAGTCAGTTCGCTCTAAGAAGCCAGCCCCGTTGCATATGTACGCCAGACTTCTAGCATGAGGAGGCGAGCACATATCTGTGGCAGATCACGTGCGTGCCAGGCCGGAGCTATCTCCCCCGTTCCCCTCTAGCTTATTTGCAGGTCAAATGACTAGGGGAGAGGGCGTGAAAGGGAGAGTGGAAAGGAAGAAGTAAGAGTCCGAGCCGGGAGGGGCAAAAAACCCCAACAAGGCATAGTTCTGTGGTTTCATTTCTGGGTCTTCAGTTCTGTTCCATTGGTCTTCAGGCCTGTTCTGGTTCCAATGCCAAGATGTTTTCATAACTATCGCTTTATAATACAGCTTGAATTTGGTATGTAATTCCTCCAGCACTGTTCTTTCTGCTTAAGATTGTTTTTGCTATTCACGGTCTTTTATTGTACCATATTAATTTCTGGATTGCTTCCTCTATTTCATTAAAAATGATTTTGGGATATAAATGGGTATTGCATTGAATTTGTAGATAGCTTTTGGCAGTATTGCCATTTTGACTATATTAATCCTCCCAATCCAGGAGCATGGGAGGTTTTTCCATTTCCTTAGTTCTGTCTTAATTTCATTTTTCATGTTTTTAAAGTTCTCATCATAGAGGTCTTTCGCTTCTTTGGTTAAGGTTATTCCTAGGTATTTTAAGTTTTTTGAGGTTATTGCAAAGGGAGTTGCTTTCCTGATTTCAGCCTCATTTTTCGTGTCATTGGCATATAGAAAAGCCATTGATTTTTGAGGGTTTATTCTATATCCTGCTACTTTGTCAAAGTTTTGGATCAGCTCTAGTAGCTTGGGAGTAGAATCTGTGGGGTTCTTTAGGTATAGGATCATGTCATCTGTGAAGAGAGAAAGTTTAACTTCATCTTTTCCTATTTGGATTCCCTTTTATGTTTTCTTCTTGCCTAATTGCTCTGGCTAGGAATTCTAGTACTATGTTGAAGAGGAGAGGAGAGTGGACATCCCTGTCTTGCTCCTGATTTTAAAGGGAATAGCTTTAGGTTTTCACCGTTTAGAATTATGCTTGCTGTTGGTTTGTCATAGACTGCCTTTATTATATTCAGGAATGTTCCCTGGAATCCTAGCTTTTCCAGGGCTTTTATCATAAATGGGTGCTGGACTTTATCAAATGCCTTTTCCGCAACTAGGGATATAACCATATGATTCTTTACCTTGCTCCGGTTGATGTGGTGGATTACATTAATTGACTTGCATATATTAAACCAACTTTGCATCCCTGTGATGAATCCAGTTTGACCATGGTGCATGATTTTTTGATGACTTCTTGAAGTCAATTGGCCAGAATTTTGTTGAGAATTTTTGCATCAATGTTCATCAGGGGAATTGGTCTATAGTTCTCTTTCCATGATGAGTCCTTGTCTGGTTTTGGGATGAGGGTTATACTGGCTTCATAGAATGTGTTTGGTAGTGAACTTTCAATTTCACTGAAGAGGTTTGGAAATATTAGTATGAGTTCTGTTTTGAAGGCCTTGTAGAATTCTGCTGTGAATCCGTCTGGACCTGGGCTTTTCTTGGATGGGAGATCTCTTATTGCCATTTCTATTTCAATGCTGGATATGGGTCTGTTTAGAAGGTTCAAATCTTCATGGTTAAGTTTGGGATATCAATTTTTGCTAGAAAATCATCCATTTCTTCCAGGTTCTTGAATTGGTTGGCATAAAGGTTTGCAAAGTAGTCCCTGGAAGAAAGATAACCTTTTTAACAAATGGTGTTGGCAAAACTGGTTCAACACCTGCAACAAACTAAAACTAGATCCCTAAATATCACCCTGCACCGAAATCAATTTCAAATGGATCAAAGACCTCGAAATTAAAACAGATACCCTGAAAACACTACAAGAAGGAGTAAGGGAAACACTTGGGCTCCTTGGCACAGGATGAAACTTCCTTAATAAAGGTCCAGAATTGCAACAAATCAACAAAAGGTTGGACAAATGGGACTGCATCAAACTTTAGGGCTTGTCCAAGGCAAAGGACATAGCTCGCAAGATAAACAGAAAGCCCACAGATTGGGAAAAGATCTTTACCAGCCATATAAAAAACAAAGACTTCATATCTAAAATATATGCAGAACTAAAAAAATTAAATTCCTCCAAAACAAAACCGCTAAGAACTAACAGCCCCCTCAACAAGTGGGCTAAAGACTTAAAAAGAGACTTATCTGATGAGGAAATGAGAATGGCCTAGAGAGAAATGAAAAAGTGCTCTACGTGTCTGACCATAAAAGAAATGCAAATCAAACAATATTGAGATTCCACCTCACACCAGTAAGAATGTCCTTTTTCAAGAAAAGTAACAATAACCAATGTTGGAGGGGATGTGGCCAAAAGGGAACCCTACTTCATTGTTGATGGAATGTAACCTGGTTCAGCCACTCTGGAAAGTAGTATGGAGATTCCTCAGAAGGCTCAACATAGAGCTCCCCTATGACCCAGCAGCCCCACTTTTGGGTATCTACCAAAAAGACCACAAACAAGAACACCACAACAATGTTCATCACAGCACAATTTGTCATAGCTAACATGTGGAACCAACCCAGATGCCCCTCAGTAGACGAATGGATCAGGAAAATGTGGTACATATAAACAATGGAATTTTATGCCTCTATCAGAAAGAATGACGTTTCCTCATTCATACGGAAATGGATGAACTTGGAAAAATTATACTAAGTGAAGTGAGCCAGACCCAAAGAAACATGGACTCTATGGTTTCCCTCATAGGGAATAATTAGCACAGGTTTAGGCTAGTCACAGCAGAGGATCACAAGAGCCTAACAGCTATGCCC
This sequence comes from Perognathus longimembris pacificus, assembly GCF_023159225.1. Taxonomy (NCBI): domain Eukaryota; kingdom Metazoa; phylum Chordata; class Mammalia; order Rodentia; family Heteromyidae; genus Perognathus; species Perognathus longimembris. The sequence goes on from NC_063167.1 coordinate 82,845,357, forward strand.
CTATGAATGCATAAAATGATGCTAAGTGAAATGAATTCCATGTTATGGAAACGACTGTTATATTACTGTTGTAATTACTATCAACAAGCCATGCAAAACCATAGCTTCTTTTGTTGATGATCCTCTTGTATCCCTTCCTGTGGTTGTACTTGCGTTTTCACTGTATCTCACCTGAATACACAGGATACTGTATATACTGGTATTAGAACTAGTAAGGTTAAAGGTAATCAAAATCAAAGAGACAAAGGTTGAAAAGACAAACGACTCCAAAAGCAATACTTGCAAAACCATCTGGTGTAAACCAACTGAACAACTCATGGGGGAAGAGGGACAGAGGGAGGGGGTAGGGACGAATGAGGGACTAGGTAACAAACAGTACAAGAAATATACCCAGGGCTTAACATATGAAACTGTAACCCCTCTGTACATCAACTTGACAATAAAAAAAGAAAGTGAATCTGAAGGTGAGTGAGACAGTATATAGTTCACATCGACTCTATGTTTTGAATTTAAGATGCTGTGAAAGTGAAATGCTATGAAACTGACATTTGAATTTTGGATTTTGTTGACAAGTATCTATCTATCTATCTATCTATCTATCTATCTATCTATCTATCTATTTTTTTTCTGTTCTCTTTTGTTACTGCAAATTGAACCTAGGAGATCGCACTTGCTAGGCAAGTGCTTTACCAGTGAGCTACATCCCAACCCACACATTTGGGATTTTTATCTCTTCCTCAGCTATCAATGTGCAGTGTGATTCTCAAAGTCAGGAAGCATTAGAAAGCACCAGCCTTTCCCAGTGAGCCACATCACCATGATTATGAACAAGATATACTCTATAGTGATTCTAAGCTATGATGTTTAATAGGTTAAGTATAGTAAATGCATTTGGACTTAGCTTGCTATAGATTTATTGAGTTGTATTTCCATTATAAGTCAAAGAGCACATGCATATTTTTGGGTTTCTGGTTACATCACCTAGCTATAGAAAACATTATCAATGAAGAGTTATGTTAAGATTGTCATCAGCATTGGTTGCTATCAGGATTTGAGAACAATTTGATTCATGTTGGTTTTTCATTAGGATGGAACACCTACAAATTTCATGATTCCAGCATCCTTTCTGATAATTGTCCTCTCCATTTTATAAGAAAGAAGGCTCTTGAGTCATAGGATATAAAGCTTACTCAGTAAGATGCTGGTATGTATTTATACAGCTCAAAGATTTGTAAATCACTTAGTAAAGCTATTCTGTTCATTACAGCCCAGTTTGAAATAGATCTTATTTGATGAAAACAGTGTATGCCTTAATTCCATGCACAGGTTATTTGTAATAAAGCATTTTTCAACAACCTGACATTTACCCTAGAAGAAATATAAGACATTTGGATATTATTATTTATTTATTTATTTATTTTTTGGCCAGTCCTGTTCTTGGACTCAGGACCTGAGCACTGTCCCTGGCTTCTTCTTGCTCAAGGCTAGCACTCTGCCACTTGAGCCACAGCGCCACTTCTGGCCATTTTCTATATACGTGGTGCTGGAGAATCGAACCTAGGGCCTCATGTATATGAGGCAAGCACTGTTGCCACTAGGCCATATCCCCAGCCCTTGGATATTATTTTGAACTTACATGTGTGAGGATAACAGATGGCAATAAATGCTCCTTAGCGCTAACTACAATATTAACAGATAACATTAAATTTGTTAAAAAGGAAGGGCCGTATATTTTGGTACTTTCTAAAATGGATTGCGTATGGACAAATACATTATTATGAAAGGATGTTAGAGTGTCCTACTGTTTTAAACTTCTTTAGGTGAGTGCTAATGGAGAAGCAGTTGCAAGATGTGATATTGGGTAATGTCTTTCATTTACTGTACCTTCATGAATAGTCCACAGGGATGAGGTTGGGAGTGAGGGTTAGAAACCTACAAAAATGGCTGGAGAAAAATGTTAGCTTTAGATCAACCCGCTGTGGGGTTAATGGCATGTTTCTTTGGTATTCTTGGTCTCCTTACGGTTCCATTTTCTCCTTTCCATGATTTTTGATACTACTCATTTCAGCAATTAGTGTTTCCTTGTGTCTCTCAGACTTCCATCACTATAACAAAATACCTTACATACATACATATATCTAAACAAAACACTTAGCATATATATAAAACATATATATGTATATATACAAATATGTTATATATGTTATAACATATATACATATATGTACTAACTTGATTCACAACCAGCATATGGATGCCAGTTTCCACTATATATTTTAAGTTTTATCATTAATTATGGATGGAATACTATTGCCTACTGTTAAACAGTCGTCAGATCATCTTCGGGGATGAGGGAGAGCCTTCCCTATTGGTCCATATTTCATCTACTTAAATCAGTTCTTACTCTGAAAATCAGTCTCTTCAAAATGTCACAGATGATTTGGCAACTGCAGCCAGGATTTTATGTATAGATATTGATATTTTAAAGTTGGTGATAGTTATGTATTTCTTACTGAACAATGAGATAACTGCAGCAGTACAAATAGACTACAAAGATGACCTCCATAAGATAGTTTAATGAATTATTAGGGAACTGAGAGTAAAGACTTCTGCAACACTTCTTTTCTCCTTATTAGTGGACCTATATTATCTTAATCAACCAATGTCTGTGAATGAGCATTTAGTGTATGATTCCATAGGAATGATCTTTGTCTATATGAGGTGTAAAGGAGAGCAGAAACAATATAATAATTTTTTGCTTTTTCAGTATATGTGGCCATATGTGTGGAACACAATCTTAAATGCTAGGCATCATTTGAGACACTTGATTTAGTATATTTAAAGAATATTTGACACTCATTTGATTCTCAATACCAGCCTAGGAAGTAAAGTCTTCTTCCTATTTTACTGTAATACACTGAGATTATAGAGAATAAGTGTCATGACCTTAAACATGGCCACCCAGGTTCCTGAGGCAGAGCCATGATTCATTCTACACCCATGCCTAGTCAGAACTGTGTTCTTCATCAATGTTTTCATCACAAACCACATGTATAATTGATAGCAATGATAGACTTCTGCTTCAATTGCTAATCAGTGGGGGTTTATGACCCTTGGGGGGGGCCCCAAAAGACTGACTGATCCTATGCCTGGTTGAATCAGAATTACTGCATTAGTTTGCTCAATGCTGCAACAATGAAGTGGATATTGTGTTCATAAAGGTTCGTGGAAATACTTAAGAAATAACCAGAGCTCTGGAACACAATATTATATCTTTTAGAAAACCAATCCAAATGAAATAATTTTGAAACTTTTAAAGTATACTAAAAGCAACATAGAACAGAGTTTGGATATTCAAGTAGAGAAAACAATGATAATCTACTCATGGCTTGTTTTATTTGGATCAATGCCCTATGTACAAATATAAATCATAAAATCTATTTACTTTCTGTATGTGCTAGCTGGATAAAGAATACATAGGTAATTGAAATTTAGGCATAAATAACTCTCAGTGCCCTATCTATGAATACTGTTGTAGAGTACCACAAACAAGAATTATTAAGTGGAAATAAAAATAGCTTTCTGGTCATCTGAAAACTTTGCTTCCATTTCAGTAAAATAAAAATATCATAAACATAAATACTGCATTCACAAAATGTTCAGTGAATTAATGAATTAAAAACAGAAAAGCTATGCCCAAACAAAAGCATTACTTTTTTGAATTTTAATATTTTATTAGATTCAATGAACAGTATGCCACACATTTATCACTTGAATAAAACCATAAGTGAAAAACTGAAATGCTTGATATTCTCACTATAGATGTTCTATAATTGTGTATATTACTATGTATTGCATTACTTTGGTTTGTTTTTCCACTATAGGACATCTCCGTTTGTTCTTTTAGTATTGTTTCTTTTTTTCCACACTGTCAGGTTTAATACCTTTTTCTTCCTTTTCAGTTTTTTTTTTTACCTCACTATAGTTCTATCATAGTATATTAAAAATACAAATGGAAAAATTCAGGATTTCTGGTACAGAGTATAATTTTAAGAAAATACATGAATGCACCAACATATACTATTAAATAATGAGGAATAACTCATTTGAGGTTATAATATATGTTTTTCCTTAAAAAATTCTGAATGAGTATGCAAACTACTCCACAAATCAGTAGGAATATATATCAGAAAATAATGAGTACACTAATATAGAAGTGATTCATAGATTAACATCACTAGTCCAATGTACTAGTAGAAAGCTATGGCACAAATCCCCTTGTAAAGAACTTATTCTTTGTTAAAAGCATCATGTGGTCCCCTTTCCTGACCAAAATATGTGGTATTAGATGTCTTTAGAATTTGGGGCACCTCCCCCAGCACTCTGCTCTCTGTGACCTGCAGTTCTCTCCTCCCATCCTCCAGTATAATATGGCCTGAGAGAATGCCACCTAGCTGCCATGTCCCAAAGGAATGCAAGGGGACAGGAGCCTACTCCTCTCGGCAGTAACTGTCAGGTCTTTAGATAGGAATTATCTCAAACTCATCATTTGCATGAGTCTGCATGAGCCTCTTCTTGGTCAGGCTCCATGTTATCTTCAAGTTGCACCACTTCAAAACCTTGCAGCTCCTCTATAACTTTCATCTTTGCAGGGCCTGACAGGTTTGAAGGGGCCTCAGTAGCAGGGTTCGAGGTGGCTGCTGGCATCTTGTCTTGCCATTTTGTGCCCCCACCTACAAGGTGCAACAGCAGCTCCTGCAGCTCCTTCTTCTCCCTCTTCTCCTTGGAGAGTTGGTTGACACACTCATCTTTCTCCTGATACAGCTCATCAGGACTGCCATTTGTTCTTTATAGAAAACTAAAGACTCTTCAATGGTGTTGATGTGTTCTGACAGTTGGCTACTTTGATGTTGGAGGTCATACACTTGATTCGGGTAGTCCACCTTGTTAAGCAGGTTGTGAATGAAGCAAATTTTCAGCTTCCTGTCCCCAGATATGCCAGGTTCCAGCTCTTGGGGAAGAGGGCCTGGTGCTCCAGCTTTCTCTGGAAATGGCCTGCTAGGTTGGCCAGGCACTGGCAATGGGCCTGTTGCTCATTGAGCTGCAGGCTGAGCTTCACCTTCCTTGATTCTGCTGCTGCTAGCACTTCAAGGTAAAAATCCCACATGGTTTGGGGGTTGTCTTCATCCTCTGAGAAAGATGCATCAGGAGGGGTTGCATCCTCACCCTTTTCTTCTTTACTCATTCCTTCATCTCCCTAGAGAATGCCAGGTAGCTCAGCTGGGTCCCCAGCTGCTCATTCTCCTGTCTTGTTGCTTCCAGGCATATCAGTGTGTCCTGTAACTTTTGAGGTACTGTTTGGTCCTTCAACTCACTCTGCACCTGCTCCTGCTCCAGCTGCTCTAGCAGCTGGGTCTGCCTCCACAGGTGCTGCTGCAGGGCCTCTTTCTGAGGTCAGCTGATGATTGGAGGCTATGTGCTCTTCATAGGTGGCTCTCAGCTCCTGAAGCTGGGCCAGGGACTGGTCATGCAGCTCCTGCAGATCCCTAGCCACTTGGTTCTTTAACTCAGCCACCTCTTTCCATTCTTCTAAATTCTCCTCTAGCCAACCCAGCTTCTCCTTCAGATGTTTCTTCACCTGCTGCTCTGAGTGCAGGATGCTGGTGAGCTCCTCCTTCTCACCACTCAGCCTATGGAAAGCATTCTGCAGCCTGGCCAGCTGATCTTTCAGCTCTTGGTTGGGCATCAGTGTGCATTTTATGTTTCACGTTCTCTTTCCATTGTATCGAGGATCTTGCACAGATCCTCAGCATGCTGATCCCATTCCACAGCCTTCTTCTCCAGTATCCACAGCTGCTGATCCAGGTTCTGGAGATGGGGGGCAAGGGTCTGGTTTTCCTCCGCTTGGATGTGAAGATGTTCCCCCAGGGTCTTTAGCTCCTTCTGCATCTGGAGGGCCTGGGCCTGCAGCTGCTGCTCAGCCTGAGATGGCCCTGCAGGGAGTGGTGGGGGGTGGGGAAGGGGACACTTCTACCAGCTGCCTTTGCAGCTCCAACATCTTGCTTTCTAGGTCCAACACTTGCCTTACCACTTTCTCTTTCTCCTCTCTCAGTTGGTTCACCTCCTGTAAGAGCTGCTAGACCTTTTTTCCCTTGGAGTTCTCCACCCTCAGGTCCTCTGCGAAGGTGTCTCTCATCAACTTTAATGCTGTCACCAAGTCTCATGTTTAGTTGTCTTCCCAAGTCTATCCACTCATCTAGTGCTTGTTGTAACTAGTGAATTTTGATCTTCATATCAAACTCTGTGTCAGGAGCACTTCCAGCCTCTCTTGCAGCTCAGTGTTCTCTTCTTCCAGGTCCTCATAGGTTCTGGTCTTTTCCTGGGGCTGCAGATTCACTAAATTCAGGGCTTTCATGAGCTCTAGGTCATTCTTTTTGGTCTCATTCTTCATTGTGGTGACTGCAGACAGTGTCATCTCTAGCTCTGCACAGTGCTGCTGTGAAGCCTATAGGTGGCTGGCAAGACCTTCATGCTCCAGTTTTCTGTATTTTGCCACCTGCTGCATGTGGTTGAGAGCAATTGTAAATTGAATTTTTCTGAAACCAACATTGGTATTTATAGCTCTTGGATTTCCAGCTATGTTTCCAGTGCTTCCTGAACACAGCCATCTTCTCATTCTCTTTCCCCTGTTGATTCCACAAGTCTTTCCTTTCCTGATTCAGTTGTTTGATCTCGCAGCAGAACTGTTGGATTTGTATTTTGCTGTAGTCCAGGGCAAGCACCAGCTGTTGGTACTGTCACCTCTCCAGATCCTCAGTGTTACCTGGACCTGAGACACTCTTGATTCTGGCAGCTCTGATAGTGGGCAAAGGCTGGGGAGGCTCAGGGTCCGTGTAATCTTTGGCTGCACCATCAGTTGAATGACACCTGGTGGTGTTGGTTTTGGGGTTACCTCCTTTTTTAGCTTTTTTCTTTTTCTTGGATTCTGCATGTCCATCAGGACAATTACTCTGCTGGTATTCTTGCAGCAGTTTCTTTCCTGCAGATAATTTTTTGTGTCTTGTTTGTTCAGACATTCCAGCACTGGGACAGGAAAGATGTGGGAAGGGCACATTCCCAGGGTCTCTGAAATCACCTCAATTCTTGCAATCACCACCACTAATGTCTATACTTCTTACCGTATCTCCAAAATCATCTCAATTCTTTCACTCACCATGCAGCAGCACCTCTACCTCCCTCAACTGCTGATAGTGATATAAGGCAGCAGAAGGAATACCAGCTCCACCAAGCAGAATGGAATGGGGGCATGGCCTTATTTCTTGTATCCCACTGATCAGAGAGAAGCATGAAAAATAGAGGGAGTGGCCAGAATCTTGTGATCCAGGCAGGCTGGGTAGAGTCACACTGAGAGATGCTCCTGCACCCCTTCCCCCATACAACCTATAAATTTTGGTTGGGGAAGAGGTGGGACTTGATTTTGCTGGATAGGTGCACAGTTACCTTTCTTGGCTTGCATCATACAACTATGGCCACCGAGTTTCCACCAGGCTTCCAACTGTCCTTCAGGAAGTGGCACCAAGTAACACAGATATGTGCCCAAGTGCAATGTCTTCAGGTCTTCACTGTGTGCAGAATTAGCTCTTTTGTTCTGACTATATTTACTGACACTTGTATTCTCATCTGGGAGCCACTGAGGTTCATAATGGCCTTGATATTCCCTGTTCTTCCAGTTGCTCTGGGACTGGAAGGTGCAAGGACCTCATGGGTTCAGGGCTCCTCTCCATGGGTATCAGCCATGCTGCACACCTAGACCATGCATAGCCCAGCACATGTTCCACACACTTTGGCTTCAGAAGAAACACAGTCATGGGAGGAATGAGAATGTTGAATTCCATGCTGCTGCTGTCGAGTATGTGAAATCCACACCACCACAGAAAGAATAACTGGTAGATAACTGAAAACAAATCTCTTAGCAAAGCAGTCAACTAACCAGCCACATCCAAATGACATTCAGTGTGTCCAGAATTCAGGCTCTGGGGCAGCCCTCTACCACACCAGAGCCCATGGACATCTACTTCAACTTTGGAATGGTTAGTTTTCCTTCAGTGATTGGCTGACATGTTTGATGAGTTCTTTGTGTATGTAAAGTTTTTCCTTCTAGTGAAAAGTTCATGCTGGTTGTGGTGGTACACACTGCACCTTCTCCCTGCTCAAGTCACTTTAGATTCAGTGCTGTCACCAGAAGCCCTTTGAAATGCATGTGACTGGTACTTGGCCAGTGGCGATGATTCCTCAGTCCCTTGACTAAGGTGGCACCTGGTCCAGAGCCATGACCACAGGGACCAGAGACAGCAGCCCATGCAGTTGTTCCTAATCCATTATTTACAAGATAATATAGGTATAAATAATACCACATAGCTGTAATAAACATAGAAATAAATAAAGAACAATTCATTTCAATGAATAATCACAAAATTATAAAAATATATGAGATAATCTGCTTTGATATTGGTTAAGGAAAATCTGTAATTTATTTTAAAATACTACAAGTGTAAAAGTTCTCTTTCAAGCTGGGCACTGATGGATCATGCCAGTAAGCCTAGCTACTCAGGAGGCTGAGATCTGGGGATCACAGTTGGAAGCCAGCCTGGGGAAAGAAAGTCTGTGAAACTCTTATCTCCAGTAAATGACTCAGAAAAAACAGAAATAAGAAATTGAAATTCCCAAACTTAACCAAGAAGATTTAAACCTACTAAGCAGACTCATATCAAGTAGTGAAATAGAAACAGCAATAGAGATCTCCCATCCAAGAAAAGCCCAAGTCAAGATGGATTCACAGCAGAATTCTATAAGTCTTTCAAAACAGAACTCACACCAATACTCCTCAAATTCTTCAATGAAATTGAAAGTGAAAGTTTTCTACCAAACACGTTCTATGATGCCAGTGTAACCCTTATCCCAAAACCAGAGACTCATCAAAGAAAGATTTTAGACCCATTTCTTTGATGAACATTAATGCAAAACCTCTCAACAAAATTCTGGCCAATCAACTTCTACAAGTCATCAAAAAAAAATCATACACTATGGTCAAACAGGATTCATTCCAGGGATGCAAAGCTGGTTCAATATACATAAGTCAGTTAACATAATTCACCACATCAATAGGCGCAAGGTCAAAAATCACATGATTATTACTTTAGAATTGGAAAAGGCATTTGACAAAATCCCATGCCCATTTATGATGAAAGCTTTGGAGAAAAAAGGATTCTAGGAATCTTTTGGGAATATAATAAAGGCTGCCTATGACAAACCTACAGGTAGCATTATACTTAGTGGCAAAAAGGTAAAGCCATTTCCTTTAAATCAGGAATAAGATATCCACTCTCTCCACTCCTTTTTAACATAGTAGTAGAATTTCTAGCCAGAGCAATAAGGCAAGAGGCAGATACAAAGGGGATTCAAATAGGGAAAGATGAAGTTAAATTCTCTTTCTTTGCAGATGACATGATCCTGTATTTAAAGAACCCCTTAGGCTCTACTCCCAACTTACTTGAATTGATCCAAAGCTTTGGAAAAAAAATAGCAGGATATAATATAATTCCTCAAAAATCAATGCCTTTTCTGTATGCCAACAATGCAAAGAGCAAGGCTGAAATCAGGAAAGCAATTTTTGCAATCGCCTCAAAAACATAGAATACTTAAGAATAACCATAAACAAAGAAGTAAAAGACCTCCATGATGAGAAGTTTTTTTTTCAAATTATTATTATTTTATTGTATTTTGTGATGTAAAATGGCCAACTTGATTATCAACATAGTAGGAAGGTGAGGTTTACATTTTTTAAAAATTTATTGTCAAAGTGATGTACAAAAACTTGAAAAGGGAAATTAAAGCAGAACTAAAGAAATGGAAAAATCTCCTGTGCTCCTCGATTGAAAAGATTAACATTGTGAAAATGACAATATTGCCAAAGGATATCTACAAACTCAATGCAATACCCATTAATATCCCAACACCATTCTTTAATGAAATAGAGGAAGCAGTCCAGAAATTCATATGAAACAATAAAAGACCCCAAATAGCAAAAACAATCATAAGCAGAAAGAACAGTGCTGGAGGAATATCAATACCAAACTTCAAGCTGTATTATAAAGCTATAGTTATGAAAATGGCTTGGTATTGGCACCGGAACAGGCCAGAAGACCAATGGAACAGAACTGAAGACAGACCTATGGCCACTTAATCTTTGATAAAGGAGCTAAAAAAATAGGATGGAAGCAAGACAGCCTCTTCAACAAATGGTGCTGGCTAAACTGGTTCAACACCTATAACAAACTAAAACTAGATCCTTATATATCACCCTGCACCAGAATCAATTCCAAATGGATCAAAGACCTCGAGGTAAATAAGATGCCTTGAAAACATTGCAAGAAGGAATAGGAGAAACATTTGGGCTCCTTGGCACAAGATGAAACTTCCTTTAAAAAGGCCCAGAAACACTAAAAATCAAAGAAAGGTTGGACACATGGGACTGCATCAAACTGCAGAGCTTCTGCATGGAAAATGACATTACTTACAAGATAAATAGAAAGCCCACAGATTGGGAGAAGATCTTTACCAGCCATATAACAGACAAAGGCCTCATATCTAAAATATACATAGAACTCAAAAAATTAAATTCCTCCAAAACAAATCCTCAAAAAAATCAACTGCTGCATCAACAAATGGGCTAAAGACCTACAAGGAGATTTCTCTGAAGTGGAAATGAGAATGGCCAAAGGACACATGAAGAAGTGCTATACATCACTGGCCATAAAAGAAATGCAAATCCAAACAACCTGGAGATTTCACCTCCCAGCAAGAATGGCCATTATCAAGAAAACAAATAATAACAAATGCTGGAGGGGATGTGACCAAAAGGTAACCCTACTACTCTGTTGGTGGGAGAATAAACGTGTTCAACCACTCTGGAAAGCGGTATGGAGGCTCCTCAAAAGGCTAAAGATAGAGCTTCCCTACGATCCAGCAGCCCCACTTTTGGGCATGTACCCAAAAGATGACAAGCAAACCACACCAACAGTAGCACAACTATGTTCATCACAGCACAATTTGTCATTGCTAAAACATGGAACCAACCCAGATGCCCCTCAGTAGATAGGTGGATAAAAAAAATGTGGTACATATACACAATGGAATTTTATACCTCTATCTGAAAGAATGGCATTGCCTCATTTGTAAGGAAATGGAAAGACTTGGAAAAAATCATATTAAGTGAAGTGAGCCAGTCCCAAAGAAACAGATTCTATGGCTTCCCTCATCGGGGATAATTAGTACACATCTAGGATAGTCATAGCAGACTATTAGAATGGCCTCAATAGCTAGGTCCATATGAACACATAAGATGATACTAAGTGAAATGAACTCCAAGTTATGGAAACAAGTGGTTTATCATTGTTATTTTCAACATACCATGTGAAATTATGCCACTTTTTATATTTATTTCCTGTAGTTTTATCCATGACATCACTGCAACTGATTTTAGCACCCTGGATATTGTATATATGTGTATTGGAACTAGGGGAGGGAAAGGGAATACCAAAATCCAGAGACAATGGATAAAAAGACAAACCAATGTAACATCAATACTTACAAAACTATATGGTGTAAACCAACTGTACAACTCATGGGAGCGATGGGAAGGGGGCGGGGGAAGGTAGGAGAAAAATGAGGGAGGAGGTAACAAGTTGAATAAGAAATGTACTCACTGCCTTGTGTATGAAACTGTAACCCCTATGTACATCACTTTAACAATAAAGAAATGAAAAAAGTAAAGAAATAAGGCTGTGGCTCCAGTGGTAGAGTGCTAGCCTTGAGAAGGAAAAATTCAGGTACAAGTGCCAAAGGTGTGAGTTCAAGCCCAAGGAGCTGCATACACACATACAGACTCATACACACGTACATACACACACAAATGCACATTCAGATTTTTCATCTGATAGCCTATAATATGCAGAGCAAACATATGAGAGTTTTTGATATGTCTCTGTATGATGGTATGAAGAGATATGAATCTTATGATTTTCACTAAGTCCTGATAATAATTAAATTGTAATATAAAATTAAGATGAACAAAGTATATTTTTAAGGGTGATATTTCTACACAATTTGGAAAACCAACCAATTTTCCTTCTCTCAAAATATTATTTGTTTATTCATCTGAGTGTATGGGTGAAACCTGTACACATGATGGTGTGTAAACCAATTCTCTTCTCTACCCCATCACGTTCAAATCTCACCTGAAAACTTAAAATTTTAGCAGGTCAAAACTTCTTATTTTCTCCCCTTTACTCTCTGATTATAAATTAGGCAAATGAACTCCAGGGAAGTTAATTAATAATCTTTCTTTCAAGTGTTCATAAAGAAATTAGAACTTGGATTTTCAGCCCTTATTTGCCTGGGATAAAGAAATCAAAACATACAGCATATGTGGATGTTTGTTAAACAAATGCTAAGGAATTATGAGCTGTTTACATTATATATTTAACATAACATTGATGATCAGAACTAATTTTCCTTTTAATATGACCCATTTCTATAAGAATTTCAGATCTTTTTACAATAATAGGACATAATGTTATGTGTCATGTTATGCATTGCATAAGGTTAATAAGTCAAGAAAATTATGAAAGGATGAAACAAAGCAATTTCATAGGTTCAATTTTATGTTATCTTAAGAAATGTACAGGGGCTGGGGATATGGCCTAGTGGCAAGAGTGCCTGCCTCATATACATGAGGCCCTGGGTTCAATTCCCCAGCACCACATATACAGAAAACGGCCAGAAGTGGCGCTGTGGCTCAAGTGGCAGAGTGCTAGCCTTGAGCAAAAAGGAAGCCAGGGACAGTGCTCAGGCCCTGAGTCCAAGGCCCAGGACTGCCCCCCCCCCCAAAAAAAAAAGAAAAAAGCAAAAAGAAATGTACAGAGAAAGTAAAATTTTGTTATGAACTTCCAAGTTGTTACAATACTTGTTGTTGCAACACTTACAGAATTATTGAAGATAAGAAGAAATCTATTAATTATAAAAGATGAATAATCTTTTTCCTCAGTTCTGTGTGTGTGTGTGTGTGTGTGTGTGTGTTTGTGTGTGTGAGTGCATGCATGTGCATGTGTAGGCTGGTACTGGGGCTTAAACTCAGGACCTCATGATCTCCCTTTTTTGATTTGCTTGAGGCTGGCTTTCTGCAACTTGAGGGATACCTCAATATGTTCTTAGCATTGCTTTAGTGGATAATTCCACCCCCCCCCATTCAGTTACAGATTTTGGAATGTACCTAATTAAAAAAGAAAATTATGTTGCTTTAACTATACTGTATTTATAGTTGTAACTTTATTCTAAATATTTTTCATCTGAAGGTCATCATTACTGTAGTTTTCTTCATCCATTTTCCCTTATACTGTTTTCTTTGCTCTAGACATTATTAACTTAACATGGAAATATAGCATGTCATTCTCCATTCAAAATATCTTATAACTAATAGCATTAATGTCTCCAACTGTGGAAGGCCTTCTTAGTTAAATGATGGATCACCCTCCCTTTCTAGGCCAGTCTTGAGTTAACTCTTTTCCAATTCCCTTAGTTCTTCAAATAAGGGAATATTTGCACATTCTGGAAATAATATATGGAGTTGTCAATTCTTCCTTGTACTTCCCTCTTCTACTTTATTCATATCTTTGTTATAAACAAAATTTCAGATAGCATTTTTCTGAGTGTTGTATATTCCAGAACCTGCTTTATGCACTTTTCATCGGTTTTAACTCATTCATATCTTGCCACGGGCCTACAAGAAAGGTTCTAATATTAGCACTATTTACCAAATAAGAAACTGAGGTCCAGAGCAGTTAGCCAATTTAAGTGACTTGTTCAAGGTCACAAAAGTAGAAGACCTGGAGCTCAGATTTGAAGTTAGAGATGAAACATAGCTCTACTTTTAATAATTTTTATTTTCTTTAAATAATTACACAAAGGGGTTTCATATCAATTTACATGTACAACCAATCAGTAAAGAACAGCTGCACGACTGAAACATTATTGAGAAAAGTATTCAGTGTGCAAATTGTCCTTTTTATATACATAAATAAAACACATGCACTCATAAGTCAAATTAGGCGAGGGCAATCAGTATGTGTGTGATTAAAGTTCATAACAGTTATAATGACTAATTGTGCAAGAACTTATGACCTATTTTCTGAGTTAGCATGTAATTTCCATGGGATCAGAGGCAATTTCTTCCTTGTGGGCATTGTATCTTTGGGTATCTGGTAAGTTACTGTGACAGAGCATGCACAACCCTCTGCAAAATGAATGGACTGTCGGATTTTCATAGCACAAACCTGAGTGTGTAGCTTCCATTCTTAGCAGAGTCCTGGTCAATGAAGATGCACTGTAGGTGCACATTCATTTAACACTCAGCTACCTACTGGTAAACCTTCACTAAAATCAAATTCCAGTGTGAAAAATAAATTTCTGTTGCCTATGAAAAAAATCAAATTCTATATTATGCTGTCTGTTATAAAGATATTGGAGTATATTTATCTTGATAAAAGAACAATGGAGGTAAGGAGTGTTGGTAAGGGTAGCAAAGGGGATAGGCTTAGCTATTCATTACAGTTTTTCACTTCAGGACTAGGTTTCCATTTAAAATTTTTTTTTTTTTGGCCAGTCCTGGGCTTGAACTCAGGGCCTGAGCACTGTCCCTGGCTTCTTTTTGCTCAAGGCTAGCACTCTGCCACTTGAGCCACAGCGCCACTTCTGGCCATTTTCTGTATATGTGGTGATGGGGAATTGAACCCAGGGCCTCATGTGTACGAGGCAAGCACTCTTGCCACTAGGCCATATCCCCAGCCCTCCTTTTAATTTTGTTATAATGTTCTATATTTGAAAAGTTTAGGTTAGTGTAATAGCTTTAGTCTTTATAGCTCTCCTCTGTTTCTCTGTCTTTCTCTCTCTCCCCTTAAATAGTCATTTGTTTGTTTTGAGTCTCCTTATTCAGATTCTCATCCATTTTATGTTCAGTATTTTCCATTTTTATGCAATGCAAATACATTGAGAACTGTGCTTGTCTTGGAATGCTTTTTTATTTGTTTTCTCTGAAGAATTTCTGAGTCATCTGAGACAAGAGCTTTAAAAGCCATAATTGTACTAGTACAGAGAACAAAAGGAAGGCAAAACTAGTATTGGGTTAATATTTTACTCCTCTGCTCCTGCCCCTAATCCACTCTCTAAAACAATTAAAAAATGGCTCAGAGATCCTATTCATTGATCTTACTTATTACAGCAGAGAAAGGAATGTAGCAAGAATAAAGAGTGATTCTACAGCTCTGCCCTTAATGAGTGTTTCAAAGAAACATTTAGTATGTAAAGTGTTTTAAATGATTTGGAGGGAAGATAAACCAAGAATTTTCTTTTAATGAGCACATATATGGAAATAGGGCATGGAAAGGATTTCAATATGGAGGGTTTTTTTTTTATTTCTCAAAGGAGATTTCCTATCATGAATATATCATGAATATGTTATCCAAAACATCCTTGCAAGGCAAGCCAGCATCTCCACAGCCAATGGTGTTCCCATTTCCTGTAGGAGACAGTGATTCTACTCTCGGTTTAAGACTGTTTTAAGATTGTTGAAGATTGATTGTTTAAGATTGGTGGCTTATGCCTGTAATCGTAGCTACTCAGGAGGCTGATATCTGAGGATCATGATTCAAAGCCAGCACTGGTAGGAAAGTTCATGAGACTCTTATTTCCATTTAATGAGGCTGTCTTTCTTCCATCCTATTTTTTTAGCTCCTTTATCAAAGATTAAGTAGCCATAGTTCTGTGGGTTCATTTCTGGGTCTTCAATTCTATTCCATTTGTCTTCAGGCCTGTTCCAGTGCCAATACCAAGCTGTTTTTATTACTATAGCTTTATTTTTTTTCTCAAATTTTTATTATCAAACTGATGTACAGAGAGGTTACAGTATCATACGTTGGTTATTGGATACATTTCTTGTACTGTTTGTTGCCTTGTCCCTCATGCCCCCCTCCCTCCACCCCTTTCCCTCCCCCCCCCAGGTGTTCAGTTCACTTACACCAAACAGTTTTGCAAGTATTGCTTTTGTAGTTATTTCTCTTTTTTTACCCTGTGTCTCTCGAATTTGGTATTCCCTTTGAATTTCCTACTTCCAATACCAGTAAACACGGTTTCCAATATACTCAGATGGGATTACAGAGATAGTGTAGGTACAAATATAGGAAGGTGATACAAAACATTATCAATAATAGAAACTACACATACACATAGGACGTTGAAAGTAGTTACAACTGTGATATATCACTTGTTTCCATAACATGGAGTTCATTTCAATTAGCATCATCTTATGTGTTTCTAAGGGTATAGCTATTGGGCCTTGTGATGCTCTGCTATGGCTTGCCTAAACCTGTACTAATTATTCCCAATAAGGGAGGCCATAGAGTCCATGTTTCTTTGGGTCTGGCTCACTTCACTTAGTATAACTTTTTCCAAGTCCTTCCATTTCCTTACAAATGGAACAATGTCATTCTTTCTGATAGAGGCATAAAATTCCATTGTGTAAATGTACCACATTTTCCTGATCCATTCATCTATGGAGGGGCATCTGGGGGATTTCGGCTGAAGACGGCGGAGGAGCGCGGCTGAGCCCTGCAGAGCTCCCTCCAATATCGTAGTTTTCTCACTATAGCTTTATAATACAGCTTGACGTTGGGTATTGGAATTCCTCCAGCACTGTTCTTTCTGCTTAGGATTTTTTTTTTCTATTCTGGGTCTTTTATTGTTCCATATAAATTTCTAAATTGCTTAATCTATTTTACTAAAAAAATGTGTTGGGATATTAATGGGTATTGCATTAAATTTGTAGATAGCCTTTGGCAATATTGCCATTTTGATTATATTAATCCTCCCAATCCAGGAGCATGGGGGTTTTTCCATTTCCTTAGTTCTGCCTTAATTTTGTTTGTCATGTTTTTAAAGTTCTCATCATAGAGGTCTTTCGCTTCTTTGGTTAAGGTTATTCCTAGGTATTTTATGTTTTTTGAGGCTGTTGCAAAAGGAGTTGCTTTCCTGATTTCAGCCTCGGCGTTCGGGTCATTAGCTTATAGAAATGCCATTGATTTTTGAGGGTTTATTTTATATCCTGCAATTTTGCCAAAGTTTAGGATCAGCTCTAGTAGCTTGGGAGTAGAGTCAGTGGGGATCTTTAGGTATAGGATCATGTCATCTGTGAAGAGAGAAAGTTTAACTTCATCTTTTCCTACATGGATCCCTTTTATATTTTCTTCTTGCCTAATTTCTCTGACTAGGAATTCTAGTACTATGTTGAAGAGAAGGGGAAAGAGCGGACATCCCTGTCTTGCTCCTGATTTTAAAGGGAATGGCTTTAGTTTTTCAGAATTTAGAATTATGCTTGCTGTTGGTTTGTCATAGACTGCCTTTATTATATTCAGGAGTGTTCCCTGGAATCCCAGTTTTTCCAGGGCTTTTAGCATAAATGGGTCCTGGATTTTATCAAGTGACTTTTCTGCATCCAGAGATATAAATTTGGTTCTATATCTTGCTCTGGTTGATGTTGTGGATTACATTAATTGACTTGCGTATATTGAACCAACTTTGCATCCCTGAGATGAATTCAGTTTGATCATGGTGTATGATTTGTTTTTGAAGACCTGTTGAAATTGATTGGCCAGAATTTTGTTGAAAATTTTTGCATCTATGTTCATCAGGGAATTTGGTCTATAGTTCTCTTTCCTTGATGAGTCCCTGCCTAGTTTTGGGATGAGGGTTATACTGGCTTCATAGAATGTGTCTTGTAGTGAACTTTCTGTTTCAATTTCATTGAAGAGTTTGAGAAATATTGATGTGAGTTCTGTTTTGAAGGCCTTGTAAAATTCTGCTGTGAATCTGTCTGGACCTGGGCTTTTCTTGGATGGGAGATCACTTATTGCCGTTTCTATTTCAATGCTGGATATGGGTCTGTTCAGAAGGTTTAAATCTTTATGGTTGAGTTTGGGGACACCAATTTTTTTCTAGGAAATCATCCATTTCTTCCAGGTTCTCGAATTTGTTGGCATAAAGGTCTGTAAAATAAAAGGAAACCAGAAGTGACTGTGTGGCTTAAAGTGGTAGCACACTAGATTTGAGCAAAAGAGCTCAGGGACAATTCCCAGGGCAATGCGCACAGCCTGTGTTCAATGCCCATGACTGAAAAAGAAAAAGAAAAAGATTGCCTGTTAGTTGTGAGATAATTTGTTGAAAGTGTAGTGGTCAGGCAGTAACTGAAGGTCACTGTACACGTGTATGTGAACATGCTTGGGATGCATGCATACACACATGGGAACATTTAATTTCTCCTTCCTTTGAGGTAGACAGTGTGTAAGGATGGGAAGTGACTGTGGAGTAAGAAGGGTGAGACATGATATGGAACATACTCTTGAGAATTCAGCCAACAGACATTTTGCAGTATTGAAAGATTATTGGTCAGGCACAGTAGCTCATGACTGCAGTCCCAACAACTCAGAAAGTAGAAATCAGTAGGATTACAATGTGATGCCAAACCAGGCAAAACACTGACAAGGTCCCACTTCCACAGATAAGTTTGGCATCATGTTATGTGCCCATAATATTACCTATGCAAGAGAGAATCACAGACCAAGATAGGTTCTCATCAGAAATCAGAGACTTCTTTTTCTGCAAAAATAACTAAAATGAAAAAATGACTGTGGATGTGGCTCAAGTGATAGAATATACACCTAGGAATCATAAGCCTCAGCATCCCAATAAAAATGTATTATTTATAAGTACTTTTATTTGGGTAAATAGGTTATTTCTCAGAATGATACTTGAATTTGTTTGAAAACATTCTTAGTCTTTAAGGGTAAAAATTACTGTACTTTTAAGTTAAAACCAACATTGAGTCCTGTGAATTTACTAGATATTATAAATTCATTTAAACTGATGTTTGGTGGGAATATCTCAAAAATACTGTTTATTCCTTACAGATTTGGCATTTTTTTTTTGTTAATGCTGAGGCTTGAACTTAGTGCCTCCCACTCTGACTTTTTTTTTTTTTTGCTTGTGAACTGGAGTTGGCCTTTTGTGAATTTTTCTGCTTAGGACTCTAATTTGCCAGATCAATGCTTCCTGAAAGCTTGAGAGCAAGGCGTGAGCCATTGGCAAATTTAGCATACTTTTCAAAGTACTACGTGTTAGTTAAATGTCTAAATTTCTGATTTCCTGCAAAATACGATTTATATGGTGTGTCTAAGGTTGTAAAAATGGGTCAAGGTGTACTATATACAATCTTGATTCCTAACTTATTCTAAATTGGTTTTCCATTTCTATGCTATTATTTTTCTCAGTTTGATCCTTCATCTTGCCTTCCTAGATTTATCAAATGTGGCTGTTTTCTTGAAATGAACTCCATGTTATGGAGACAATTGTTATATCACAGTTGTAACTACTTTCAACGTCCCATGTGTATCTGTAGCTTCTATTATTGATGATGTTCTTGTATCACCTTCCTGTGGTTGTACCTACACTATTTCTGTAATCTTATCTGAGTATATTGGAAACCGTGTATACTGGTATTAGAAGGAGGAAATTGAAAGGGAATACCAAAATTGAGAGACACAGGGTAAAAAAAACCAAACAACTACAAAAGCAATACTTGCAAAACTGTTTGGTGTAGGTGAACTGAACACCTCAGGGGGGGAAAGGGTAAGGGGGAAGGGGGAGGGGGTATGAGGGACAAGGTAACAAACAGTACAAGAAATGTATCCAATGCCTAACGTATGAAACTGTAACCTCTCTGTACATCAGTTTGATAATAAAAATTTGAAAAAAAATGAGAGAAACCATGGAGTTTATTTTTTTTGTGTCTGGCTTACTTCACTTAATATTATTTTTTTTTACCAAGTCTTTCCATTTCCTTACAAATGGGGTGATATCATTCTTTCTGATGGAAATATAGAAAGCCATATTATGTGTGTGTGCATGTCACATTTTCTTGATTCATTCATCTACCTGAGGGGCATCTGTGTTAATTCCACATTTTAGCTATGGTAAATAATGCTGCAATGAACCATTGAGGTTAATTACCAGTCAGGGCAGGCAAATCAGCGATCAATTCTCATGAGGTCATGTGAGTTGTTTTTACCTGAACAAAAGTTTTTAACATTCTAGCCTTTTACCATTATACTTTTCTCCTGGTAACAGAAAACATGAGGAAGGCCCCAAGGAGAGACCACTATTAGTATCTTCAAAGCATCTCAGCTCCTCTGAGATCAAAAAGCAGATCTCTGAATCATATTTCCAAGGTAAGGTAAGACTCTCTTTCTCTCTGTTTGCCTCATTTGCTCCTGGAGGAGCAAATTCTTTTAAAAAGAACTTTTTTAGTGTAGAAAATCTGAATGTTCCATGTATAAACACTGAGCTTTTTCCTGACTTCATTTCATTTGGTTCTAGACTTCATTTACAATGTTGTAAGTCACATTAAAGGGAAAATCAACCTGTCCGTGTTGGTCTCCCACTCAAATAGCTTCCTAACTAGCTTTCTCCAACTCTTTGTCCTTGCCCCATAGCCCCCTGACCAGCTAGGGTCATGTTCCTGTGCCTGCATGCCACAAAAACAAATGATTCCACACTGTCTTCTTTTGATCACTTAAGTGCCATGCATGGCTTCTCTAAAAGAGCCCTTCACTGTTTTTGCCCTAGCAGTGCCCTTCTTGTGCCCTATGTACCAACTAAATAGAATTATTTTCCAGGACTGCTACAGAATGGTTGCATAGTCTGTGCACTGCACAACAGCAGAGGTATAGGAGACAAAACTTCAGCCTACACTGTTGCCTAGCTGGTGGCTTTTACAGGTCCAAAGTGGGTACTTCTGTCTACCTTACTCTCAAAACGAGATGAACCTATGATGAAATTATTAACTCAGTATTCCTGAAATACACTTTACCTCTTCCTATGTCTAGTACCTTGTTCATGTGTATCTTCTGTATATTTCTGACATCATTTTCCTTATTTATTTAGTCAGTCATGGGGCTTGAACTCAGGGCCAGTCTATCACTTTGAGTGACAGCTCCACTTCCAGTTTTCTGGTGATTTCATTGGAGATAAGAGTCTCATGAAAATTCCTGCCCCTTCCAGCTTTGTACCTTGATCCTTAGATCTCAGCCTCCTGAGTAGCTAGGATTACAGGCATGAACCACCAGCACCCATCTAACTTTTATACACTGCTGATGTCATTGAAGCTATACAAGCAACCTTATAATAATGTTTGGAAGCTATTAAATTTCTTTAAATAATTTGTTGACCCTGCTCTTTAAGTTTCACTTCTCTTAGTTTCTTCTCTGACTTCCCTTCCTCCTCCCCTCCTTCTTCTCCTCCTTCCTTTTGTGTTCCCTTCTTCTTCCCTCCCATACTTTTCTCATAATATCTTAATAGATGTGTTTGGCTTTTTCTTGGATACCTCTCACTCCATCTCACACACTTTTTTTATTCCTCACAGTTTTAGTCTTTGTATTTTCCTGTGTCTAGTCTGTGCATCTTGGATTGACCTTACTTCCTAATGACATGTGATCTCTGACTTATATAGAGTTCTCAACTCCCAACTCTAAATTTAAAAAATCCTGTCATCTTTTTTGTGTTCTAGAGCTATGACTTTACTATCCGCAAATACATCTTTCACAAATGTCCTTAAGTCAATATGCATAAAATAGAGTGCGATATCTCCCTTCAAACAAACTTACCCAGCTTTCTTCCTACGTTGATGTCCAGCAGCATGGTCCCCAAATTTCTGAAGCCATTATCTGGCTGGGAATTCTCTCCCTCCTTTCATTCATGAGGCAATTGCATTTTTAAATGTTTCTCAGCATTCTCTCTTTTCCATTTTAACAACTATTTGCTTTAACTCTAACACTCATCTTCTTTTTGCATAACTAACTGAAGAACAATACGATTGTATGTTTCTTGTGATTCTTGATATTTCAATTCATCTTCTGCATCAATTCCCTAATACTCTTTCTATAACACTTATTTTCATGTCAACATTCCATCTCCCAGAATCTGCTGAAGAAAACAAAACAGGAGTTTATTGGGTGCCAATTCAACACTTAGTGCTAGACTCTTCACAAATATTTATCATCTCACACGGATGTGAGGGTAGCATTCTGGTTTGGTTAAGAAACCAAAGCTTGCCATGGACCGGTGTCTCAGATGTGTAACTCTTAATTACTCAGGAGGCTGAGATCCAAGGATCATGGTTCAAAGCCAGCCTGGGCCGGAAAGACCATGAGACTCATCTCCAATTAAGCACCAAAAAGCTGGAAGTTGAGCTATGGCTCAGATGGTAAAGCACTAGCCTGAGCATAAAAACTCAAAGACAGTGCCTAAGACCTAAATTCAAGCCCCAGGAAAAGCAACTAGGAAAAAAAAAAAAAAAAGGAAGAAACCAAGGCTGCTGGTGGATGTAAGTAAGGGATAGAGCACCTGGCCCTGAGTTCAATTCCTACGAAAGGAAAAAGAAACAAGAAACAAAGGCTCCAAACAGCCAAATAATTTTCTCACAATTTTTGGCAGAATAGTATTTCAAAGACAATCTACTCTGATTACCAAATTCTATATTTCTTATAAAGCTCACTGCCTTTTGGTTTCTTATTTATTGTCAAAGTGATGTACAGAGAGGTTACAGTTTCATACGTTAGGCCGTGGGTACATTTCTTGTACAAAAAACAAAAAGCAACACTTAGAAACCATTTGGTGTAAACCAACTGCACAACTCTTGGGGCGAGAGGGGAACGAGGAGGGGGGAAAAGAGGGAGGAGGTAATAAGTACAACAAGAAATGTACTCACTGTCTTTCATATGAATCTGTAACCCCTCTATCACACTTTGACAATAAAGAAAAAAATAAAGCCAAAAATAAAATAAAATAAAATACAAAGTTCACTGCCCTCAGAGATCTGAAGCTTTTAACACAACATGATTTTTTTTTTTTTTTGCCAGTCCCAGGGCTTGAACTCAGGGCCTGTGTGCTGTCCCTGACTTCTTTTTGCTCAAGGCTAGCACTCTACCTCTTGATCCACAATGCCACTTCTGGCTTTTTCTGTTTATGTGGTGCTGAGGAATAGAACCCAGGGCTTCATGCATGCTAGGCAAGAATTTTACTGCTAAGCCACATTCCCAGCCCCAAATCTGAAATTTTTGGCTATAAATTTCTTGCCACATTACTTAATAAAATAGTGGTTGGAAAAATCATAGACTGCTTTCTTGAAGACAAAGTACATGTGACATGCTCACAAATAGTAAGTGCTATAAGGATGTAAGCTGTTATTATTGACCCTTCAAGATGTCTTTAGTGTATTCATTGTATTAGGTGCATATCTGAGTTTATCATGTTTAAAGTTTTGCTCCATTAAACTGAGTGCTTTTTTTTTTTTTTTTAGCTGTTGGAGGACAAAAGCCTATTACCATGATTGCTATATACCCAGTACCTATCAATGTACCTGGAAGAGTACTTGGAACACTATCTGCCCCTGAGAAAGCAAACAAAAATTTTAGTTAAAACTGATACATCAATATGAAAGACACATAAATCTAGAAAGCTATCCTTTTACCTTCTAAGCTAGTAGAGGCTTAGAGAGCAGAGACTGAACTACAACAAGAAGATTTAAGAAAATAAATCAACAGACCCAAGATCAGGTTCACAATCCAAATACAATCAGAATTTTACTGTGAAATACCTCTTTAGTTCTTTACGCTTTCAATGGCAATTCATCTATTGAAAACAATTAAGGAAAAGGCTAACCCTACTTAATCTAAATCTTTACTAGAAATAATATGCTCTTTGTATCTAGATCTTTTAGGGTTTATGAAGATTGTTTAAAAAATCTAGGGATTTAAAGAAAAAAACAATAATGTTTTGAAATTGGTCATACCCATGGAATTAGACTTTATAGCTAACAAAATGTTTATTTGTGTGAGTTTAGAATTAAAACTATATATTTAAACATCTTAAGTAATGATTGGCTACTGATGATACTGTAGAAATTATTGGAACATGGTAGTTAATAGTACACTGTGATTAGACCACTAGTCAGATGGCCACTAGAATGAACTGAACAAGTACTATATGTGAACAGCTTTGCTGCAAGGACTGAATGATGGCCAAACAAGTTATGAGTAGCATTTATATCCTGTGTCTTTAGACCTAAATCCATTCCTAATTAGTATCACTATTGCTACTCTAAGCTATGAGGCCATAAACATTGTGAGTTCAAAAATATGAATCATTGGTTAAAACCTGAATGAATTTAAGAGAAGAAAAGTGTTACCCATTAAGAAATGGAATTTTGCTAGGACATAAATCCTTTGAGATTATAATGTCCATAAATGAGAAGAAATAATACAAAGAAAATGTAGTGGTAACAATATCAGTACTTCGAAAATCTGTAAATATTAAGAATCTAGGAATTTTTATTTTATTAACTTAATGTAAAGGTGTAAATTCCCATATAAAGGTATAGAAATACCATTATTTTAGAAAGCCCTTTCATATATGTCTTCACCTATAAATTCTCACTCACTAAGCCCAATCCAAAGGCAACCACTATTCAGACTTTAATAACACAGACTATATTTGTCTCTTTATATTTTATTAATACAAGTAATCTAGTAAGTATTTTAATATCACTTTTACATTGCATATTATTTACAGTCTTCCTTCATGTGGTGCCATATAATAATAGAGTGGTTCTCAATCCTTTTCAATAATTCTGTATTATTTGAAAATAGTTAATTTTTTTTGCTTTAATTATTGAAGATGTTTCAACTACGAACATTCCCCTGTGAATTTGTTGCTACCTGTCTACATACATTTTTGTCTACTACTGCTGCTACTGGGGATTGAACTCAGAACTTTGCACTCTTGCTTGGCTTTTTCTCCTCAAGTCTAGTGATCTACCACCTGAGCCATACCTCTACGTCTGGTATTTTTCTGGTTAAATGAAGATAAGAGGCTACTAGAGAGCTGGGAATGTGGCCTAGTGGTAGAATGCTTCCCAGCATGCATGAAATCCTGGGTTCAATTCCTCAGTACCACATAAACTGAAAAGGCCAGAAGTGGTGTTGTGGCTCAAGTGATAGAGTACAAGCCTTGAGTGCAAGAAGCTTAGGGACAGTGCCGAGGCCCTGAGTTCAAGCCCTAGGACTGACAAAAGAACAAAAGAGGTTACCATATTTGACTGCCTAGATTAACTTTGAACTTCAACTTTCAGATCTCAGCATCTCCTGTAGGTAGGATTACAGGCTTGAGCCACAAATACTCATCTTTGTATATATGTTTGATGAGAATTTTATTAGGATTTCTTAAACTTAAGAATACCCGTGTTCACTGTTGTAATTACTTTCAACATGCCATGTGAAATGGTAGCCTTTTTTTTTTGGTTGATGATCCTCTTGTATCCCCTTCTTGTGGTTGTCCTCGCACTATCACTGTATCTCATCTGAGTACCTTGGATACTTTATATACTGGTATTAGAATTAGGGAAGGGAAAGAGAATATCAAAATCGAGAGACAAGAGATAAAAAGACAAATAACTCCAAAAGCAATACTTACAAAACCATTTGGTGTAAACCAACTGAACAACACATGGGGGGTGAGGGAAATGGGGAGGGGGAGGGGGAGAAATGAGGGAGGAGGTAACAAATTGTACAAGAAATGTACCCACTGCCTTACGTATGAAACTGTAACCCCTCTGTACATCACTTTGGCAATAAATAAGTAATAATTTTTAAAAACTCACAACATCAACAACAATAAATAAAACCTTCCTGGCTGGGCTGGCTTCAAACCTCATCCTCAGATTTCAGCCTCACAAATAGCTAGAATTACAGGCATGAGCTACTGATGCCTGACTTTTAATAAGGCTTAAAAGTAGGCAGGCTGTAATGATAAAGAATGAAAAGAGTAAATCTTTAAGAATGTGGAAGACAGATTTAGCTTATAAACTTATAAATAACTACATTGAGTGATATACAAGTGTATACACATGTATTAACTGAAATAATATAGATTCAAGGGAGATCTCAAATAGTATAATGGCTTAGAAAGGCAAACCCAAAGTTCAACAGACAAAAATTTCAGGAAGCTGGTATTCAAAAGGTAGAGATAAGGTCCAGGGAAAAGAGGTAGATGAATGAAGAGGAGAAGAGAGGGAAATTCAGTAAGAATCCTACATAAATCCTCCAAATTAAGAAGAGTGAGAGAAGGGGTGGTTAGGGTTAAAAATGTTGAAAGGATGACATTAATCAAGATATATTCATAAACTTTGTGAAATGGCATCCCTTTGTACAACTACTTAAAAATAGTAAGAAAAACCAAAAAGCAAGAACAATCTCAAATAAATAAAATCTAAATAGCATAACATTAAAAAAAAAAGAATACCTGTGTTCAGGGTTGGTACAGTCTTCCAGTTTTTTAAAGTAATGTTTGTAAATTTTCACCTAAACTAGAAAACTTCAAGGTGCTCCACATCTTATTAGCTGATATAGTTAGATTGATTTATTTGTAAAATTTCATGCTTTCTGGTGGGTATATCACACTGTGCTCAGCTACCATTCCTTACCTACCTCCCTTCTTCATAAAGTGTGGTTTGGTACTAATGACATCCCATGCTTTTAACAGAATTATTGTTTAGTTTCTTGTTTCCACACTTTTTAAGAATTACTTTCTACAACTAAGTACCACCTATTGTTGTTCCTGAAAGCTGTTATTGTATTATCAGTTTATGTTGGAAACAATTTGTTTAATCACCTAATGAAAACTACAGGGTAAATATTTAGGATTTCTGGCACTTATAGTAACTTGGAACAAATGCTCAATGCCCATTTTCTTAAGATAATTCAAGAAGTAACATTTACTTTTCTTGATGAGGGAGACTGAAAAGACTAGTGGACACCAAGATGGAAATGCAGAGCCACTCACAATCAAGTCCTTTTTTGCAAAGAGTTATGGTCATGTCTATTGTATTGTACAAGTGACTGAAATCCGAGATTTTAAGTCAGCTGGCTTTTGTAAATCAGTATGGGGACATTTCAGATGTTGGCACTACGGATTGAAGCAGCCCTAGTGCCGGAGTTATCACAAGGATCAGAGTACTTTATAAAGTTAGAGCATTCATTTTGGACTTTATGAGTGAATAATAAAACTCTAGTGTGTGACTTATTGGGTGGGCACTGGTGGCTTATGCTTGTAGTTCTAGCTACTCTGGAGGCTGATATCTAAGAATTGTGATTTAAAGATAAGCCAGACAGGAAAAGCCCATTAGACTCTTATCTTCAAGTAATGATCAAAAAAAATCTGGAGGTAGAGCTGTGGGTCAAGTGGTAGAACTCTAGCCTTGAGGGAAAAAAAGCCCAGGGACAGTGTCAGGCCTTGAGTTCAAGCCCCAGGACTGCCACACACACAGACTCTAGCACACACACCCACAGGCACGCACACACATATAATATATAAAATGTGGGATTTGTTTGTTGCACCATCTCAAATTTCTTTAGTTAGTATAAAGATTGGATGCGTGAAAAGGAGTTCTTTCTCTAACAAATAATTAAAATAGGCAGCATTGACTTAACGATTTCTGGGTAGCAAGAAAATGTATTGAGGCTGGAAAGCTAGATCTAGATCTATGTGTTTGTTATGTAACATTTGGTAAAACTGCACTTGCTTGGAAAGTTATAAACTGTAAGTCTGTACTCTCAGGGCGCAAATACTGGTCATGTGCTGTTTGTTCTTCATTATATATAATGCAAGGTATCAGAAAACAAATAAATATAGGATGAACTGGAAGTTTGAAAATGGAGTTCAAAGGAATAGAATGATCATCTTATACATTTAGAAAAGCTATATTTTCTTATACCTTAAATAATAGAAAATGGACTTAATTTTCTGAATAATAAGATAAATTAAGAAAGGAAAGGAAAGTCCCTATGGGACAAATATCAGACTCTTCATGTTTTCCTCACAAACAAGCATAAAGTATCAAATGACTTTCAGCTTTGCAGCACTGAAAAGAGAAAGAATGGCATGTGAATAAGGAAGTGATGAAATCAGTTGAACTTGAAATTTATTCCCAATGAAAATGTTGGTTATGATTGCTGACACATGAGAATAACTGGAAAAATCAGAATTATCTCTGATTTTGTCACAATCCCCATGAATTTGTCCTTCAAAAAGCCTGTGACTATAAAGCTATCTTGTAATTTCCAGATTTGCACCAGCAGGAAGAAGGTTCTACAAATTACAGAGAATGCAAAGATGACTCATTTTGCAATATTGGCAAGAGACACACGTCTTACGATTAGACTGGATGGGAAGCGAAGTGAGACAACTATGGGCAGGAGAGTTCCTACAAGAGATTTGTCTTATAGAAACAGCCTCTTCTTGCCAGTAAGGGGCGGGGGGTGAATGCTTTCAAAGCAGGAATTAATTGTTGTGAAGTAATTATTTTCTATACACTTTTCCTTTTGGTCAATATTATTATAGTTCTCTTGTTCCTGAATTTATATAGAGACAGAGGAAAAGACACACACACACACACACACACACACACACACACACACACACACACCACACAGTGGGGGAGGAGAGGTATACATTTTAACTGGACAGCTGAACTTTAACTGGAATTAAGTGTCTTGATGAAAAAGAATTATCTTGCTTGGTATGTCCTCAACTATTTAAAAATTTACATATACATATATACCCACAGATATATAAATATATATGTATATATATGACACACACACACACATACACACACACACACACATATGAGAGAAAAGAATGGGAGACTATTACAAAAAAGTATCCCAATGCCATGTTTTCTCTCCTTCCATAATGTGGAGTCATTCCTGGCATGTGATTTTTTTTTAGCCAGTCTTTTCTTCAGCTATTTCTTTCATTCCCAGGTGATGATACTTGAAAATATAGTATGCCTGCTTTTCTGACTTTTTCACTTTCTCTCAACTTGACTGACAGAGAGGAACATGAGTACCATGGGTGTCCCATGTGGACAGTGGCAGAGTCATGGGCAGAGGGAGTCTCTGTTGTCCTTAAATTGCTATTTGGAGGGAACTTTTCAGTCAGTGAGGAAAACCTTATGGTCTTTACAGAAGCAAAGAAATAATATTTTAATGCATTTAAATTAAACTTTCAGATCGTTTTTTAAGGGTAAACTCATTATTTAGCTAAGAACCTGGACATGAATTTCTTATTTACAATGATACCATAGTAGAGAAAGATGTAAGGGAAAATAACATACATAAGAAGTACTTTGTTGGCACTTAGGTGGCTAAATGCCAAGCTGGATGGAAGGCTGTAGTCTGTGCTATAGAAACAAGTCCAGTCTGACTCAAAGGACACATTTTGCAGCTCCATTCTAATTATTTGACTAATGAGACATAAACAAGATCTATCACATTTGCAAGATCCATCAACACTTAAAGCTAATTGATTATAAAACAGATTAAAATATTACTTCCAGCTGAGAAATCAATGCTATTATATGTAATAACAGCTGAGGTTATTTCCTGATAGAATGATTGCCTGCTCCGAGTTTGTTCCTTCGAATTGAAAAAAAAAAATTTGATGTAGGAGTAAAAAAAGCAAATGTCTGTCTTTCTTTTCAACAGAATGAGTATGTTCAGAATAAAGAAAGATGTTTGTTTGTTTGGGTTGATACTAGGGCTTGAACTTAGGGACTTATGCTCTTGCTTGGTTTATTTCCCTTTGGGTTGGCATTGTACCACTTGAGCTACAAGAAGATCTGATTCAACAGAAATTCATATGCAACACTCTGAAAGTTTTCACTGACCATAAATTCAATGTAAACAAAACAATAAAAAATACTAAAGAAAAAAGCAAACAAACCACAACAGAAAGACAATGATCATTTTTGTTTTTGAATAAATAAAATTTGAGGCTGTAATAGACACATTTTAATAAGCCTTGAATGCAGATTCATTTTCAGACCTTGCACATTTCTTTGTGAAAGAAATTGTGGCTGAAGTGTTCAAGATTCTCCACTCATGGCATTTCTGGAGCATTTGAACTAACTGAAGACTTCAGTACTAGAGCAACAACTGGAACTTCTAAAGTTAAATCTTAACAGAGACTTAATGTTTGCTTTCTAAGATGTAGAGCTATCACATCAAGTTCCAGTAACTTTAGCTTCAAATGTTAGGATTAATATCATTTCATAGAATTTGGTATTTTTTTTTAATTTCTTTTTCTGGAAGTTCCTTCAAAAAGAGTTTCGTTTATTTATTTATTCTGGTGCCAGTCATGAGACTTGGACTTAGACTCTGGGTGTTGTCCCTGAGCTTTTTTGCTCAAGGATAGCATTTTTACCACTTGGGCCAAAGCTACAAACTTTGGGTCTTTGTTTGGGCTGGGGGGTGGGGCGGTGGGAGTGGGGAAGCAGAGGGTAGTTAATTGGAGATAAGAATTTCACAAACTTTCCTGTCTGGGCTGCCTTTGAACTGTGAATCTCGAATCACAGCATCCTCAATAGCTACAATTTAAGGCTTGAGCCATCACTGCCTGGCACAAAGGTTTTTAAAAAAATTATTGTTACATATTGAAGAATGTGCTATGGAAATCATTCAAGTAAGGTTCACTAGCCTTGTGCCAGATGGCTGAAGCTAAGAATTATCTTTTGACTACAATGTGATTTCTCAGATCCTAGATTCCAGTCGACTCCATGTCATGACACAAAAATCAACTTGAGATATTCTGACCCATTCAGAGCAGCCATGTAAAGTAGAAGGAACTAGCAGAGCTCAGCCCAGCTCTCAGTTGGTATGTGATACATGCTAAAACTACTGCACAGTGTACACCACACTGCTGCCACAAAAGACATGGGAAAGTTTTGCCCAAATATTGTGCCTAAGTGAATGATCTCCAAAAGAGGGTAGAGAGATTTAAAGTAGTTAAGAATGGCTTCCGTGTTAGAAAAAATGAAAAGAAATAGAACAAATATATATTTAGAATTTCTTCATGCTATTAAAAAAAAATTCCATTCTGCTCAACTCTGACCATCAATTGAACATTGAGTATTTAGTATTCTGATCATTCTGGGAGCTCATCTCCCATATCAAGCTGCTACTCCATAAAGTCAATTGATTTATAAGCCAGTATAAGAGAAACAAATCAGAATATTTTGTTTGCAGCAAAGCAGTCAGGGTGTCTGCAGATGAAAATCTGCTGCTCACAATAACAGAATAACAAATGAAAATGTCTTTTCCAGAGAGAGCACACAGTGAAGCAAGATGTTGGCCTCTGTCCATATTTGCATTCCCAAATCAGTTTTCAATTTTTAGCCTTTTAAATCAAAGTTTTTATTTCCGATTTCAGGATTCATAGCTAATTATGTCCTGTTAAATGCATCAAGTGTCCTTACATTAGAAAGTAGTCCTTCAATAAGTAGGGCAAAATTACTTTCCCTCCCTTCACTTTCTGAAATTAATCATTTCTGTTGTATCAAGCCAGAGCTAGAACAGACATGTAAAAATGTGTAAAAGTTTGTAAGGTTTGGTGTGGTTTGGCTTAAGAAGTCTTGCAATCATGTGGCAGAAAAAAAATTCTTTAATCTCAGAACTGATTATGAGCTGGGGTAGAGGAAAATGTGGGTATACAAAGTGCAATGAATCTTCATAACGCTTCACCTTACTGACATTTTGACTTTAGTATTTTCTAGCATTGAGATTGTGAAAGTACATACCTAGGGTTCTGCAATCTAGAAACAATACCACTCAAGCCAGCCAGCCAACCAACCAACCCACAGATCAACCAATCAACCAAAGAAACAGAAAAGCAACTTCAAAGACTTCAGCCAGAGACCCCACATTTTCTCCCCAGGAGTTTCTTTAACTTTATGAATACCTACAGGATGGAAATGTTTTCCAATTTTGCACACTTGAAATCACGAGTAACCAGGACAAAGATGTCTTTCACTCTCTCAGTTCCCATAGGAAATCTTTTAGGACTAGCCTCCCCTTCAAGTGGGCCTGGCATCAGCAATGATTCAAATCTCAGACCTAGAATTGTCTCTATGTACTTTTTGAATCCACTCAATCCTTCTTCATTGTGTTATGCTCTAATAGCCAACTCAAGGATAGAGCATCGTCCATCAGTCCAAATGACCTTTCAAACAGAAAGATTTGATGTGGCCACCAAGTTCATTCAGAAATACAATGGCAGTGAAGAACTGATTGGTCAAGCACCAGGATGATGTTTGCTTCCTGGCTAGGGACCATTTCCAGTAGTGCAAGAGGTCAGCCTGTGACAGCTGTCTTATTCCATAGTCTCTTCTGTTGGGAGTCAAACAGCAGAAACCTCTGAACCTCCAAAAAATAAACACCCCCATCTGAGAGTCTCTGATTTTTAATCAAAAGTAATAGGTTCTTATCTTGGTGGGTACAAAGCCAAAACATGGGTAGAAAAAGACATGGAGTCCAGGAGTCATTTTCAAAGCAACTTTAACAAAGCAACTGTGGGACATGCTACTCAGGAAGCCCATATGTGTTCATACAGGAAAATAAAATAAGTGTGGGCACATATTTCCTGGGCATGCTTCATTAAGGTTATGATTTAAGGAAGATGGCAGCTACACACATGAGCCTGTGGAACTCAAGGTCATGAGATCACGTTGAAAGAGTGGAAATGAGAGAAGGAACATCTCTAGGCATGCTGAGCTTGGGTCATAAAGTTTAAAGGAAAGGGCACTTGGAAAGTACATTAATATAGGAGTTTGTGCCTAGAGTGTTTGGCCTCCTTAGTAGCCAACAGCTGAAATCCCAACTGGTGACTGAATGGAAAGAGACATTTGTTCTCTTTTGTGTGTCAGACCTGCTTTCCCCCTGCATGCATTTGATTCTAAGTTCTCTATCATAGTGGGACTAGTTTTGTAGGCCAACACTAGTGTCAGAGTCTGACTCTGGCTGTAAGGTTCCTTGACATCAAAATGCTGAGACATTTTACCAAAAATCTTCATAAATGGGTTCAGACAAGATCTTCTTAAAGGCCTCCTGGGTACCACATCTTGATTATATGTTGAGATGAAGAACAAATCACCCAAGGACAAGCATGCTACACAATGGGTTCTGCTGTGCTATGCAGGTCTCCTTTCTCTTCTAAGTACATCTCTGCACAGTGCCAAGACTCATTTTAGCTGTGCTATTTGAATGTCTTCCTCTACCATATTGATACCACACATTTTTCCTCTTCTGTTTTCATTCTCCAAAGTCATGGAGGGCTTTCAAGTCCCTGTGACCTCACAGTTAAACCTCAAAGCCTTCCCACCGTCACTTTCAGAGGATAGCTGATTTCCAACTTCTTTGGTTCCATTCCTGGGAGAAGTTGACCTCTAGATGCTTCTCATTTTTTCTTTTGATGTTTTTCTGTAGGTTACTTTTACAAAAAGTGTATTTGTTGCTATATTTATATTTCTAATTATGTCTGTTATACACAAGTAAGCAATTTATTTTAGAAAAATAACTGAGAAAATTCTCCACTGCATTCCTTTAACTGGAGATTTTACCTCTAATATTGATGCTGTCATTATTAAATACCTGGATTATCTTCACTTAGTTTGTACTTGCTTTGTTCTATTATTACTTGTTTTAGTTCATATTGGTAAAATTTTCCATATCCCATGTTTCTTTCTAATTGTAGAAATGATTTTAGCTTTTGACGCAACTTATTTAATATTGATAAGTCCAATGAGATTCCTACTATAGCTTGGACCAATTTAGATACTATGTCAAATTGTTTACCAATTTGTCAAATTGTTTGCCAATTGTTGAGAAAAAAAAAGCAGGATAAGGAAAAGAGCAAATATTTTAACCCTATTCACATTAGAATTTGTAACTTCAGAGGTACATTATTATTTCTGAAGAAAAGTCTGATAATTAGACCAGTTTTTCTGGTTGGGGTAAGGCTTGACTTTACTCTGGGAGGGAGGGACTGTGGGTGATGAGTGCAGTTTTTCTGTAGACAAACTTTGAAGACTAGTTACTGGTTATTAGTTGTTCTTGGAGACTAAGCTCAGAGATTTTCTAGGCTGAAATAGTAGCTCCCTCTTGTATTGCAATTTCTTCAGATTGAGTTTTGGATTAAAGCATGAAGACTTGTTTGATCTATCAATAATGTCTGCCTACTGATTTCTAGCTTCTTTCCCTCACTGTGATAGAGATTGATTTCCCTTTTTTTGTAATTGTGTTTTAACAGAGTGAAAGACATTGACTTATTCCTTAACCTTAAGTTGGAGACTGAATATTTATTGAAAGTAAACTTTATTGCTTCTATTGGATTATAGAAATAATAAAGTATGCTTTAGCACACATATATATTATGGGATTTATAAAGAAATTTAGAAACTAACATATAATCCTGTAACCTAAAGAAAAAATGTGAATGCTCATGTATTTGTCTCAAACATGATAATTATTTCAAGTTGTCTCAGATGAGGCAGAACTTAGAATCTCAGACTATGTTTACTGACTGGTTTAGAGCTTTATCAGCATATATTTATTTGCTTATTTATTCATGTATGTATGTATGTATGTATGTATGTATGTATGTATGTATTATCTTGCTATGTAGCTCAGGCTGGCCTCAAATTCATAATTCTTTTGCCTCAACCTCCTAAATGTTGGAATTACGGGCATGAACCACTATTCTAGTAGGAAACACATTTATGTAATGAACATTTGTCCCCCAAACTTTCAGTATTAGTGTTTTAAGTATGCTATATTAAGTATATCATATTAAAACATTGTATTATACATAATATTAGCACTCTTAATAACATAATATTAAGTATGTATTAATACTAAGTATTAAGGTATTATGTAATAAGTATGTGTCAATACTTTATTATAAATTTAATACATAATATAAAATATTAAGTATTCAAATACTAAGTATTTTTTTAACTAGCTCTTATTCTCAATTATTTAATTGTATACTCTTTGTACCACCTGGATACTTTTTTCTTTTCTTCTACTTTCTAAAAGGATTCCCCAGAGGTTTCTCTTACAGGACATACCTGATAATTCATTTGTGGTGACTGCTTCTTCCTCAGCCTTCTCTGGACTTTATTTGTGCACTAGCATAGTGGTCTTTTGTGGCATCTTTCTAAGTGCAACAAGATTCTTTTGCATCTCTGCTGTCAGGGAGGTAATTACTTTTGCTATGTACAGACCATGTTCTCTTGAACATTTCCCAAATTTTTCTGTTGTATCTTAGGAAGAACGATTTTCAGTGCTGGGTTTTTTCCTTCCTATGCCTTCAAAGCAAAGATTCCTTGACATTATAAATATCCTTCCAGAAATCTCACAGCCTTTGTCTGCCCCATATTCTCACTCTTGAATAAATGAGTTTCATTTTCTAGCAGGTTGACAGGTGATGGATGTAATATCCTCAGCCGCTTTCACCCTGGCATTTGGCCCTGAAAAGCACTTTTGTGTTCTCGGGAAGTAATGATGAGTGGTTTGAATTAGTAAAAATATCTGCTCTATCAGTTTTAGATCCAGACTCTTGATTCCTAATCCATATTTACTACAAGTTACTATGTGCAATGATGTAGTCCATGTAATTTCCAAAGTGCTATTGAAAGTTTCTGTCATTTTATGTCTCTTTGGGAATTGTTCCTGTAGTGCCTTCTTTTTGATTATGTGGTAGCCAGGGAGAAATACTATGTTTTTCCTGCATTTGATTTCATTGTAAATGTATTTATTCCACTTACACCACCACTTTCTTGAAAGAAGACCCAAGAGCTGAGACAATAGTTTGGGAAACAACTGCAATCAACAAATCTATGTGATAGATTTATGTAACAATCAAACTGGATAGCAGTCTATCTACCATAAACATCAGACATTTCACATGTCTAAATTGAGAAAAAGAATATGTCCAAATGACAGGGAAACCAACCCTCAGGTCATATTCCTTCATTTTACAACAATTAATAGGTGTGTGGTAATACTTTTTGGGCTGAGAATGGAGCAACGAGAGCTGAGTTGGCTGTGGCAGGATCAAATCAGACTTGCAAAGTCAGTTTTCATTTGGGTAGAAACAGTGAATGTCATTAAGTACCAGGGACTGGGTTCAGATTTGTATTTCAGGGACTCAATGACTCGGGCAACCATTAGTGCTGATACTACAGAAGGAAATGGTAGCTTGAGAATTGACAGGGTAACTTATATGGAGTTTCTGAGAACCTGCAGTAAGAGGTGGTAGCATGGAAATGAGTAACTAGAAGAAGATTTGAAAAAATACTTAACCAGTAGAAGAGATGGTAGATTTGGTGTGGGAAACTGTTCATCAAGTGAGGACAGTACGGAATTCTATGGAACATCATTGGGCTCATGTAGGTTTTTCAGTTCATGAAGGCATATTCAGGAGGGAACACGTATCTGGAATTTGGCCAGGTGATGTCTTAAATGTGAGGTATCTGAGGAGCAAGCAGAGAGAAAAGAATTACCATTCATTGCTTACGAACTGTATACTTGGGTACCATGATAAATGACTCACACCTTCCCCAAACCATAAAATTTAATAACCTCATTCTGTAGCTAACAATCCATCCTAATGTCCAGCTTAGTTAAGACACTTGTACAATTCTCTATGCTAATAGAAAAGTCCTATTATTATTGTATACGGGTTCAAATCTAATTCTCTTGACTCTCTAATTCACAAATTTATAGTGATGAGATATTGGGGATCATAAAGAGGGAAATCGTGGGGAGAAAGAACTAGGCCAGAGCAACCTTTCTCACCTCATGGCTCTGCCTCATTTTCTACTTCGATAAATAAAATGAGTAAACAGTTTTATTTACCACATATTAGATTGGGTTTTTTTTGTTGTTCTTAAATGACGTGTGTGGGTATCACATCCATACTATATATATGCTTAAATTAATGTATATGCATATATTTTGCACAAAAACAGCTTTCAGTGAATGTCAGCCCTTAGGAACTGTCTGATAAAAATATTACTGTGAGGGCTGGGAATATGGCCTAGTGGCAAGAGCACTTGCCTCGTATACATGAAGCTCTGGGTTCTATTCCCCAGCACCACATATATAGAAAACGGCCAGAAGTGGCGCTGTGGCTCAAGTGGCAGAGTGCTAGCCTTGAGCAAAAAAGAAGCCAGGGACAGTGCTCAGGCCCTGAGTCCAAGGCCCAGGACTGGCAATAAATAAATAAATAAATAAATAAATAAATAAATAAATAAAATATTACTGTGATTAATCTTGTGATTTAGAAGCTTGATATGAAAATGTCCCTTTGAGAGTTAATAATAAAGGCATGGAGGCAAGGAATAAATGTTAGAGATCAAACATTGCTATGTAGGTAATAATTAGAATAATCAAACTAGAAGGATAATATATTCCTTTTAATACTTAGTTTCCAGTATATCCAAAATTGTTCAGAATATATGAAATTCTGACTTTGTGGAGAAGGCCTCCTTTGGTAAAATAAACTTTATATTTATGGAATTCCTCTGAGGCACATGCTTTAGAAATCATCACCTATGCTTTTCTTTTAATATATTATCTTCCCTTTTGGTGTCTTTGATAAATTAAATTTATGTTGGTTTTCTAGAAATGCTTTTTGGAATTTAGTAAGGAAGGAAAAATCTCAGTAGTTTCATATGTAAGTGTAAAGCACAAAGCAATCATTTTTCAGAGTAACATATGAAAAAGATCCACACAAATCCTGATAGATTCAAGCTCCCGATCACACACAGTATTTCAGCAGAAATTATGATTAGGGGAAAATATGAGACCCATAGATGCACCGAGCTGGGGTTTGCTTTCAAAATCTCCTGTGTAAGAGTCTGAGCTTCTGCCCAAGCTCTTATTGAGTTGGTTGTATGAACTCCCCATTTTGTGACTTCATTGATGCATCCAAGGTTTCTGAAATTCCTTTTAGGCTCCAGGTACTGTGTTGAGGGCTCAGAAACAAGGATGCCACAAAACAGTTCTTTTTAGCCGACAACACACAGTCATGTAAGAAAGACAAAATGGATTGTTTGATACAGGGAATTAGAGAACACCAAACAGACAAATAAGAATATTGGGAGAAGGTCTTCCTTGAAGAGATGACACTGGGAGATTTTTAAAGCAATGTGAGGTTAACAGGTGAATGCAGGAGAGGAGAGAGTGTTGTAGCAGAGTTGGGGACCAGCATTTGTAAGGTCACTCAGGTGAGATGTAGCCCGGGAGAAGCAGAATCATCTTACTGCTCCTGGAACATAAGGAACAATGCATGGCTGGTTTACATCACTACTAAAAAAGATAGAGGAAGCAAGCATAGGCCCATATCACAAATGTTTTCTCATTCAAGGAAGAAGATATCCATGACTAAAACAAGGGAGAAATGTAGTTTCATAACTTTAAGACAATGATTCTAAATTATGCTAGTGATAAAGTGGTAAACTTTCTGGTATGTATGTATGTATGTATGTATGTATGTATGAATGTATGCATGTATGTGTATATGTATGCATGTATGTATGTATTATGTATGTATGTATGTATGGCGTTGTTATAAGTTGTAAGTTATAAGTCAATAAGAAATATTCAAGCAAAGGTAGACATGGAAGCACACTTGCAATCCTAGCTACTTAGAAGGCTGCTTATCAGGAGGATAATATCATAAGGTCAGCTCAGGCATAATGTGCCTAAGATCCCCATGACCAATAGCTGGACATGGTGATACACACTTGCCATCTCAATTAAAGCAGTAAATGTAAAAAGGAGGATCATAGTCCCAACCTGCCATGGCAAAAGTAAGATTTTATCTCAAAAATAACTACAACAGGGGCTGGGAACGTGGCTTAGTTGTAGAGTGCTTGCCTAGCATGTATGAGTCCCTGGGTTCAATTCTTCAACACCACATGAACAGAAAAAGCCACAAGTGACTCTGTGGATCAAGAGATAGAGTGCTAGCCTTGAGCAAAAAGAAGCCAAGGACAGTGCCCAGCCAAGGAGTCCAGGCCCCAGAACTGGTAAAAAAAACAACAACAAACAAACAAACAAACAAAAGCAAAGCAAAAAAGAAAAATAAAAAAGAAAAAATCCACAGAGCAACAAGAAAAGAAACTGAAGTGGCTCAAGCAGTAAAGTTCCTACCTAGTAAGTCTGAAGCTCTGAGTTTAAAACTTTGGTAATGCCAAAAAAAAAAAAAAAGAGTAAGATGAAATAGACATTAATCAAGATTATTCTTTCTACATGAAGAGCTCTAATTTCTTTTTTTTTTTCAGTATTAAAGTGTTAAGTTTTTGACCACTTTGATCTTCTCAACAATTTCATTGAGCAAAATAAGATAAAAGTTTACATGTTTATTTTTCTTTAGGAATGTAAAGGTCTAATTATTCAAACAGTTTTATTATGAAACTAAACTCTGAAGGTGTCTACAGAGTTGGCTTTTTTTTTTTTAAGTTTTTTAAGAAGAGCTTTAACTTCTTTGAAGACTTAGAACCAGAGGTGTGCTTCTCAGCTTGGTCTAAATCTGCCCTCTCACCTGCCTGTGGCTGCTCTCTGTAAACCAGGTCTGCAATCCCATCAGGGAAGGCAGCAAAGAAATGATGGGAGATGGTTTCGCTCCTCATCTCTCCCATTCTTTGCTGTGGTATGTATGGTAGGACTTCATGTTCAAATGGCAATATAAAGGTATTAACCAGGAGAAATGTGTAAAAGGATGAAGACAGTATACATTTAACCTGGAAAAACCCTTTATATAAGAACAATTCCATTTCTGTCACAGGACCAGAATTTCTCCTTTTTTTTAAAAAAAAGAAAAGGTATTTATATTAAAACAGTAAGACGATATCTTTTACAGATGTAATTTATCTCACTTTTTTTATTAAAGTGATATAGTAGGAATTGTAGAGTCATTTTCACTCTAATTCAAGGGACACTCAAGTAAACTGATTTACTCACAGATGTAATTCAGAAGATAACAAGATGTAAGCCTGTCCTGCAGTGACTTGCATGCTATAATTTGCCCATGTATTCTCTAGAACAAATAGTTTTGCAGATAAATTAATATATGGAATTTACAAGGCAATGGTACTTTGTTGGAAATTTATTTGCACACATCTCTTTTGCTTTTCTTTTGTGAAAGACATTAGATTCACTTTAACAAGGAAGATAAATTACAAAGGGGCCTAAAACTGGAAGGAAAATGCCATTTCTATTATACATACGATGTACATTTTCAATATCTTCTTTTTACCCAATAGGGTATCCAGTGTTCATACCCTACTGGAGAAGACAGATTAGATTTGTAAACTAAAAGATCCCTGGAAACAATCATAGTTTGTAAGTTTGAGTTTCTATTCCTAAATAAGTTTTGTTTCTGTTCTCAACAACTAAAGAAGCACACATTTTTGAAGCTTTCTCTGCTTGCTATATTTTAGATAAATTTGACTGAAGTGGTTACAGTCCTAATTTAAAAGTAATTCCTAATTTAAAAGTTGCAATTGCAAACCGATGACATAAAAATAACTAAATAAAACTCACCCAACTCCTAGGTAGTGCTCCTTGAAAATGCAAGGGATGGGCTTCAGAATAGTTTTGTATACAATCTAAACAAAGGACTGCAGATAATATAGGTACAAAGGGGAAACACTTATTATAAAATGTCATCTATTTGCTGAACCTGAACTGGATTAGGATTTAGACTTGATTCATTCAATTACTATTCCCAGCAGTATTCTCACCAGTGTATTGTTTTTCTAGTTTGTAATTTTTTGTTGCTCAAGAAAGCTGAAATAAGATGAGGTGGTATGCAAGAAAAACCTCAAAGAAAGAAAGGGCAGGTTATTGGCTTTGAGAACCATAGACAGTCTATTTTATACTTCCTGTTGTTTGAATGAACTGAAATAGAAGCTTTTTTTGTAGCCTCAGGAAACAGTCATAAAATTGACATTAAGTCCACAAACATGACTACCAAAGTCATCTTGTGTGGATCTCAAAACACAGCACTAGTTTTAAGTTAAAATTATATACTCTAAGCAGTATAGAAAAAGCACAAGATTGAAACTGTAGAATTATGTTAACATATTTTCCATAACTCTTAAACTATCTCTTCATAAATAATTAACTTCCTCATATGTAAGAGTTAATTTACCATATTGTTCCATATGTACTTTATTA
This sequence comes from Perognathus longimembris pacificus, assembly GCF_023159225.1. Lineage (NCBI taxonomy): Eukaryota > Metazoa > Chordata > Mammalia > Rodentia > Heteromyidae > Perognathus > Perognathus longimembris. Next base: position 82,886,657 of record NC_063167.1, read on the forward strand.
ATAGAAAATGATTTCTGAAAGGGATCCTGCTTACTAATTTTTGTAAATATGCTTCATCTAGTATGAGTATATTTTAAAGCTTGGTTTGCTTTGACCTGGCAAAAAATAATTGTATGTCATTTTTAATATACAACACTATACATATATATGTCACATACATTGTGGAATGGCTGCTATACTCATTAATAAATTGATTATTTATCCATTAAGATGTGAAAACACTTAAAAATCTAATGTCCAATTCATTTCAAATATGCAGTACACTGTTAAGTTTAGTCTGCATGATGCACAGTAGAGCTTCTGCAATTATTCCACTTGTGTAACTGAACTTTTTGACCACATGAACATGATTTCCCATTGACCAGTATAGTTCTATATGTGTAAGATTCTTCATAAACTTTCAGTGAACTAGACAAATTTGAATGTTCCACATGAAAATGTAAAATTAGCACTGTAGTAAATATTCTTTAACATTATTTTCAGATAAAAATAATAAGTTACTAAGAAATCATTGACTATGGATTCATTAAAATCACACAGACAAATATTTGTTTGGCATATTTTGCTCCTAATATCCTGAAATATTTATTTTAAAAAGTCACTTTACCTATGATCTGAGAACTGAAATGTGAATACTTATTTCTAAGCAGAGAATTATAGCTGATGGATTTAATTATATTGAAATTATTGCAGTGGCATTTTACTTTTCAAGGCTGTTCCAGTGGACATATATTGTGAAGGAATCAACCACTTTGTGATAACAAAATATCTCCTATGTGTCATTTCCTAGTTTATTCTACTGTAGTGAGCTTTAGAATTTCACAATTTTAATGAAAAAAGTTTATAGAAAGATGTTTCCTCAGAACATCATAGCTATATATAAAATGTCTCCACTTCTTGAAAAATGAGTTTAACACATAACATATGAGTAAATGTGGTATTATTTAAAGCTGTCTTTGCCTTGCTTCATAATTATATTAAGATGCCTTTCTCAATAATAAAAAATGTATGTTTCCTAAAGAATTGACATTGTTTCTTTTAATTTTTAAAATTTTCATTGTTATTATAAAGGTGACATAGAGAGGGGTTGCAAGGTGTATAATTCAGGTAATGAATACCTTTCTTTTTGGACAATGTCACCCCTTCCCTCATTCTCTCCCAGTTTATCCCCCCACCCACAAGTTATATAGTCTATTTTCAACACAGTGTCTAGTGAGTACCACTACTGCGTTTGTTCACCCTTTGTCCCTCTATTTCTGTACCCTCTTTACCATCTCCAAGAGAGATATGGCCTCATTTTTTTAACAGTGATAGGAATTTTTTGTTCTTTTTTGTTTTAATATACATTTTCTGATGAATTATAGAAGACTTGTAGAAAAATGAAGAGAGGAAGAGAGGGCTAATACAGTCATTAGCTTCAGTATATATCCAAAAAAATAGGAAAATTGAGGGAAGACGTGGTGTTGGGAGGGATGGGGAGGAATGGTGAAAGAGGTGATTGGTCAAGATGCATTATATACATATGGTATTTGGCTGAATAGCATCTCTTTTGTATAATTACTTTAAGATAAAAATAAAACTAAAGGGGCTGGGGATATAGCCTAGTGGCAAGAGTGCCTGCCTCGGATACACAAGGCCCTAGGTTCGATTCCCCAGCACCACATATACAGAAAACGGCCAGAAGCGGCGCTGTGGCTCAAGTGGCAGAGTGCTAGCCTTGAGCAGGAAGAAGCCAGGGACAGTGCTCAGGCCCTGAGTCCAAGGGACAGTGCTCAGGCCCTGAGTCCAAGGCCCAGGACTGGCCAAAAAAATAAATAAATAAATAAAAAATAAAAAAAATAAAACTAAAGAGAAAGCAAAACAATTTCAAAAGGCATATATATATATATATATATATATATATATATATACATACACATACAGGCATGTAGTAATGTCTAAAATTGTTTAAATAAATCTCCTGTTGTCACTGGTTTTGATTTTGATACCCTATGTCTTTTATATACCTTTCTCTGTTTAGGGGAAGGGTAGGGGAATAACAAAATGGTGAGACAAAGACAAAGCGTGAACCAATGTAACCGTGATATCTACAAGACACTATGTTGAAAATGAACTTTACAACTTGGTGGGGGGGCGGTGGAGAAGGAAAGTGGGAGAAAAATGAGGGAGGGATAACAATGTTTGAGAAGAAATGTACTCATTACCTTATGTATGTAACTATAACCCCTCTGTACAGCACCTTGGCAATAAAATTAAAATTAAAAATTCCATCATTAAGTATAATGCTAACATGGAAACCAAATAAGTTTTCAGTACAAAGCCCTTAGGAGTGTCAGGTAGACTATAAAATGAATTTTGAGCTTCCTCATTAGCCATTTATCAGGGTGCTTTTCCTTGAGTAGGTGGTAATTTATACAGATTGTCACTGTCTCAGGAAGGCTTCCCATATGCTTATATAAATTATGACTCTACAGAACTTATTTGGCTACATTTTTTTCATTTTTTGTTCTATTTTACTTTTTTATTTTGTAATTATGACCACTTTCTTACTAGAAAGGCTGGATTATGGATACTTTGTTCTGTTTCAAAGTGGGCAAGAGGTTGGCTTTTCCCACAGCATATTTCTCCCACTATGAGTGTCTACAGCATTGAACATAAGCAATTCATATTTTTAGACAACAACAAAAGCAAAGTTTGTGCATATGTAGGTTAAGCATTACAAATCACAATGTCAGCAAGATTTCTCATATTAAAAAATGATCTTGTGTTGAACTGTGAGTTCCAAAGCATTTCTGCAAAGCTGGCTTTGTAATGCACTCTCAGAGATTTGCCTTCATTCTTTAAGGGCAAACATTCAACTTGAGGCTTGGGAAGGGTCCTCATTATGCTGGAATACAACCGTTCTCCCAGTTATACAAAGAGGCAATAAACACTGCCAGGGATCAGAATTACTATTTTAGAGTACTGCACAAGCCCAACAGAGGTCATTTGAAGTTGATAAAATAAGCTCTTGGAGGAACAGAGACCTTTGGCTTCAATAATGATTGCAGCTACCATGTCTCCCGTGAATTGTCTGACTTTGTGGAACTGTCTTTTCAACAAAAAAAATACATATATTTCTGATTGGAATGAGCATTTCTCCCAAATACTGTCTTCACAGTATAAATAAATAAATATACACATATATAAATATGTATATATATGTACAAATGAACTTAGAATAAAAACCTTACAAATGTATGAATTTGTGATACTTTTGTCTCACTGGCCTGTAGCTCACCTTTGCAGAAACTGCTAGAGGTGTGCGTTTTCTGCTTCTTTAGTAGGACCAGGACTTATATTCTACCAATTTTTCTGTGAATGTTCCACCTATAGTCCCTGCCTCTTCTTAACTTAAAGCATCTTAACATCCCCTCTCCCCTCAACTAATATAGCATTTCAGACATTGAAATGAGGCCAGGATGGTGGAGGCTTGAGAGCTGGAGGTCTTCCCAGCATTCCAAATATCAACTAAACAGTTTATGAATATAATGCCTTTTGGTCAATGTCACCCCTTTCATCACTGTTTCCCATCCCTCTCAATCCCATCTCTTTCTTCAATGTCTTAATTTTGTAGGATTTGCACTGAATTTTATGATTGAATTTTATTTTTTATTTTTTTATTTTTATTATGTTGATACTAGGGCTTAGACTGAAGGCTTCCCACTCTTACTCGTTTTTCTCCTTCCAAGGCTGGTGTTCTACCGCTTGAGCCCCATCTCCACTTGTGGTTTTTGGTGGTTAATTTGGGACAAAAATCTCAATGACTTTTTACTTTGGCAAGCTTTGAACCATGACCCTCAAATCTCAGCCTTCTGAGTACTGGAATTACAGGCATGATCCATGGCTTAACATATACTTGAATACCAGTGTTCCTTGTTGGAGGTGGCCTTCTCAGTAAGTCCATTTTTTCCTTTTCTTTTTAGCAGTACTGGGTATTGAACTCAAGCACATAGGCTTATAAGAAGTGCTCTGTACTCAAGACATTCTCCTAGCTCTGATTCTTAATCAGTCTGAATAATATATTCTCTAAATTACAGCTTTACTTATCTGCAGTGTCCTCAACTCCTATTATAATTTCTAGTAGTATGTGTATTAGTGAAATAAACCTTCGATAAATAAGTTAGCGAATAGATTAATGGCCTGAGGTTTAAGTTAGCTGCTAATTTATTATATAAAATATGGCTGGTCAGTAAACATACTATGTTTCTTTCCTTGACTAGGCCATGTAGATGCTGGAACAGAATATACCTGTGGTATATCCTACTATTGTTCCTAATCAATAGCACCCTTTCTCTATCCCCAGATGTAGGTTCCAGGTCAGTTCCAGGGTATTCTCTGGCTTCCTGAAGTGAGATGGCTTTTCCATTCATGCTCAGAATACTTGTGGGGACATTTCAGTATTCAGCAGAGCTAGAACTGACCTGGAATCTGTATGAGTAACAATTAGGCAATTGTTGCAAACCATTTCACTCATTAACTCATTGAGCCTTCCTCTCTGCTGTAGATTTTCTAAACTACATATTAGATATTAAAATGTTACTAACCTTGACTACATTATTTCTGCAGGCATCTTATTATATTAGACAAGATGAATCTAAGGGCTGTGTAATACAACCTCAATCTATAAAGTGTGTCTTTAAACAGTCATTGAATTTTTAGGCTGACCTGAGCCATTTGACTGCCAGGGAAATCAAGAGGTTCTGGAACAACTTGACACACATCCATTATAGCAGGCAGCCTCCAATTTAGGTCCCAAATAACCTCTGTCTTCTAGAATTCATGGCCATGTGCATTTCCCTTCCTTCAAATAACTTGCTTCTAACTCACACTGTACTTCTGGGTTATGCAAATGTCAAGTCTGCTGTTAAACTTGAAATTATCCTGACTTACTTCTTGCCAAAAGACTCTTTCCTTGGGGCTGGGAATATGGCCCAGTGGCAAGAGTGCTCGCCTCACATACATGAAGCCCTGGGTTCGATTCCCCAGCACCACATATATAGAAAATGGCCAGAAGTGGCACTGTGACTCAAGTGGCAAAGTGCTAGCCTTGAGCAAAAAGAAGCCAGGGACAGTGCTCAGGCCCTGAGTCCAAGGCCCAGGAATGGCAAAAAAAAAAAAAAAAAAAAAAAAGACTCTTTCCTTTACTGGCTTTGATAAAGCAAGTTACACATGAGAAGAAGCTGAAGTTACCCCTTGCCCAGTTGTCACAAAGGAGTAGAAGCTTTCAAGCTCTCAGTCACCCAACAAACATGTACTCTCAGAAGGAAATCCTTTCAGATAAGGCTTTCCAGCTGAGAAGGTAGCTTTGCTGACTCATTAATGATAGCTATGTGTGAAAGAGACCGAGAAAAGCTGTGAAATAATAAATGTTTATTATTCTAATCCTCTCAGCTTGTGGTATTGTTTTCCACAGGGATAAGTAACTAATGCCATTCTGACTTATTCATTCAATCCATCTGTTCATTCTACAATGTTGATGAAGTATTTATGCTCACAACAATGTTGGCTCTGGGAATATAATGGTGAAAGAGTAGACGTGGTTATTGTCAATTTGAACAGAACTGTTAGTGAGACAGATATATTAACACATTGGATATTTTCTTAAAGAAGATATGGGTGAAAATCACAGAATTCTATGAGAAATCTGACTGATAAGATTGGTATTGGGAAGTTTTGGGGAAGTGTGAGCTTTCATTTGGAGACTGAAGAATGAGGAACTTATGAAGTGAAAAATAAGGAAATTTCTCTAGAAAAGAAAAAGGTATTTGATGACCAGAAATGAGAGAATATGTGAGGAAATGACAGAAATTCTCTGCTTTTGGGGACAAGAGAAGAAAGCCTATTTGGATGTTAGGGTTAGATCATAAAGGTCTGGTAGGCCATTTTTATCTTAAAAGAATAGGTTAGCAATTGACCATTTTTAGTAGGTGAAGGAAGTAGCACAATTTGACTTTGGAAAGAACACACTAATGACACTGTGAATGGTGTGTGTTTGTGTGTGTGTGTGTGTGTGTGTATGTGTTAGAGAGGAAGTGACAGAAAGTGAGATCAAATAGGAAAGTAGGGTTCTTATGGGAATGGAAATCTACAGGAAATTAGCCTGATACAAATGTGGGAGACTGAGAAATGTAAATATCTAAAAAGGGAGTTTTGCCTTGAAATGTAATTAGTGGAATCCACTCAGCCATTGGAGGGAAGCTCAAGGAGTTGTTTACGGATGGGCCTATAGTAGGCGGCTGTATCTGTGCCACTGTTTCCACTGGTGTCCACCAGATCTGTTAATGGGCTTGCTAGAAGGCCAATCATGGGGAAAATGAAGTGGACCTCCTGCTCTGTTTGACTTTTACTTTTGTCTATAGTGTTTCATTGCCTCTTAGCCTACTATGTAATTTATTTCCCTTTTTTTTTTTTCCTGGGGTACTAGGATTTGTACAGAGCTTTATTTTTGCTGCTACACAAATGCTTTACCATTTGAACCATGCTCAGCTATTTTTGCTGTATTTATTTATTTATTTTTGAATTTTGGAGTCTTTATTGGGACACTAGCAGGCTGCAGGCCAGTCAATTACAAAACCCTGCAGCCTCTGTTTATTTTTGAAATAAGCTCTCACCTTTCTTTTTTTGTGTGTGTCCCAGGCTGCCCTTGGCCATGCTTCCTGTAGAAGCTGAAGTGACAGGTGCATACCTGTTCTCAAATTTATCTGTTGAGATGAGAGTTGTCCCTCAAATTTTGTTTCTTTCCATCTCAGTCTCCAGAGTACATAAGATTACAGCTGTAAGCCATTGCACTCAGCTTGTGATTTCTTTATTATGTGTAATGATAGCTTATTAGAAATACACATAAGAAAAATAGTGATGGTTGTATAAATGAAGTTATAAAACATATGTATGAACCATTCATTGCTAATACTTAATATTTATCCATTTGTTCTTTTTTTCTTCAGTTGAAATGATAAAAAGTTTATTCTCAAACTTAAATAATTGAAAATATCCATATATCTGGATTGAATGTATTTTTTGTTGTTCTTACTGCAAAGCTGAAAATCAACTTACTTCATCAAAGGACATATTTTCCTCTTCCCAAATCCAGATGATAATTAGATACATTAAAATGAGAAGAAATTATATTTCTAAATTAATAGTCACATCAAAACATAGTCATTTCCTTTCCTGTAGTATTTATCTTTAGTCCATATATAATCAATGTACTTTAGATTATTCAATTACCAAAATATGGGCTATGCCTGTGGTGCTGAATTTCCATATTATGGACTGTTGCAACAGTGGACATTTCCTAATCTCTAATCCTTATAAAATTTTTATACTTGCTCTACATATTGGGACTTACATCAGGTGGCATAAATTTTCGGTTTCCATTAGACATGATGTCTTCTTAAGAAAAAGTGAATTCAATAACTTGTTCTCTTGAGAAAAGAAATCCACTTTGAAGTTACTTGAACAACTTGCCATCTTATTTTTCATTATTGCAACTCAATCATTTTGTTGGCCTCTGAAGTCTTCTTCCATATTAATGGTGTGAAGATAAGGCTGGTTTTGATTCATGGAATCAGGTGTGGTGGCTCATTACTGGCCCACCGGGAAACCCCAATGAAAGGTCTTTTTGAATATGAACTTGTTTTCATACATGTACAATCACTTCGTGAGGATGTGTTTGTGAAATTCTGCTGGAAATGAATCACAGAATAGGGTGGATTGTTGCATAGAGATATGAGTGATATGGATTCCTCTTATGCTTTATATCTTCATTTTGTTTTATTTCTCCTTTACCCCCTATGCCTGTCCTACTTCATCTGTTCCTGTGCTATATTCCAAAGAATTCACTGGAGATTGAAGGAATAGACTATGAAGTGCAATGGAGTTTAAGAAGATAAATTCTACCTCTGTCAGCAAGACCATTAACAAGTCATGGGTGTTGGATGTTTTGGTTAGATTTGTTGACCTCACATTTTAATAGAGATGTTTTTATATTGAAAATCTTGTGCAAATATAATAAGGCCTATATGTGTTTATACTTATAGTCTCTGAAATGCTCTACGTAGTCAAATTGTTTTAGTTAGTAGTAAAAATAATATAAGATGTAAATCTTTAACCAGCCTTTTTACTAGATATGGAGAATACATTTACAAAAGATGAATGTTAAAAGTACAGATCATGTGCTCTTAAGTAAGTAAGGAGCTAAGGTATAGCTAAGTTATAGCCTGCTTGCCTAGTGTGAGGCCTAGGAAAGGAAAGAGATCAAAAGAGATAGAATGGGGGCCAGAGACAGAAAATCAGACAGAAGGATTTCAATAATCAAAAATTATGTTTTCTAAATTAATTCTCAATTAGTCTTTTTATCATTGTTTTCACTTTTTTTGAAAAATAAAAATTGTGTATGTATATTTAAGGTATATGAGATGGTTTTCTATACATGTATATTAAAGAGTGACTAGTATCATCACAATAAAAAGAGAAGAGAAGAAAAGGTAGGTAGGGCAAGGGAAATGTCCCGTATACCTTGTGTTACATCCTGAAGCCCTGTATTTCTTTACAAGCCCACATACAGGAAATAAGAGGCCACATGATCAGATGTGTAACAGGGGGAATGGATATTTGGGGATAGTTACCAGTCTCTGCTGCTGCAGATAGTTTCTGCATACCTCCATGTCAAATTAAGAAAGAGCATAAGACAAAACAGTTTCTTGTTTTTATTAGCACATATTAATTGTGGGGGGGAGGTTCATTATGACCTTTCCACACATGTACAAAGGTATCCTGATCAAGTTCACTCCCTCTGTCACTCTTCCTTACCTTACTCTTCCTTTTAAAACAATTTTTTCAACATCCTAAATTTTTCTAGTCATGTATGTTTAAATGAACTATATCATACTCATCCACATGTATTGTTTTCCTCAGTCCTATTGACAGTTTCTTTTAATATTATTATTTCTTTAAATATATATATATATATAATTTTATTACTATAAAGGTGATGCACAGAAGGGCTACAGTTACATAAGTCAGATAAAGAGTACATTTCTTTTTGGACAATGTTGTTCTCTCTCTCTCTCTCTCTCTCTCTCTCTCTCTCTCCCCACCCCTGCCCTTACCCACATGTTGTATAGTTCATTTTCCGCATAGTATCCAGTGAGTACCACTGCTGCATTTGTTCACCTTTGTCCCTCCATTTCTGTGTCCACTCATACCCTCCCAAAGACAGGTTAAAAAAGCAAGACAAAAGGAAAAGAAAACAGCAACAAAGAATAAAGCCTCTCATTTTATTTCAATATTATTATTTCATATGGTCAGACCCACATAGATATTGCTCCTTCCTATTATTATTACTATTATTTCTTTTAAAGTAGTTGCTCAAAGGGTTTCACTTCCATAGCCAGATCATGAGTACAATGCATCTTAATCAATGTCACTTCCATCTTTCCCCATCCTCTCTCTAATCTCTGGTTGCCTAGTTTAATTTTTATATAACATACATTGAATGCAATGACTGTATTTTCTCACTCTTCCTCTTTCCATTCGTGTTTTCTTTTTTCCATCTCTCCCTCTCAAAACATGTTTCACCCTCCTGGCATTCATTTTGTTAAATGTTCATTGGACTCCTCCCTTAAGTATACCATCCTTTAGTCAGTCTGTTTACATAACCAAGGCTGTTTCTAACTGTGTCCACTAAAGTTCAAGGAAAGACTCTACTCAGGTAAGTCCACTTGCTCTGGTGTTACATTGCCTGCTCAGATCAACTTCCCTGATGTAGGCCAATAAACAGGAGAGAGTACAAACCACACTGAAACACTATCACAGGAAATTCTTGAAGTCCAGGTTTTACTTTGTCCTACCAACATCTCCTTTAAGCTTCTTTTATCAGTGAAGATATCTAGGTTTGGGTTTGAGGTGCAAGATAAGTGGCAGAGAATGTATATTATGACTGCAAATAGCCCCAAGTTCCCACCCCCCCATACCTTAGTACAACCACACACAGAGACAAAAAGTTGTCCAGGTGCGGCTGACTCACACAGGTGATACTTGCTACCCAGGAGGCTGAGATCTGTAAACTTGGGCAGATAAATCTGAAAGATTATTTTCTTCAATTAACCAGAAAACACAAGTGAGAAGTGGGGGTGTGATTAAAGTGGAAGAGCACTAATTTTGAGCTAAAAAGCCAAGAAGAGTACAAAGCCCTCAGAACTTTGTACACACACACACACACACACACACCAAGTTGATTTTAGTTTTCAATGTTTTCTATCCATGTCAAGATAGAATGAATTAGAACTGCCATAATGCATGTGACTTAAAGGTATTTCCAGGGGAAATTCGTTGTTGCATCAAGATTTCACAGGAAAGCCACTTTTTTTCATATGTTTCCCCTTTGCTATTTTTCCTCACTTACAGTTTCATTGAGGCTAAGAACCACTAAGGCATCTGTCTTTATATAAGGAGCTCATTTCTAATATTCTACCTTGTATGAAACTCCAGAGGTTACTACTTGTCTTGTAACAGACAGTAAATCATATTAAATTATTAGCATAGCTTTGAAGTAGGCTCACAACTCATGTTTCTAGTTCCTTCCTTATTCTGACTCTGGAATGTCTCTAATTTCTTGTGAATTCAGCTATATCTTTAAAATATGTTTCTATATTTCATAGATAATTTCTAAATGTTTTGTATTGGGAGTATTTTAAAGCATCCCTTTGGTTATAGGTTTGTAATTGAGAATCTTCTCTTTTTTGTAGAGAAAAAATTACTGCACTTACTGAGTTGCTCCCTTAAAAATCAACTGGAAAGTCTAGAGAGAATTTCTTTTTTGTTTTTTTTGTATGATAAAGTCTAATAAAGCTATCTAATTTTAATGTTTCTTATATCAATTAGTACCATACACATTTAGTGTTTTGAATAATGCCAAACACATATTAAGTTTCCAGAATTAGGTAGTTATTATTTTGATTAGGACTACTCATACTGTGGCTGATCTTTAAAAGATGTATTTCTAACTATGCTATTATGTTGACAATAACTGATGACATATCAAGTAGCTTTTCATCTTCCATGTGAACTTCAATCATGATTAGATTTTTCTCCTTGAAGAGGAGTTTGAAGGATTCTGAGATTTCATCTATTATAAAAAGGTTAGAAGAATTCCTGGCAAGAAGTTCAGGGAGATTTCTAGCAAGTCTTTCTTGACATCACACACACAAAGCTCAAGGAATGTATTTTTTGTTTTGATAATATAATACCTAAGATTGGAAATGTTACAAAGAAAGTCTCTTTAGTTTGCAGTTGTGGAGGCTAGAAATTCAAAACCAGATGGTGGCATCTAAAGAATGGATAGGGTTGGAGACAAAACTGGAAAGCTGTGTTAGAAGTATTATGTAATTTCGGAGTTAAATAAGAATAGACTTTTATAAAAAATGACATTTGTAACTAAAATTTATTCCCAAGAATTATTGACAAAATAAGCTTAGAAAAAGGAGTCAGGGTTATCATTTAAATAAGGATTATCATTCTGTATTCTCTGTAAATAGATTTGCATTCTAGCATATCTCTAAAGATAACTGGTTTTGGACCAACAACCAGTGTATGGAAACAATTGGAAAGACTCCAATGTTTTTTTAATTATGATTGAAGTTTTAGAAACATAAGGATTTTTTAAAAAGTTTTATTATTATAAAGGTGATGAACAGAGGGGTTACAGTTACATAGGTCAGGTAAGGAGTACATTTTTCTTTGAACAATGTCTCTCTCTCTCTCTCTCTCTCTCTCTCTCTCTCCCTCTGTGTGTGTGTATGTGTGTTTTTCCTCCTGTCTCCAGCCATAAATTATGTAGTTGTTTCAACATAATGTCTAATGTCTAGTGAATACCACTGCTGCATTTGTTTACCCTTTGTCCCTCCATTTCTGAGCTTCCCCTAACACTCTCAAAGGCATATAAATGAAAAAAAAAAAAAACCAAAGGAAAAGAAAATGAAAACAGAAACAGAGGGAAAAAACTACTTGTTTCCATTTCCTGGAGTTCATTTCAATAAATACTATTTTGTACAATGAGATGCACATAGGCATTGCATCTTTGTGTCCCTCTCCTAAGACTATCATCCTTTGGTCTCACTGTGTGTGGACACCTAGAGTCCTGTATAATTTGTCCTGTCCCAGTGTACTATAGGTCTAGCTTCCTCCTATGAGAGTAAACATGCGCATTTGTCTCTCTGAGCTTGGCTTACCTCATTTAACATGGTTTATTCTAGGTCCTCCTATTTCCCTGAAAATGATATAATATTAGTCTTTCTAATGGCTGTGTAAAATTCCACTGTGTATAGGCAGCACATTTTTTTACCCACTCATCTATTGTAGGGTATCTGGGCTATTTCTACAACTTGAATGTTGTGGAATGAACATGGATGTGTAACAAACATGGATATGCAAGTGTGTTTACTGTATCCTGGCTTCTGATCTTTTGGGTAGATGCTGAGGAGTGATATTGCTGGGTTGTAGGGAAGATCTCTATTTAGTTTTCCAAGGAACCTCCACGCGGCTGAACACAATGGTTATACTAGTTTACATTCCCATCAACAGGGCTGTCGGGTTCCTTTATCCTGACATCCCTGTCAACATTTGTTGTTTGAATTCATGGTGTTGGCCAATTTAACAGGGGTGATATGAAATCTCACAGTTGTTTTGATTTGCATTTCCTCTATGGCCAGAGATGATGAGCATTTCTTCATGTGTTTTGTTGACATTCTTCCACATTGAGAAAATATATGGAATTTTAGAGGTTTTCTGGCATTCATTTTTATGAGGATGAACTCAGAACCCCAAAGCAGCATTAGTCACTCATCAAGGTTTAATCATTTGGAAAGTCCTACTGCTTCTCAACTGCATCCCAGTGGAGAATCAAATTCAGACATAGATTTTGGAGGGGACTAACTATACTCAAATCATGGCAAAAAACTTTAGTTAGTGGGGTTCTTTTTCTTCTCTTTTTTGTTTTTGCTGGTTGTGGTGCTTGAACTCAGGGCCCAGGCAGTGTCCCTGAGCATTGGTGCTCAAGGTTATTGCTCTAGCACTTCTGGTTTTCTGGTGACTAATTGGAGATTGAGTCTCATGGACTTTCTTTCCTGGGCTGGCTTTGAACTGCCATGATCAGACCTCAGTCTGTGGAGTTGCTAGGATAACAGGCTTGAGCCACTATTGCCTGGCCCATCACTTTTCTTCTTTTATAGTTTTCTGCCCTTGTTTTGGAATGGTATGTACAGTGACATAATGAAGTTCATATATGAAGCAAAATGTCATGAAGTGCAGTGCTAAACACTGGACCTTGACATATTTCTTGAGAGAAGAAACCTGTCCCCAGATAATGTGTTATTTCTTTAATTTACCTTTTAACTTTTTCAGGACATAGAATTCAAGCATTTCTGTTGATTCATTTAAGATCTTTTAAAAATTAATATATGGAGATATAGATTAAATACTCTTGGGGTTATACCCATATAGATATAGCGTAGTGTATTAATACATGCTTTCAAGCTAGCTTAGAAAAACAGGGACAGTTTTAATCCTGACATGTTTAGACCAGTTGCTGTAAAACCACATGTATTTTAAATTTCTTGTTGTGTTGTTCTTACAATGACATTTTCACAGCTTCATTTTAAAATGAGTATTGCAGATTCTCTTTTATTTCTATCCTTCTGGCATAGTTTTAAAACCCTCATAAAATAATCAGGGAAATTGTCTCCACCAACAATTATGAGCAAAGCTACTGAAGTTGAATGCCTCTAAGTGAATCTTAGAGAATGATGTTAATTTGTTCTAAGACACATTTTTGATGAGAATTATTATAAAGGGAGAGAAAATTGACATAGCCAGATTTTTGGAGCCCCTAAAGATAAAAAAGTAGAGTTACAGAGCAACTCTCTGCTCTGTTCTCTCTGTCCTTTAATATTTTGAGTGAAAAATAGAAAAGGACCCATTTTCAGTTATGGTGCTTGCAAGGGGTCATTCCCAAGCAAAGGTGGCTCTTTTAAACTTCAAATTCTGTATCTTTTACAGTAATGATGAAATATGTCACATTTGCTCCAATTCCAGTATATGAAAAGAATCCAAGATTTTCATTATAGCACTTCAAAATTTCTATTTCCTGGTACAATAAAAGATTCTTTTTCAAGTACTAGGAATGCTATTGATGATGTCAAATAAAAGAGGAGTTTTCTTTTTGGACAAGGACCATATCTCTATGAGTAACAATTTTCTCTTTCTTGGGAAATCACATTGGCTACCATTTACTCAAGAATGATTTAGCCATCTTTAATTTTGGAACTGGAGAGCTGTATTTCCCGTGGCTTATCATCATCTGAAACTTCTACAAAGACTATTTCTCTAAGTTTGAGGTCATTACCTTCTCTACAAACTGTGCTTTTCACACACTGAGTAGACATGAAAAATTGGATCCCTTAGGTCTTACATATTATGCAATTGTTTCCTCCATCTTCAACAGCCGTTTCCTTCTTCTTCCTCAAAGACACATGGCTTCCATCTCACAGCCTTCTCCCACTTGACCTGGAACACACATCTCCTTCTGGGAATCTTAGCTCCTTATCATCTGTATGCTCCTACTAAGGGTGGATAACTTTGAAAGCTCTTACTTCAGGAGGAGACAAAGATGGCAAAAGAATAGCTTCATATGGAAAATCATGATGGCAGAAAAAAACATTTTTAATAATTTCTCTTTGTGTCTTTATCCTATCTACTTATGAACTTTTTGAGATCATGCTTTATTTCTAATTATCATATTTTCAACATTTAACCGAAATTCCCAGCAATTATATCTGTGTTTTTATTGTTTAAAATTGTTGCTCAGTAAATATTTAGTAAATACATATAGTTCTACTGAATTACAGTTACAGAAATATTATGGTATAAGTCTTGATAGCATTTTTCTTTCTCTTCTCGAATATGCTCCAGTCACCAGCTCACTGACAAGATTCAGATTTATGTAAGATCATAAATTCTGAAGCAGAATCCCAGGTGCTCTTTGAAATTAGCATAATATAGTTCATGTATTCTATTGTAGACTGATTTTGAAATTCAAAGTTGCAGTGTTAAACTGTGGGACAGATGAGGCTCTTAGAAGGAATTTGTATGAGGGAATTATTTCTTTGAATCACAGGGGAATGCCTTTTCTCAAATAACTTGCAGGATTATATTTTGCTGTTGATCTAAGGATGAGAAAAGCTGATATAAAGTTTGGGTCCCTCTATGCACAAACTATATAATTAGTGAAATTTTCTTTGAGGCTCAGTGACCTCATCCACAAGTGCAGGTAATAATACCTTCCATGACTATCTCACATGGACATGGTGACATTCAAATGAACTGATGCACTCAAAAGAGCTTTGAAATGTAGGAACTGTTGTGAAAGTGTAAGATATAATTGTTAGTTAATATGTATCAATTTATTTGGAAAATGTTTTAGTGTAAAAAAATACAGATTTTCTGAATTTATTTAAAACAATTTTCTTTCTTTTTTCTTTGTTTTTCTTCTCTCCCTTCCCCCTACCCCCACTTTTTTGTGCCATCCCTGGGGCATGATGTCAGAACCTGGACATTGTCCTTGAGATTCTTTTGCTCAAGCTAGTGTTTTACCACTTGAGCCACAGCTCCATTTCCAGTTTAGTTTTTTTATTTTATTTTATTGGCAATAAGAGTCTCATGAACTTTCCTGCTTGGGCTGGCTTTGAACTGTGATCCTCAGATTTCAGCCTCTTAAATAGGTAGGCTAGCAGGCATGAGCCACTAATACCCAGATCTTGAAAGGGTTTTCTTAATAAATATATTACCTAATACTAGTTCATCTGTTGAGGTTTACAGTGCACTTGAATGTATGTAGATGTTCTTATTTCATTATAACTGCAAATCCATGAAGTAGAAATAATTCTAACCATTCCCTTTTTGCTAAGGAAGTAGAGCATTGCAGATATTGATAAGGCCACTCCATACTATTGACACATTTTGTCATCCAAGCTTATTGTTTTTTTTAAAAAGTTGTCACAATAAATAATGGAATAAAAAATTCTAGAATGCCAGGGTGTCCTCTTGTTAGTGAGTTTTTCATTTATCCACTACATTTCCAAGTATTATCATCGGTGTGTAGCACATACAAGTTTATGTGTATCCAACTTTGGTGTGTGGGGCTTGAATTTGGGGTCTTGTGCTTTCCCTTAGCTTTTGCACTCAAAGCTGGTGTTCTGTACCACTTGAGTTGCCGGGCTTGGGTTGCCTCCCCTGGCACGGGGGGGGTCAGGCTCTACTGTACTCTAATCGTTCCCTTTCTCACCCTCTCCCCTGATCACCCGACCCGCAGGTAAGGCCAGAGTGGAGTAGGGGGCTCAGGAAAGACCTCAGGTGCACATGGCCATACGAGATCACTTTACCTCCCTCCTTACCCTTGAAGAAAGCCAGGCGTATGCAGATCTCAGAGATGCTTCAAGAGCAAATCTGATTTAATAAGGGAGTGGCTAGCAGTTGTAATAGTAGGGGGTGACAAGAAAAGGGGGTGATCGACCAAGAGCTGGCGATAGGCTGGCAAGCTTGTCATAAGACCCCCTCATGAGCTAACGTCACTTGCTTAGCACCACCCCAGGGGCAAAAGCCCGTGAGAATGGGGAGCATATGGGCTGGCGAGAAAGTTGGGGGGCTGGTCGCAAAGCCAGTTCTTCTGGTTCCAGACCCAGAGAATTGTGGCCTCCTTCCGCATTCCCCAGGGCTGGGAGGAAGGGCAGCACCTCGGGAGCGCTCTCTTCTGCCCTTCCCCCTCAAGGCCAAAGCTGAACCCCAACACTGAGTCACTCCTCCATTTACATGTTTTTGCTGATTAATTGGAGATAAGAGTCCCACCTTTTCTGGCCTGTCTGCCTTTATACCATGGTTATCAGATAGGAGCCTGCTGAGCAGATAGATTACAAGTATTAGGCACCAGGGCAGAAACTGGGGAGAAATATGAAAGAAGAGACATTAATCAAGATGTATTTTACTCAAAAACTGACATGTTGAATTGAAACCCTTTGAAAAATTTCTTAAGGGTAATAATTGATAATAATAATAATAATAAAGCAGTGGCTGGTTAGCTCAGTTGGTTAGAGCGTGGTGCTAATAGTAAAAATAAAAGTAGCATATGTTAGGATAGTAGAAGGCAAAAACGGCTGCTAATAATAATCTGTACAATGTACTATTCTAGTCCTTGAAATTTTGCAGTGTTCCCTAAAGGAATTGTTTTCTACATTTCCTAAAGCAGAATATATCATTCATTGATCTATCCTAAAATGTAGAATCAGTGGTCTTTTCCCTCAACCAATTACCATTACTATTTCTTCTAGGTTACACAGATTTTCAGAATCTATTTTTGCCAATTGCTCTTTATCACATTATTTCAAGACAAAATGGTCTTTTGTCTAGAATACAACAAACATAGAAATTAGTCATACTGAGGACATTGTTTAACCCTTAATTAAATCTCTATTTTTTTAAGTTACAAATGGTGCTTTGTCTTTGCTTTAAAAGGGCTTGTGGATGCCCATTTTTCTTCAAAAGCTGTGCTATAGATTTTAGGTTTGTGAGATTCATTTTACTTAATCACATATCTTACTATTACCTGTAATTATACATCTCCAGCCATGGACAGCTGTGCATGTTCAATTCCTCTGCCTTGAATGTCCTGCCATTCTCAGTGCCTCCCCTGGGTGCCACAGACTCTGTCACAGGCCGGCTTCACCTGCCACTTCCTTCAGAAGGTTGCCTCCCGTCACCCACCAATCAGATCAGCTCCTTAGTTCACTATTCTATGGGACATGTGCTTCTCTTCTTTCACTAATTTATAATGTGATAGTTGTGTTGTTTCTCTTACATCCTTTACCTCAGAGGTGAACAGAAAGTAAGACAGTGAATGGTCATTACTAACTCTGCAGTAAAACATCTGTTTCATATCTGTTTAAAGATAGAACTTCTATTTCATGCATTGTGTTCAGTGTTCTAGATCATTTATTTTTGTTCTGTGACTAGCACAAAGCTCTGCATTCAATGCATTAACTGATTATCTCGTAATTAAATGAATATGGAGAAAATTTCTATAGATCATCTAGAATGTGAGGATTCATCTCAGGATTAAGTAAAATAGAAGATGATCCTTACTACTTTGATGAGTACAAGCTCCACTAATGTTTTATCACAATCAAAGGTTTTCTTTTTAGCAGTGTGAGCTAAGCTCTTTAATTTTTTTTTGTTTTTTGTTACCTTACTTTGTTGATTTTTTGTCATTTAATTCTAGAAATTCTAAGCTGCATCTTATTATTTTACATATAAAACCACTCACTCCTAACTATCCTCCAGATCTTTTTTCTCTTTCTCTAGTGATGGGACTTGGGGTAGCACATAGCTAGACTACATATTCTGATTCTCACAGTTAGATGTGGCCTTGTGACGAATTCTCCCTATTGTCTTGTGAGATATATTGCTCTGCAGCAGAGAGCTTTTCAGAGGAATTTCCACATGCACTTTTTCTTTTTAAAAATGGTGATTTTTATTGTGATCATTATTTTTAAATTATATTTTTATTATCATTAAGTAGTTATACAGAGTTTCCAATCCAACCTGTCAGTTTATGAGTACAATGCATCATGGTCAATGTCATCCCTTTTTTTTGCCAGTCCTGGGGCTTGAACTCAGTGCCTGGGCACTGTCCCTGGCTTCTTCCTCTTCTTTTTATAATTTTTTTCTCAAGGCTAGCATCTCTTGAGTCACAGCATCACTTCCTGCTTTTTCTGTTTATGTGGTGCTGAGGAATTGAACCCAGGGCTTTGTGCATGCTAGGCAAGCATTCTACAGATAAGCCACATTCTCAGCACAATGTTATCCCTTTTATCATTCTCTCCAACCCCTCCAACCCATCATCCTCTCAATCTTTTCTTTCTTCAAAATAACCCAGTAGATTGCAACACGGCCTTCACAACCCAAATAGAAAACCATGGTGCTGCATCTCTGAGTCTCTGTCTATGGGGCTAGGAACATATCCGTAACTAGGATATCTGAACTCTTACAATTTGGGGCACAGTTTTTGTTGTTGTTGTTGTTTTTTGTTGTTTTTTTTTTCTTCTAGTTTTCTTACTAGATAGGTTCAGGCGCTTCAGTTACTTCCTCAGACCACCAGGTGGCGACCAAATCTCAAGACTGTCTGGATGCACACTCCCCCTCCCCCCCAGGGGGCCTGAGGTGAACACAGTTTAGAACTGTCTTTTTAATGTGTATACCTATTTAACCCTGGTCCATCTATCCTAGTTCTTGTGTGATTTTTCCCCTCCGTTTTATTTATTTTTATTTTTTTGGTGCTAGCAAGTTTCTATTATTCATCCAGTCATTCTTTCAATTAACTTCTAATGAATGCCTTCATTTTCAGAGTACCAGTAAAGACTGGTTAAATAAAGCCTCTACTCAGAGGAAGCCTATTGGTGGTCAAGGGGAGAGAGGTAAGGAATGCTAAGTAAACAACAAAAACACAATTTACAGAGCAGTTCATACATTTGAAAGTGAATGTTAGGTTTGCCTGATACAAGGAGGAAGTGCCTGTCATGTTTACATTAATATTAGAGGATGATTAATTAGCCAATATCCTGCTTGATTTATTTTTTACCTTCCAACCCAATAAGGTCAGAGCACTGCTGACATCTCTATTTGGTCTGGAGCAGACACAGGTCAGAAAGATGAGGCCTTGGATGGGATCCTAGCCCTTCGTCTTCTGTGTAACAGCCCTTAGACATTGAGCTGTACAATCCACTAATGAGCTCTAAATTGTGCCATTAGGCAGGTAGTTTGGCTTTCATTATCACCAATTCTTTCCATGTGGCATTGCTAATCTTTCCAATTAACCAAGGAAAATCCGTGCCAACCAATCAGGTAGCTGGAATGATGAAAACCTGATTGTTTCTGAAATAGTTGGTTTTAAATCTTCTAATTCGTTGAGGAAATTTTGAAAGGAATGAATAATAATCCTATGGAGACTGTCCACACATAACTGTCTAAATATAGGTGTAAGTGGTGTTGAGTTGGTCTGTCTTTGAGCAAATACACAAAATAAAATATTTACGGGGATTTAATAAAGTATTTTGCTTGCTATGCACTTTCATCTTTTCTCTGAATACATTATTGTGTTATAGAATGTCACCTCCCCATACATACATATGTACATTTATGTTATGATATCATCTGTAATGTCAACAGCATTAGAGGAGCAAGTCCAGTTTCAAATTCATTAATTTACTGACATTTTAAATTAATTTAAAATTTATTTTATTAGAAATGGCTAGGTAATTACTGTGTACCGATGGCTTATGCCTATAAACCTAGCTTCCAAGGAGGCTGATATCTGAAGATCTCAGTTAGAAGCCAGTCAGAGGAAGGAAAGTCTATGAGCCTCCTATGTCCATTTAACCTAGAAAGCTGAAAGTGGAGCCTGTGGTTCAAGTGGCAGAGGGTCAGTTCTGAATGGAAAAGCTAAGGAACAGCTCCCAGAAACACTAGTTCAAGTCCCAGTACCAACACACACATGCACACACATACAAACACACACACACACATACACACACACATACCTCACACATACCAGGCACACCAGGAGAGAGAGAGACAGAGAGAGAGAGAGAGAGAGAGAGAGAGAGAGAGAGAGAGAGAGAGAGAGAGAGAGAGAGAGAGAGAGAAAGACAGACAGACAGACAGACAGACAGAGACAGAGACAGAGACAGGGACGGAGAGACAGGGAGAGAGGAAAAGAAATAGGCAAGTTTATTCATGAAATTGTCTCTTAATTGTCTCTAGTGCAGATTAAAATTTCTTCTTTGCTTTCCACAACTCAAATTTTCCCTTGTTCCAGAGCTATCTCAAGTTAATAGAGATCATGGTAGTTAGTGCAAGATAAAAATACAAGCATGGCTTTTGACATATTTTCTTGTAGTCAGGTGAAAGCTGTCTGAGGATAATGACTCATGCAGTAACTCTTATTTTGTGGTTTTAATCTCAATAAGACCAATGTAAGTAACAGAAGTAAAGTTTTGTCAATAGACTATGTTAAAAAACTTCTTTTGCTATGGAATGAACTTAGCTTGAATTGCTCATCCTTTCTATGGCAGAAGATCATGGTGGTTGTTTTTTTTATATATAACTTTGGCATTTGTTTTTATTATATACTTTATAAATACAGGAAAAAAATTAAAGGTAGAAGCTATTGTGCATGGAGGTTGACAAAAATAAGCTTTCCAATCTAATGTCATCTCTCTCTGCTTCTTCTTTTTGTTATAATAATATGTAAATGTAAAAATGATGATTAATATCACCTCCCCTTACAATACTTTCTCCACTTTATTTGGTTTCTGTCCTTATATCCTATTATTATTTCATGACTACATTTTAGAGACATTATATGCAAAATCCTCATTTTCCATTTTTATTTCTGTCCTAAGCTTGTCTAATGACAGTAATAAACCAAATCTCAGAAGCTTCTGTGTTGTTTAAATAATTTTCTTAGGAGCTTGTCCTTGATAGCTCAGTCCTGTAATCTGAGCTAATCAGGAGGTTGAGATCTGAGGATCGCAGTCCAGGCAAGGAAGTTGGAAAGACTCTTATCTTTCCAATTAGCAAATTAAAGTATGGAAGTGGAGCTCTGGTTTATGTGATAGATAGCCAGATTTCAGTGAAAAACAACAACAAAACACACACACACACACACACACACAAAAAAAAAAAAAAAGATGGTACTCAGACTCTGAGTTCAAGCCCCATTACTGGCACACATATAAAATATATTTTCTTTAGAAATTTTTAGGATAAGATCTATAGTAGCAACTTAGACTTAAGATTAAATTCTTGAGATTCAACGAGGTATTTATTAGGCAGAACAATTCTAAAGAGATTAGTTGCCTTTGTAAATCTAATCCCTCCTGGTCTGGTCTGCTTATCTATTTGAATATTCTATCTGTTCCATTGAATATGTTTATTGCTGAGAGTTAAAAATGACTAAGAGATGAAGGGACAATTTCAACAAGAAGCTTGATCAGACTAGGAAGTCTTATGGTAATTCCTTCATGTATGTATGCATATATACATAATTTATATATACATATATTACATATATATAATTGCATCTTGATCAAGTTTTAAGAAGCCAAGATAAATAATTATGTTAGGAAAACACATATCATAAATAAAACTACTAATTGAACTAAAATGCTGGCCTTTAGAAGAACAGACATGATTAAATGCTTATAGTTAGAGTGGCCTTCCTGCCTAGATGTAATGCTTTTAAGTGTTTCATCCCTCTCCGCGTATTGACTTTGGTTAATATATTCTGTGGATTTACACTTGATGTATTCAGGAAAGTAGAAAATAATTAACCACCACTTAGGTTACTGTCAGAAATGATGAAGTAACAGAGTTCTTCTAGGATCTCATGGACTGCTTGCCTCCTGACGTTTTAAAACTTCAGGATCTCATTAGTAATACTTCCAGAACAGTGTCTTTGAGAACAGCTCTGTAATTCCACTTTGCAAAAGATGACCTTATTTCCATGTAAATGCAACTTAAAAGCAAATTTCCACAAAGGATAGGATTTGATTGACACCTACCATCAGAACATTTGGGTGACTGGAGTAATGAAACTCTGTCAGTTGAATGGAGGACACTATACACTAGTATTAGAACATCAACGGATGTAAGGATCAAAGGATGTAAGAAAGAAAAAGGCTCATTTTTCTCCTCTGTAAGGTGAGTTGAATTCTCCTGTTTGTTAGAATATGCTTAAAATTATTTTCTCAAGAGGTTGGCCTTGGTGGCTCTTTCCTATAATCCTAGCTAATCAGGAGGCTGAGATCTGAGGATTACAGTTCAAAGCCAGCCTAGGCAAGGAAGTCAAAGAGACTCTTATTTCCAATTAACAAGCTACAATGTGGAGATGGAGTTCTGGTTAGTGTAGCTAATAGTTACCAAGGATATTTATTTATCCAGTAGATTTAGCGCTAGGAGGAGGGCTTTGGTTAAGCTTAGAGCTAGGGTTAGGGTTTGGGCTAAGGTTAGGCCTAGGGGTTAGGCTTAGGGCTAGGATTAGGGCTAGGTGTAGGATTAGGTTAGGGCTAGGGCTAGGGTTAAGCTCTTGACTAGGGTTAGGGCTACTGTTGGGGTTTGGGTTACTGCTAGGGTTACGCCAGGATTATTCTTAGGGGTTGTGTTGGGTTTAGGTCTAGGGTTAGGGTTTGGTCATTGGGCTTCTGTGTTGCGACTTAAACAAGCCAAGATTTGGGTTCTTTAGGATGTGAAGAATGTGTACTGAGGCTATCTTTGCAACCATTGGTTGAGATGGAGTCACACAAAATTTTATGCTGAGGTTGGCATTGAATCTTGGTCCCCCACTTTTTGCCTCCAAAGCAGCTAGTATTACAGGTTGAGTGATCATGCTTAGCTAATAAAACAAGCAGGAGCTTTTATTTGATAGACTTCTGAAGCAAGAATCAAGTGGAAGACATACTGGAGAGATATTAAAAGATAATTTTGATTCTTAGAATACTTTGTGGCTCAAGTTGAGTAGGAACATTTACCCATACAACTTGACTTAAAAGCCCTTTACATATATCATCCATTTACATAAAAATCTTAATAACATTTTGTTCTGAATATGCTTAAGGAGATACAACTATATTTAAGTGTCAGCTAAGACACAAATCATCCCACAATTATTTTGCACACATTGCCTAGCTAAGGTTCTCTGAGTCCTTTTGTAGTCATGACATGATTTATCATCTCTCCTTTTTGTATAATTAGAAGTAGATTCACCATAGGACTCATACAATTGCTATCTTAATCTATCAATAAAAAGTCACTTCAGAGAGAATGGGGGGATGATGATGCTAAAACATTTTTCATTTTGTAAAGCCTGGTAGAGTGACTCATAGAACAAATAGGGACCTATTTTGAACTGATTGTGCATGAAAATTACTTAGAATATAATGACGGTTTGGGTTTTCAGTACAGACAATTCACACCCATGTCTGTAAAACTATTTGAGTGTGACAATAGCATCTCCACTGCATTTTTCTGATGGCCTGAAGATCAAAGCAATTTACGACAAACATGTCATTCATTTGCTTGAATACAGATTGTTTAAGAGCAGAACAAATAATTGTGCATACTGCTTCAACTATGACTTGTCTCCAGGCCTTTCAATTTACTCATATATAGGAAACACTATTAACATAACAAGTGGATGAGAAAATGAACATTTCTGCTGTTTTCCATTTAAGTCAGGGAATGGCAAATTGTTTTCATATTAGAGACAAATTGTAAATATTGGGGGCCATGACTGATCTTTGCAACAAGGCCTTGACTCTATTGTGGCAAAGAGGTAGCCATAGACAAGATGGGAATGAAGGCATGTGTGAGGCTTTGGTGAAACTATATATTAAATACAGGTAGAAGGATCATTTGTCCTCTGGGTTGGTCATTTAATAAGGGCGAAATTAGAGTATCATTTTGGGGAATAATGAACTCCATAGAAATTGGAATTTTAGAGAAATTTTTTCAGGCATTCCTCCACTCATTTTATGAGAAAAGTTAGGCAAATCACTATTGGATTCTAAGTGGATTTTCCTACAACAGTGCAGGTACTGAGTCACAGAAAAACAAAGAAGATTCTGGTCTCTGAGGCTACTCTTCCTGTGTATTACTGCTTTGGGATCAATGAACACAGAAAAAAGAATATGGAGGAAGGAAACCCTTTTGATGAAGGGCTAGCAGCACTTCATGTTTGTGCATGTCAATATATGCAAAAACATGCTAATCTAAATGAGACCTTGGTAGTCATTAGGGATCCGACATCTAGTTGCTATTAAGGGGAAGTTATCCCTAAAGACTACAAAATAGAATAATAAAATTTCTCCAAAGCCTGACAATTTTCTTTTATTTCTTGTAGTCTGCCTGCTCATTTATCCTATTCCCTGAGTTGGGTCACCTCTGTGGTTGGCCCTTGAGTTTTGCAAAGATAACACATCTTGCATGCTCAGACTCATCCTTTTCATTTGAGCACACAGCCAGCAACAGCTCACTTGGGCTTGTGGCTCCTGGTGCAAAGCTGAAACTGGAGACCTTTCATGCTGAAACTTTTCATCTTTTGTGGTAGACTAGAATACAGTGATGTTTTTTACTTGAGATGAGCTTTGGAGATTAAAGCAGGTGGTTAACTTTGGAACTACACTCTTACAGATTATGAAACTAAAAGTAGGAGCAAGTTTTGTGCAATCTTTTTGTTTTTCTTTTTATGACAATCAGGCACTTTGAAAATAGTAAAGGACTCAAGGTGTTATACATTTAAATGTGAACATAAAGTATATGAATTTGTCTAATATTAAGGATAAGTTCTTATTATGAAAGAACTGTAAACTTATTTGATAAAGATGACAGTGATAGTAAATGATAAGAATTACAGGAAGCAGATAAATGAAAGAGGTGAGATGGTGGCCAAGGGGAAATGGATTGATAAATAAAGAAAGATAGGATAATGCAGTCAAGAATTCAATCTATTGTACAAAAGTAAGATGTGTGAGGGATGGGGCAAGTAAGGGAGCGATGGGTGAAAGTATAGAAAAGGGACATGTTGATCAGGATATATTGAATTCCTAAACTATGCTTGTTATTTGTACAAGTACTTAAATATAATAAATAAAATACTTCCTAATAATGAAATAAGAGAATTACAGAAGACTTGTTATATGTCAGACATAGATATAGTGCTTTCACATGTATTAAATCATCTATATTGTATTTAGGACTCCTTGATTGTTAACTATCATATACAGAATCAATTCCAAATCCCTCAATTTTAGATTAGGATTGTCTCACATACATTTTTAGTACTTCCATTATTCTGTTTCATATACCATATGCCCTAGACATTTAGTGGTACTTGCTATTATTTAAAGCTTTTCATTATCTCCTGTGGGCTAGCCATTGCTTAGATGTTGGAAATTAAAAAAAAAAGAATTCCATTTTTACTTGTAAGGAGATGTATAGCTGGAGAAAAACTGTTCAGCTAGTTCTAGATCTCTAAATTCAACCAGAAGCAATGAAGATTAATAAAGCATAAGTTAAATCCAGATAGCTAACTATTTAATCAAGTCATTTACATTTACTGAGCATTTTGATGGATCACTCATTCAAATCTTTAGTTCTCAATTAACAAATGGGCAACAAGGCTAAATAGACACTTCCCAGAAGAAGAAGTAAAAATGGCCAATACATACATAAAGAAAAATCCATCATCTCTGCCCATAAAAAAGTGCAAATCAGAACAACACTGAGAGCTCATCATACCACAGTTAGCATAGCCATCATGAAGAATACAAACAGTAACAGATACTGGTGCAAATGTGTGGGGACAGGAACCCTAATACCATGTTGATTTGTATGTGAACTGGTACAACCATTGCAGAAAGCAGTTTGGAGCTTCTAAAAGTGTTATTGATAGAAGAGGCTATTCTTACATAACTAAGAAACTGAATAATATTTCTAATAGTCTTTTTACCTACCAAAAAGAGAGAAGATACAGATTTGAGTAGGACAAGCTTTCTAAGTGGAGCCTTGGGTCTGTGTAAGGCACATGCTGACTGAGGAGGAAGAGCTGGTAGGTACCAGAATGTCTTAGTATGCTACTGTCCTCTATCCTCTTAACTATGATAAGACTAAATTAACATATTGCAACACAGGCCATAGTATTTTATTCCTTCAATAACCTATACAGTTCTTCGAGTAGGGATTTTGATGGACATATGCTTTTATTAGCAAAGAATAGTTGGACTTTGTGACATTTGAATAGCTGAGATAAAGCAGTCATTTGGCTTGTGGCATTTTAAGCTGTCATAGACTTCTAAGATTCTTCTGTAGGCACCCTAAAATGTATTCCTTATTAGACCATATATTCTGAACACAGTTGACTTTAGCCTTCAGGATTTGAAAGCATTGTACAATTGTTAAAAAGTTACAGGAAGGATTGAAATCTCATGCAGTAAACTTTCAAAAACTTAACAGATCTGGGTGCTGGTGGCTCATGCCTATATGGTAATCCTAGTTACTCAAGAGGCTGAGATCTGAGGATCATGGTTCAAAACCAGCCAGGTAGGAAAGGCTGTGAGACTGTTATCTCCAACTAATAACCAAAATACAGAAGTGGAACTTCGGCCCAAAGTGGTAGAGCTCTGGCCCTGAGCATAAAAGCTCAGTGAAATTGTCTAAGCTCTGAACTCAAGCCTCCCCACGAAAAAGAACCCAAACAAGCAAATAAACAAACAAAAAGCCCAAAACAACAATAACAAAAAAGCCCTAGTTTCTCATATAATTTAACAAAATGAGTATATGAAAGCTGAAATAAGTTTGTCAAGAGGTAGTAGTGGGAGGGGAGTAAAACATTTTTTAAAAAGTAGCAGGAGAGAAATATAGTAAGAATAATTCTCTCTCTCTCTCTCTCTACATATATATATATATATATATATATGGTAAAGGAAGTGGGAAACAACATGAGTCAATGGGAAGGGGCACATGGAGTAGGACAGAAGGTGGAAGGGGTGACTCATCAGGAAGCAAAGGACACATATGGACATGTTAACTTGTAAATATCTTGTGCAACCTTTGGAAATCCAGGTAACAAAAGCTATATTTCACTGTCAATTAATTTAATAAGCCCGGTGGAGAGTTTTTAAATTATTTGTAAATATTCACTTTCTTTATTCAAAAATATTTTATGGTCTTTAGTTGCACCAAAGAGTTGCCATTCATCAAAGCAGTTTATGAAAAAAATGCATCTTAATCAGTATTGCCCCTCTCAATATTCTCACCTATTCTTCCCCTACTCACCCTTCCCTTACTTTTCTTAATTTTGAATAATATGTATTGAATACTTTTGCCATTTAACATGGCAGTTTATGGGGCTAATTTGAATAATATATTGAATATTATTGTCACTTAACATGTCAATTTATGGGGCTAGGAATGTGGCTAAGCAGTAGAGTATTTGCCTGGCATACATTAAGCCCTGGGTTCCATTCCTCAGCATCACATAAACAGAAACAGCTAGAAGTGGAACTGTGACTCAAGTGGTAGAGCACTAGCCTTGAGCAAAAGGAAGCCAGGGACAGTGCCCAGGCCCTGAGTTCAAGCCCCAGAACTGGCAAAAACAAACAAACAAACAAAAAGGCAGTTTATGAATATAATGCATTTGATCTGTGTCACCCGTTTCAACATTTCACCCCCCCCTTAAACCCACCCCTTCCCTCTTTTTTCTTTATTTTGTGGTATATGCAGTGAATTCATGGCTGCATTTTCCCCCTTCCCACCTTCATTGGTCTGTCTCTTTCCCCTTGCTCTCCCCACCCCTTCCTTGAATGTACATTTCCTGGCACTTGTTTTTGGGGGCTTTGGTAGAATTTCTAAAGTTTTATACTATTTGAGCTATCCATAGAGTCTAATATACTTCAGTAGATTCATTTGTAACCATTTTCATAACACCCAGTGTGTTTACTTACAGAGTTATTCACACATTCTAGTAACATTTTTTTTGCCAGTCCTGGGGCTTGAACTCAGGGCCTGGACACTGTCCTTAAGTTTCCTTTGCTCAATTCTAGCATTGTACCACTTGAGCCACAGGGCCACTTCCTGCTTTTTCTCCATGTGGTATTGAGGAATCAAACCCAGGGCTTCATGCATGCTAGGCAAGCACTCTAAGCCACATTCCCAGCCCTCTAGTAATAGTCTTTTGATGCTGTTTTTGCTTATTGGTCTTCTGTATGGTTCAGGAGAGTTCTCTTTTGCCTAGACCTGAATCAACAATTAGATCATCCTATCATCAGGTCACAGGGATGAGCTCAGGGTTAGTTGTATGATGCAACAACATCTCATAAGAAGTTGTGCAACTGCCAGAAGAACAACTTATTCTGTTTAACAGTAAGCTTAGGAAGAATAATGATAGATGCTGGAATTTGAGGCCACCATGGCAAATTGGAGAATAAGACCTTTGAGAAAACAAAGCAGAGCCAAGTGATGAAGAGACACTGAACACTGAAAACATCAATTGAGTACATGATACACTCCCAACTATACCTGCATGAATGAGACTGCAAATTTTCTTTTTAGTTTAAACAATTATGTTAGGTTCCAAACATTTGCAGCCTTAGTAGTATAGGATGGTAGACTAAGGTGATTTTAGAAATACTAAGCTACCATCTTTTTGTCATTATTATGTCAATATCTAAATGTGGAAAGTTACCCTCTTTTCTTAAACAATATTATTTACATTTAAAAAGCACCATTTCCTTTTTTTTTCATTTCTTTATTGTTAAAGTGATGTACAGAGGAGTTGATTTCATATGCAAAGCAGTGCATACATTTCTTATCCAACTTGTTACCTCCTCCCTCATTTTCCCCTGCTTCTTCCTTCCTATTTCTCTCCTCCGCATGAGTTGTACAGTTAGTTTACACCATATAGTTTTGTAAATATTGCTATTGCATTGGTTTATCTTTTTATCCTTTGTCTCTCAATTTTTGTATTTCCTTTTCCTTCCCTAGTTCCAATACACATACGTATAATATCCAGGGTGCTAAAATCAGTTACAGTGATATCAAGGGTAAAACCACAGGAAAGAAATACAAAAACGTGCATAATTTTGCACAGTATGTTGAAAAAAAAACAACAGTGATAAATCACTTGTTTTCATAATGTGGAGTTCATTTCACTTAGCATTATCTTATTATGTGTTCATCTGTACATAGCTATTGAGATATTGTAATCTTCTGCTATGACTATCCTAGACATGTACTAATTATTCCTAATGAGAGAAACCATAGAGTCTATGTTTCTTTGGGTCTGGCTTTCTAATGAGAGAAACCATAGAGTCTATGTTTCTTTGGGTCTGGCTCACTTCACTAAGTATGATTTTTTTCCAAGTCCTTCCATTTCCTTAAGAATGGGGCAGCCCACAGATTGGGAGAAGATCTTTACCAGCCATACAATAGACAAAGGCTTCATATCTAAAATATATGCAGAATTCAAAAAATTAAATTTCTCCAAAACAAATCATAAAAGAACCAACTTCCTCGTCAACAAATGGGCTAATGACCTAAAAAGAGACTTCTCCAAGGTGGAAATGAGAATGGCCAATAGACACATGAAGAAATACTCAACATCAATGGCCATAAAAGAAATGCAAATCAAAACAACACTGAGATTCCACCTCACCCCAGTAAGAATGGCCATTATCAGGAAAACTAATAATAACAAATGCTGGAGGGGATGTGGCCAAAAGGGAACCCTACTACATTGTTGGTGGGAGTGTAAACTTGTTCAACCATTCAGGGAAGCGGTATGGAGGTTCCTCAGAAGGCTAAATGTAGAGTTCTATGACCCAGAAACCCCACTTTGGGGCATTTACCCAAAAGATGACAAGCAAGACCACATCAAAGCCACTAGTACAACTATGTTCATTGCAGCACAATTTGTCACTGCTAAAATATGGAACCAACCCAGATGCCCCTCAATAGATGAGTGGATGAAGAAAATGAGGTACATATACACAATAGAATTCTATGTCTCTATCAGAAGGAATAGCACTACACCATTTTCTTTTAAACATGTATGAAGAATAAAAGAAAATCCTGCAAAAGTAGAAATAATTTAACTTTTAAGAACAAGTGCACTTACAGTGTACATTTCTTTCTAAAGCAAGTGAAAATCTGACCAGTGGCTAGTGAGGAATGCCTTGTCTAATGGGACAGTAAGCAATTAGGACTCAGTAGACCAGATTTTACATTTCAGACCCCTATTATTGTAGATATTATGTATTAGTAGATAAGGGAATTACTTCAGTTCTCTTTATCTCTTAGTTGTCATCCAGAAAATAAACTGTTTTATCTTCCCACATTCTGGCTCTGGAGAGAACAATCTAGGCTGGTTTCTATAAAGTGTTCAAAAACTTTGAGTCAGTATAATACACGCTTATTAATTTCTTACCCTTGAATAAGACTTGAGGGCTGGAGAAATTTTAACTTATCCTCTTAGTGACTTTGATAAACATAGCTGTTTATATTCAAGGAGAATCTTTCAAGGCTTAAAATATTTGCAGAGGTCCTCCAGTTCATAGTTTCAAGTTTTTATTTCTGTTTTTTTTTTCCTCTCACATTTTGGGTGCAATGTTATCTCAATGTTGTAAAATGCCCATCCATTTGACTATGATGGAATTAAGTGAAATAAAGTGATATTTTCAAAAAATGTTTACAATTGTGAGAAGAAATGAACATCTGTTTTATGGGCTAATTGTAGGATGTGCAGCGAGTTCTTTTTTGTTATTGTTTTTTATAGCCTTGTTTTCAAGGATTGGTCAATGAAGCATGTCATAACACTGTCAAAATGGGATTTTTTGTGCATGAATAAATCTGAGCTTTTTTCCCCGTACTCTCAGCAAATTTTCTGTTTTAAAAGTCTTGATTTTTATGTGGGTGTTATAGCCTAAATGAATGACATTACTGACCTTAAATCACTTTAGCAGGCAAATTGTCTGATCTACTGGAGCTCATTCTGCTTTGGTTTGGTTCTAGATGCCACACTGAGTTGATGTAAATGGTGGACTGTGAGGAGAAAGCTGTAAGATGTGGTTCTGCAAAACAGAAAATGCTTCATTGTTCTGTATCACATTCAGTGACATTTGACAGACAAGAGAAGAAATCTGGGATGCAGATAAAACCATTTCTGAATGCTACTGAAGGTATAAAGTGTTACTCTTCCCTAATTCTGTGTGGGAAGACTTGCTAGTACTGGACATTCGCATGAAGATCAGTGGTTCTCTCTGTTTGACTTTGATGTTGCCTGTTGATGAGATCAGAGGTAATCAGCCATTTTGCACAATTCATTGAAAGCAGCAATTTCTCCTTCAGAAAGTTGTTGAAATGTCACCATCAGAAAGCATGTGTTTAGAAGCAAGACGGTCCTGTGCTCGGCCATTTAAACAGTTTGATCCAAGCCAAACGGCCCTGAGATTTGAAGTGTTATAACTTCATTGGGGGCATTATGATTTGACTCAACTATGTCAGCACACATTTTCTCAGTTGGACAATTCTCCATCAGTGAGGCACTGCTTCACTGTGATAGTGTGCTGAATGGAGCCCATCTATTAATTCTACCCGGGAGATAAATGCCTGCTAAAGCTGTGGCTTTGCTGATGAAATGGATACAGCTGCTCCTTGGCTTGAAGGATTTGTAGTATGAAAGCTACTGGACCCTATCTATCTTGATGTTTTACTCGGTGTTGTTTCTGTGACAAAATGTTTGAGATAATCAGCTTAGAAAGAGGAGACATTCATTTGGTTCATGGTTACAGAGGTTTGAACACTGGGGACTTACTTTTGGATCATGTGTTAAATTCTCATCAAGGTGGGAAGTGGGTGAAAAGTAACACTGCTTTCTTCATGTTTGAAGACAAAAGAGGAAGATGTTCACATCCCACAATGACTTTTGAGACACATCTCAACAACCTAAAACCTACCAGGACCCACCTCCCAGCAGCTCTAACACAGGGGCCATTCCAGATCCAATCTATAGCACTTGAGTTCAAATCCTACCTCGGTCATTCATTAAATGTATGATCTTGAGAAATTTACCAGATTCCTCAATGCCTCATTTTTCCTACATAAAAATTAAGATTGGTGTGTGGATTAATTAACCTCATGTTAGTGAAAATACCTGGGATATGTTAAGTACAGAACTAGTTGAAACTTACCTTTTTCCATCAGTTGTGATGCAAATTTGACACTTCAGTTGATTGTGATCCTTGAAATTGTTTTATTTTGTTTATTTTGATGATCTAGTAAAATGAATAATATTGTCATACATTTAGTTCTGGAACGGTTTTTGACTGCATACACTATTTTCAGATAAGCATTGTAAGTATTGTTGAAAAGAGAAACATGTCAGCTTTTGAGTAACTGTGGTGATGCTAAATAGAGAGATTTTGGAATATGAGAATACAAATTGGGGGTATTGAAGGCCTGGATCAGGTGGTGAAGTGCCAGCCAATAAGCAAAAATACCAGTTCAAATCCTGGTATGAGACAAAATAACAAATGAATAAAAACTGGCAATTTTCAAGACCACTGTACAATTTGTTTTCATGAAGCAAGTTGGGTAGTCAAGTGAACCATGTATAGCAATCACTAATACTTGGACGATACTGGGCCAATACACAGGTTAGTCCTCCGTAGGTGTTAATTAAGTGTATTGAACTTTGATGTCTCACTTTTGTGCATGTAGGTTTAAAATGAATCAACCATTTGGTTCTTAGCACTGCCTGATCTGTCAGATAGTTGCATTTTCAATTTAAAAAGCAATTTTAGAGCTACTATTAATGACTATTCTGGGCTGAAGGGATTTTAATTATGAAAGACTGGTATATGTACTAGTTTCTTATTAGCATTCTCTATTATCTAAGTTCACAATTAACTATTCTACTTACCTCCAGATAAGATAACCTGAAATGTCTCCAGACATTGTTAAATTTTATAGGGTCCAAATTATTCCCATTTAGGAACTGAGAATGGATTCTGAGTTTACACAAATTTATAAGGGTGTATGCGTTTTTCAGTTATCATGTGCCAAGTTTAACACATTTGAAGTTGGATAAGTTTACGTGATGTGCAAATAGAGCTGCAGCCCAGCTGATTCCCCCCCCCGGGGGGGGGGCGGCTAGGAGAGATCGAGAAGCTACTTTTCAACTCCATAGACATTCTCTGGCCATCTTGGAAGGAATACAAATTGGTTGCAATGATAAAGGGGGTCTCTTGCACTTATAGAATAAGGCAAAAAAAGTGTCTACATTATTGGAGGTAGAAAGAGCTGCCTGATTCCATGTTCCTGTCCATGCACAGAGCTTCTGGATGGAGGGACATTCTGATTTTGTTTATATTCATGAGAGTCTGATTTCCTTTCCTTTTGAACAAAATATTCACATATTTACTGAGGACCAAAAGCAAGGCAAGGGTGCCTAATGTCTGGAGTCTGGTTTAAATCATGTGTGCAGGCTGGTTTGTGAAATACAATCGCATTGCTTCTCGGTGGTTTTACAGACACAAGAGAACTGAATTTTGCCTACCTGTGAAAATAAATTAGGGTCTCTCCATATGATGTTCCTTGAACTATAAATATCCTTTTTAATTTCCAATTCTATCTAAACTACTTGGCATTAAAATTCATTCACTAAAGTTCAGGTCTAAAGCAGGTATAAGTGATGATCATGGTTAATAGAAAGAGGGAAGAGAGGAAGATAAAATCAAGCCACAGAATGGAATGAAGATGCTGGAAAGTGAGAGGCCACTGAACATGAGTACACGACAGTGACTTATATGAAGACTTTAGTATGAAAGATATATGACAACTCTTGGTTTCATTTGAGATTTTTTTTGGTCTGTGTATCATACTAGGGCTTGAACTCAAGACCTTATGCTTTTGCTTGGCTTTTTCATTCAAGGTTGTCTCTCTACTACTGGAGCCACAGATCTACTTCTGGCTTTGTTCTGGTGAATTGGAGATAAGAGTCTCGTAGACTTTTCTGCCAGGGCTGCCTTCAAGCCATAAACTTCAGATCTCATCCTCCTAAGGATTACAGGTGTGAGCCACTAGTGCCCAGCCAGATTATTTTATAGGAATCCCAGATAGGACAAAGCTAAAACAATGTCATCAAGAAATATCACCCTGCACCAAAATCAACTCCAAATGGATCAAAGACTGGAAATAAAATCACACACCCTGAAAACTATAGAAGAAGAAATCGGAGAAACTCTAGGAATCCTTGGCTCTGGAAGAAACTTCCTCAACACATGCCCAGAAATCCAACAAATCAAAGAAAGGTAGGACAAATGGGACTGTATCAAACTGCAGAGCTTCTGCAGGGCAAAGGATACAGCTTCCAAGATAAATAGAAAGCCCATAGATTGGGAAAAGATCTTCACCAGCCATAAAACAGACAAAGGCCTGATATCTAAAATATACACAGAACTCAAAAAGTTAAACTCCTCCAAAACAAACAACTCATACTACCTTTTTTCTCTTTTTCCTTGTCTGTTTGTTTGACAGAGTGGTTTGTTTAGTTTTGTTTCTCCCTTGTACTCCCTTCCTGTGTCTGTACCCTCGCTACCTCTGTATTACATCCGAGTACCCTGGATACTGTTTATATGGGTAATTGAACTGGGGAAGGGAGAGGGAATGCCAAAATTGAGAGACAAAGAACAAAGAACAAAGAACAAACCATTCAAAAAGCAACACTTAGAAACCATTTGGTGTAAACCAACTGCACAACTCTTGTAAGGAGAGGGGAAGGGGGAGGGGGGAAGGGGAAGTGAGGGAGGAGGTAACAAGTAGAACAAGAAATGTACTCATTGCCTTTCATATGAATCTGTAACCCCTCTGCATCACACTGTGACAATAAAAAATGGAAAAAAAGAGAAAAGTTCATAGATTGTCTCAAGAGAAAAATAAAAAGATCCAAAGCAAAATGGGATTCAAAGAAGCAAAATCAGGCTTTACTATCAGCTATTAATTTATACTATAATTCTGTATCTGTACACAGATTTTTGTCTACATTGATTCCAGAAGATTTTACAGCACAGATTACCAGGTTCCACCAAACAGTTTCAGATATTACAGGCCTATGACTGAGAACACTAAAACTTGCCTTTATAATAATTCCCCTGTGATCTTGAACCATGGGTTTCAACTACATCTGGAGTCTGAAAGAGGCTGATTTTCTAGCTGTGGAGTTACT
This sequence comes from Perognathus longimembris pacificus, assembly GCF_023159225.1. Lineage (NCBI taxonomy): Eukaryota > Metazoa > Chordata > Mammalia > Rodentia > Heteromyidae > Perognathus > Perognathus longimembris. The sequence goes on from NC_063167.1 coordinate 82,922,580, forward strand.
AAAGGCTATCTGTACCATCAAAGTGCTTTTGAGGGGAAGTTGTATGTTACAGGTTATATATTGTACATATTTATGTAATTAAGAAATCCTCTCAACTATAATGTAGTATTATTCCTCTCTTTTGCCTTACCTTGCTGGGAACTTTAATTAGACTGTTGCAGCATATGGGAACTGCCAATGTGCATTGTAGTATTCTTGTGGACATTTTGCATTATTGAGAAGTGGATTGAAGTGGCAGACTTTGAAGTCAGGCCCCATTTTACCACGTGAACCCCATTTTACCACGCGAACCCCACTTTATCACGCAAACCTAAGATAAGCAGGCCCTGTGAGCAGACCCAGGACAAGCCCATTAGGGCCCAGTCGGTCTAGATCTCTAACCGCTGGGAATGCTTAACTCTGACCACCCCTAGAATGCCTCGAACCCTGAGCCAATCAGATTTGTACCTGTGTCCTAATCTTGCTTGCTTGAACACCTGATTGTTTAACTTTGTTCTTTGCCTTTATAAGCCCTGTGTAATCACAGCTCGAGGCTGCCTCCTAACCTCCGCTGTGTCGGTTGGTAGGACAAGGCCCAGGCTGTGGCCCTGCTTGAATAAAGTCTTGCCTTGCTATTGCATTTCGGAATGTCTGAGTCTCGGTGGTCTTCTTGGTGGTGGTTTCGCAACTTGGCGCAACATTTGGGGTTTCTTCCAGGATGGCCCCAGAGACCCCCGAGACCCCAGACTCCGAAGGTAAGAAAATAGCGCTGTTCATTCTGTGTGTCTGTGTCTGTGTGATTTGTAGTTTTGTTTTCTGTTTTGGCCAGCCGCCTGAATCTGAACCTGTAGGTAGTGAAGGATCAGCCGGAGTGGACACGCTCGTATGGGCAGTCCTGGAGGACTTGGGAGACACCTCAAGCTCTCCACAGGGGGCTCAGGCTTCCCACTACCACCCTGAACCTGAAGGACTGGACCGGGAGGCCCTTCTAATGGGCGCCCGTCCAGTCCACTCTATATTCGGGGTTGTCTGGTCTGCTCCTACACAGGGTCAGGAGAGACACAGTGAGGCTGTGTGGTCTGCCCCCTCACAGGGGCAGGACAGACACAGTGAGACTGTGTGGTCTGCCCCCTCACAGGGGCAGGAGAGACACAGTAAGACTGTGTGGTCTGCCCCCTCACAGGGGCAGGAGAGACACAGTCGAACCTGTAAGCCGCGGCTCCCTAAGTCTGTCCGTAAGTGTTGTCTGGTCTTTGTGCCTGTGATTATTTTTGTGTGTTTCTTTCTTGCACTGTGCCTGACTGAAAAATGGATGATGGGGAACGTTCCTTCCACTCCCCTGGACTTGACTTTAGCTCACTGGAAAGATGTACAGGTGACAGCCCACAATCAGTCAATCAGTGAGAGTGTCCACAAAAAAGAACTCTACGGGGACCCCCACCCAACCTTCTTAAGCAGAAAATTGTTTGGTGTGCTAAAATGTTTTACTAAGACTAAAAATGTTTTACTAAAACTATCAAGCCCTGGAAAATGAGGCTGGAGAATGCTAAAATCATTTGTTAAAAGTTTTTGTCTTAAAATGTATGGCCGATGCTTATTCCACACGCTTTAAGATCTTTTGAAAATGTATGTGTGTGTGCATGTGTGAGTGTGAACATGTTCAAGACTGCAGTATGATGCAAAACTAAGTTTAAGTTCAAATTCAAACGGGCATCAAGTTTGGGCATTACCAAATGCTTTAATGGTATTATTGCATTGTTTCAAAGAAGAACTAGAGTTAAAGGATTTCTCAGGGTTCTTTAATTAAAATAAAAAAAAATCAGAGCTAAGTGTCAGAAATTTGGATTTAAAAGGATATATATATATATATATATAAAACTAATGGGGATAGAAGTAAACTCTTATTAACTCTATGTATGTAGGAAGAAATTGCAAAATGGGCCAATGTTTCTCACTAATATTTTGGAAAGCTGAATGGATAAGTATTTCTAATTGTAATTCTTGCATTAAGGAAAAATTCAAAGGTCTTCATGCCATGCAGTAACTGGGACTGAAAAAAAAAAAAAAAGAGGCTCTTTTGAAACAAGCAGCCGGTAGGCAAAGGGTGGCACCTGGTTTCAGAATGACTGTGAGCTTCAGTTTTTCTGATGCAGATAAAAGCTAAAGTGTTGTGTTAGTGTTAAAAAGGCTTTGGAAATCAAGAATACATTTCTAGATAAGAAATTTGGAAGTAAAATTGTCCTAAATAATTATTGCAAAATGAGAAAAGGAGAATTATGGCTACCAAAATGTTTAATTGCCATTCCAGCTTCTTTGTAGGTTTTTTGTAACAGTTTCCAGCAGGCCCACAGGGAAGCACAGGTGATTCCTACAAGTTTGTCAAGATCTAATACTGGCTCTTAATAAGTTCCAGGTAAGAGAGCATGCTTAAAAACTACTTCTGTGTGGACCACCTTGTTGCTTCTAATTGGAGTAAAGTGGCCTCTTGTAAGACTCACTGATCTGAAATCTGCGGTCCGAAGCCAGCCTGGGCAGAGAAAGGTCCCTGTGAGAGACTTGTCTCTAAGCAGCCAGCAGAGTCCTGGGAACGGAGTGGTGTGGAGCTCAAAAGTGGTAGGGTGCTAGTCTTGAGCTGGAGAGCTGAGGGACAGCACTCAGGCCCTGAGTCCAAGTCGAAAGTCACTCCTCCTGGGACAAAAGTGATGAAGCATCCAGAGGCAGTAAGCCACTGCTTGGATGGCAGAGATGGTGTCAGATCCTAGAGTCACTCCTGTTTGGCCTTTCAAAAATTAATCAAAGCCGGGAAGTCCTAGAAGAATAGTTCATAAGCATGCCTTTCCAATGCCCATATCTGTCTATTGGGCAGGAACTTGCCAGTCATCTGTGATAGTGGTTAGTAAGGGGAAGTTTGTCAAATGAGAGGATAGGTTAAAATCTCAACCCCCCACATTTACTCAAAGCTCTGACTGGCAATGAGAATTTTAAGCTGATACATCTGTTTAGGAAAAAAGCTTGTAGACCTGAGATTGTGTCCTTATTGAGAACTGTTAAAGGCCTGCAAAGGTAACTTTTTAGGTCATCAGAGATCAGTTCCCCAGCCAGTCAGGAAAATGCTTTTACAAACTAGAATGTTAACAGGCACAAATTTTGTAAACCTGAAGTCACCCATCTGGGCTTCATATTAAAAGAGAGCAAGCGTTGGCTGTCAGATGCACGTAGACTGTGCTGAAAATCCCTGTGCCTAAATCAGCCAGACAAGTCAGAGTTCCTGGGAACAGCAACAGCAGGCTTTTGCCAGCTGTGGATACCTAGGTTTGCTGAGATGGTCAAGCTTCTATATGAACAGAGGTATTGACTCTAGTAGACCCAGGGCCATGAGCTTTGTCTCCTGTACCCCAGTATTCCCAAGAAAACTTGGAGTGGATAAAGAAAATTCCCATGGCCCACAAAACCCCGAAGAGAGAAGGAAACAATGACTAGTGAAAAACTTGTGAAGGGAAACTTATTTTGCCACAAGGGCTGGGTAAGAGGATGCTTAAGAGAATCCACCGAGCTTCTCACATGGGAACCTGAAGAATGCAGGACTTGCTCTGACACTCCAAAGTGAAAATTACAAGGAGACCAACTTATTGAAGATATAGTTAAAAATTGCATGGCCTGTCAGCTCACCAATGCCCCCAATCAACAAGTTATTAAAGGAGCTCGCCTCCTTGGGGTGGGAATAGGCCAGGCGTGTATTGGGAAGTTGATTTCAGAGAAATTACAAATATTTGCTAGTTTTTGTAGACACCTTTTCAGGATGGGTTGAAGCCTATCCAACAAAGCATGAGACTGCAAATGTAGTGGCTAAGAAGATCCTGGAAGAAATCCTACCCAGGTATGGCTTCCCATCCACCATTGGGTCAGACAACGGACCGGCCTTCGTTTCAAAAGTAAGTCAGGGAATAGCCACTGCACTGGGGACGGATTGGAAATTGCATTGTGCTTATAGACCCCAGAGTTCAGGACAGGTAGAGAGAATGAATTGGACTCTAAAAGAGACCTTAACTAAATAGGCCTTAGAGACTGGCACAGACTGGGTGTCACTCCTTCCTTTTGCTCTGCTTAGAGGAAGAAATTCTCCCTACCAACTTGGCTTTAATTGCTTGCTGATTTGGATGATGCTGAATTTTTGTGTAAACTCGATTGCAGCTTGTGCACAAGAATATGTGACCGCAACTTAAGGCATTATATGATTCTGCTTCTGTCCCTACCCCCCATTTGTTCAGACCAGGGGACTGTGTGTTCGTCCGAAGGCATAACCCCAAATCCTTAGAACCACGGTGGAAGGGACCCTAGATGGCATCGCCACTTGGGTTCATTGCTCCCACGCCAGGCCAGTTGACCCCTTTGCCCTGGACAGACTACCGTGGTGGAACATGGGAGGTCTCTAAACACCCGACTCAGCCGCTTTGCCTTTGCCTCAAGAAAAGAAAGTTAGACTGAACATTGTTATAATTTTCTTTTTGCCCTCTTTCCTTACTACCCTGGCTAGTGTTGATGTTATTTTGGCAGCTCACTCCAAAGTGAGGTTACCCCCTTATTTTAGGTAGTTTTGGGCTTGCTCAGGAATACGGGTATAGCCACCCAACCCTTACAGCACAGCTGAGAAGTTTATGTATTATTTTGTTGTTTACATTTGGATACTAAACACTGTATAGCTAATGGTAAGTCTGTATAGCTGAAAGTTAATTTTCAGTTTGCAGTAATCCTGCAGTCCCTTGGTAAGGTTATAGGTTCCTGGCTAGGTAAGGTCAACGCCCCTGAGTCAGCCTGAAGAAGTTACAGAAGATGGATGATCTTCACCCATCAGCCCCCCTCTAAAACCGAGGGACCAGAGTTATTTTTGGATACTACTTTGGGCCCTACTTGCCCATGCCTTACCTCTATATCATCCCCTAGGCATGCAAGCCATTGAAATAGACAGAATGGAGCCATGATTGGCTCCCAAAGTACCAAAAAGAAAAAGGGGGAAATGAAGTGCCAGACTTTGAAGTCAGGCCCCACTTTACTACGCGAACCCCACTTTACCACGTGAACCTGAGATAAGCAGGCCCTGTGAGCAAACCCAGGACAAGCTTATTAGGGCCCAGCCTGTCGAGAACTCTAATGACTAGAAATGCTTAACTCTGACTGCCACTAGAATACCTCGAGCCCTGAGCCAATCAGATTTGTACCTGTAATCTTGCTTGCTTAAACACCTGATTGCTGTTACTTTGTCTTTTGCCTTTATAAGCTCTGTATAATCGCAGCTCGAGCTGACTCCTAACCTCCACTGTGTGGGTGGGTAGGACAAGGCCCGGGCTGCGGCCCCGCTTGAATAAAGTCTTGCCTTGCTATTGCATTTCGGAATGTCTGAGTCTCGGTGGTCTTCTTGGTGGTGGTCTCGCGACTTGGCACAACAGATGACGTGTGTGTGTGTGTGTGTGTGTGTGAGAGAGAGAGAGAGATAGAGAGAGACAGACAGACAGACAGATTATCCTTCATACTCTTTAGAATAGCCAGTCACTGATTTTTTCTTGACAGAATAAAAACTACTCTTACAAAAGACAAATGCAGTAAACAAGCATTCAATAGGTAATTGGTTATCTACATCACAATTTCTCAGAATCCTAGACTACCAAAAATTAAGTAAAGTCTCATTTTTATACCTACATACTAATTTATAAATCTCCATTACAACTGGCCTATAGAGAATTCTAAATTAGGGGCTAACATGAACTATATTAACTTTCCAAAGGACAAAAATTCTTTAAAAATAATGATAATTTGAATACTTGATTATACTCTCTTCATTTTTATTAGATCTATAAATAATAAGAGACCTTCCAGACAACTAGAGAAATGTATTTATTTATAATTTTTGAGGAAATTTCCATATTTCCCAATCATTTTGAGCCTTTTGTGCCAAGCATTTCACTAACAGGTGAGAAAATACATTTCATTTAAAACACATTTCAAGAATTTTTTTGCCTCTATCAGAAAGAATGAAAATGCCCCATTCATAAGGAAACGGAAGGACTTGGGAAAAGTTATACTAAGTGATCTAGACCAAAAGAAATGTGAACTCTATGGTTTTCCTCATAGGGAATAATTAGTACATGTTTAGGCTAGTCATAGCAGAAAATAACAATAGCCCAATGTCTATGTGCCCTATGAACACATAAAATGACTCTAAGTGAAATTAATTCCATGTTATGGAAACAAGTGTTACATCGTTGTTGTAATTATTCTCAACATGCCATGGAAACAGTACCTTTTTTTTTCTCTTGTATTCCCTTCCTATGGTTTCACCCCTGCTATCACTGTATTGGATCTTGGTACCCTGGATATTGTACATATGTTTATTAGAACTAGGGAAGGGAAAGGGAATACCAAAATTGAGAGACAAAGGATAAGAAGATAAACCATTCCAAAAGCAATACTTACAAAACCATTTGGTGTAAACCAACTGTACAACTCATGCAGGTGAGAGGGTAAGCGGAGGGGGAGGCAGGGGAAAATGAGGGAGGAGGTAACAAGTTGAACAAGAAATGTACTCACTGCTTACATATGAAACTACAATCCCTCTGTAATTCACTTTGACAATAAAGGGGACTTTTTTTTTTTAAAGAAAACACATTTCCATGAAGAATTTACCCTATTTTTTTTTCTGATCCTGAGGCTTGAACTCAGGGCTTGAGTGCTGTCCCTAAGCTTTTGTGCTCCAGTCAGGTGCTTTATTTAGCCCTTGAGCCACAGCTTCATTTCTAGCTCTTTGATTTTTGGTGATTAATTGAAGATAAGAATCTCAGTGACTTTCCTGCCTAGTCTGGTTAAGAAGCATAGTCCTCAGATCTCAGCCTCCCAGGTGTGAGCCACTGTTGCCCAGCTATCCTAATTGTTTTGGGACAGGGTCTTGCTGTAGTTTAGGCTAGCCTGAATTCTCAATTTTCCTGCTTCAATTTTCTTGGTGTTGTTGTGCCAAGTTGCAAGACCACCCCCAAGAAGACCACCGAGATTCAGACACTCCGAAATGCAAAAGCAAGGCAAGGCTTTATTTAACGAGCTGCCAACTCGGGCCTCGTCCTACCCACCGACACAGCGGAGGTTAGGAGGGAGCCCCGAGCTGCGATTACACAGGGCTTATAAAGGCAAAGAACAAGGTTACAACAATCAGGTGTTCAAGCAAGATTAGGACACAGGTGCAAATCTGATTGGCTCAGGGTTTAATTCAAAAATGGGGTTCACGTGTCTGGCACTTCATTCCCTCTTTTTCTTTTTGGTACCTTGGGAGCCAATCATGGCTCCATTCTGTCCATTTCAATGGCTTGCATGTCTAGGGGATGATATAGAGGTAAGGCATGGGCCAGTAGGGCCCAATGTAGTAACCAAAGGGCCTGTCACCATTTCTTACAAGAATAGTCTCTGTACCTCTGTTTTGCATGTCTCGTTTATCCTGCCTCATCTTCCCAAAAACAACTCTGGCCCCTTGATTTTAAAGGGGGGCTGATGGGTGAAGATCATCCATCTTCTGTAACTTCTTCAGGCTGACTCAGGGGCGTTGACCTTACCTAGCCAGGAACCTATAACCTTAGTCTACTTTACCAAGGGACTGCAGGATTCACCTCACTTTGGAGTGAGCTGCCAAAATAACATTAACACTAGCCAGGGTAGTAAGGAAAGAAGGCAAAAAGAAAATTATAATAATATTCAGTCTAACTTTCTTTTCTTGAGGCGAAGGCGAAGCAGCTGAATTGGGTGCTTGGAGACCTCCCATGTTCCATCACGGTAGTTGTCATCCAGGGCAAAGGGGTCAGCTGGCCTGGCATGGAAGCAATGAACCCAAGTGGCGATGCCGTCTAGGGTTCCTTCCACCGTGGGTCTTAGGATTTCAGTCCCCTGGTCTGAATAAATGGGGGGTAGGGACAGAAGCAGAATCATATCTTTTAGAGTCCAATTCATTTTCTCTACCTGTCCTGCACTCTGTGGTCTATAAGCACAATGCAATTTCCAATCCGTCCCCAGTGCTGCAGCTATTCCCTGACTTACTTTTGAGACGAAAGCCTGTCCATTGTCTGACCCAATGGTGGATGGGAAGCCATACCTGGGTAGGATTTCTTCCAGGATGTTTTTAGCCACTACATTCGCAATCTCATGCTTTGTTGGATAGGCTTCAACCCATCCTGAAAAGGTGTCTACAAAAACTAGCAAATATTTGTAATTTCTGTGAAATCTACTTCCCAATACACACCTGGCCTATTCCCACAGAGGCGAGCTCCTTTAGTAATCTGTTGATTGGGGGCATTGGCAAGCTGACAGGCCTTTAACAGATCTCAATAAGGACACAATCTCAGGTCTACAAGCTTTCTTTACTAAACAGATGTATGAGCTTAAAATTCTCACTGCCAGTCAGGGCTTTGAGTAAATGCGGGGGGTGAGATTTTAGTCTATCCTCTCATTTGACAAACTTACCCTTACTAACCACTATCACAGATGACTGGCAAATTCCTGCCCAGTAGACAGACATGGGCATTGGAAAGGCATGCTTATGAACTATTCTTCTAGGACTTCCCGGCTTTAACTTTTGAAAGGCCAACAGTAGTGACTCTAGGATCTGACACCATCTCTGCCATCCAAGCAGTGGCTTACTGCCTCTGGATGCTTCATCACTTTTGTCCCAGGAGGAGTGACTTTCGACTTGGACTCAGGGCCTGAGTGCTGTCCCTCAGCTCTCCAGCTCAAGACTAGCACCCTACCACTTTTGAGCTCCACACCACTCCGTTCCCAGCACTCTGATGGCTGATTAGAGACAAGTCTCTCACAGGGACCTTTCTTTGCCCGGGCTGGCTTCGAACCGCAGATTCAGATCAATGAGTCTTATAAGGGGCCACTTTACTCCAATTATAAGCAACAAGGTGGTCCACACAGAAGTAGTTTTTAAGCATGCTCTCTTACCTGGAACTTATTAAGGGTCAGTATTAGATCTTGACAAACTTGTAGGAATCACCTGTGCTTCTCTGTGGGCCTGCTGGAAACTGTTACAAAAAACCTACAAAGAAGCTGGAATGGCAATTAAACATTTTGGTAGCCATAATTCTCCTTTTCTCACTTTGCAATAATTATTTAGGACAATTTTACTTCCAAATTTCTTATCTAGAAATGTATTCTTGATTTCCAAAGCCTTTCTAACACTAACACAACACTTTAGCTTTTATCTGCATTGGAAAAACTGAAGCTCACAGGCAATCTGAAACCAGGTGCGGCCCTTTGCTTATGGGCTACTTGTTTCAAAAGAGCCTCTTTTTTTTTTTCAGTCCGTTACTGCATGGCTTGAAGACCTTTGAATTTAAACTTAGTTTTGCATCATACTGCAGTCTTGAACATGTTCACACTCACACATGCACACACACATACATTTTCAAAAGATTTTAAAGCGCGCTGAATCCAATGAGCTATGCAGGTTTGACACAAAAGATACTGTTAGACTTACAAACAACACAGAGATGACAGCATGGCATGGTGAGGTCACTCCCTGCCACCTGTGGGTGGCTTGGGCTGGCCCTACGTCTACCCCGTCGGCGGCTGCGGGTCAGGACTTGGGGCTGATGCGTCCGTGTCCTGGGCTGTCGGCGCCGGCGAGTTGACTGAGCAGGACCCTCCGGAGCGGAGGGCACAGCTGAAACATTTTCCTCAGAGTCCTCCTCTTGTAGAGTTAACTGGGGTGGGGAGTATGGAGCGGGAAACATTTCCTCCTCCGTGCTTCCTCCCTGGAGGACAGGTGAGTACAATTTTTTCTCTTCCTTCTTGGTTTCTCTCTTGTCTGGATGGCCCGAACGAGGGGTGTAGATTAGGCGTTGCAAAGTCCTGATCTTATCTATGTCAAAGCTCCCTCAATTAGATCCCTCAAAGGTGGGCCATTCTGACTTGCACAGGGTGATACACTTTTCCTTCTTAAGGGCCACACCTTGGTTCTGAGCTATCTCCTTAACCTCCCTCCAGTGAGCTAGGATCAAGTCTAGGGGGCTAGATGGAGGTCCTCAAGATAGAACGTTATCCATAGCTCTGATCAGATGTTCAGTCCAAAAGGCTACAAAAAAACAAAACAATTAATACAAAAGGAGGAAAACACACAGGCCTAAGAAAAGCTACGAGTTGGAGATCTCCCAAGCTGGCCCACAACCTCCTACAAGGGTGCAGAAGGAATGGACCTGAGTTGGCCCACAACCTCCTGCAAGAAGGAGTGGACCCGAGTTGGCCCACAACCTCCTGCAAGGGTGCAGAAGGAGTGGACCCGAGTTGGCCCACAACCTCCTGCCAGATAAGCAGAAGGAGCAGACCCAAGTACAAGGTGGGCGGGTTGAGTCTCGTTTAGGAGGCCCTCCTGGTCAGTTCCGGCCAAAAACCAAACTGACTCGTGCCCTACAAGTATAAGCAAAAGCAAAACAGACAAACAGACAAATTACAGGACAAGACCTTCGGAGTCTGGGATCTTGGGGTCTCTGGGGCTATCCCGGACGAGCCCTCAAATGTTGTGCCAAGTTGCAAGACCACCCCCAAGAAGACCACCGAGATTCAGACACTCCGAAATGCAAAAGCAAGGCAAGGCTTTATTTAACGAGCTGCCAACTCGGGCCTCGTCCTACCCACCGACACAGCGCAGGTTAGGAGGAAGCCCCGAGCTGTGATTACACAGGGCTTATAAAGGCAAAGAACAAGGTTACAACAATCAGGTGTTCAAGCAAGATTAGGACACAGGTGCAAATCTGATTGGCTCAGGGTTTAATTCAAAAATGGGGTTCACGTGTCTGGCACTTCAGTGTCAGTATTGAGTATGTGTGTCAGCATGTGTGATTCTTGATCATAGATAGTAATAGATGAGGAAGATAATAATTAACTCTAACAATATGAAATTTGCTGCAATGAAAGCAAAATTGAACCATGGATGTGGTTTCCATTTAATAAAATGCTTGTTAAATTTTTGAGTATCTACTTTTAGGATATGAAATATCTTTTTGGAGCATGACCAAGCCTCTGGATCTATTTTCTCTATTTCCTCATTCTTCATTGAAGAAGAGAAAAAAGGCATGCTATCGATTGAATTGTATATTTCTCAATTTTATAGACTGAAAGTCTAATCCATTATGTGCCTGTGACTAGAGAAAAAGATTTTCACAGACATATGCATAAGAGAAGGACAAGCCAGCTAGGGCAAAAATATGGAAGATAGTATCTAAAAAATAACAAAATGCGAAAGGACTGAACTTGTGGCTAAAGTGGTAGAGGGCTTAGCTAATATGACAGGCTTAATCTAATTGGATTATTGTTTGAGGAAAAGAGGTGTCATTTCTTTCTCCACAATGCAGGATAAAGGCCATAGGAGGACGTAGGAGAAAAGCACCCATTTTCAATCTAAGAAGAGAGGTACTTCCAAAAAAGCCCTGCTAGAACTCTGATTGTAGAATTCCGCCTCTCAAACTAAGAGAAAATGCATCTCTGTTTTTTAAACTCCACAGTTTGTGGCATTTTTTTTTAAGACAGCCCATGTTCACTGGTACATAACAATAAGGAGTATGGCTTGATGCCACCCATTTGTTCTGAATGGTCTTGATGTCTATCCAATATCACATGATTAGCTGAGATTAGTTAAGCTTATCTAAAACTCCAATGTTTTAAAAGGGCTGTGAGGGCCCTTGATTGAAAGGTTAAAATTAGTGCCTTGCTGCAAAGTTGGGAGATCTCTGCATAGTCATTTAATGTAGCAATGGACTTTTGCCCTTGGAAATGTCTGAATATTCATCCCTAGATAATGAATACTTCCTGGTGTATATTAACTTTATTTGCTCATGGCACTCCTCAAATTCATGTACAGCATGTTCTGTGACTAATACAAACAGAGAAACCATCAGGTCCATTTTCATTAAGGAAAGATTAGGTGGAGATTCTGAGACTTTCCCATGAAACCTTGATACACAATTCATCCCTTAATTAAAAGCAAACAGACTTGCTTTCTGGGATTAGGTACCTAATTATAAGAAAAAGAGAGAGAGAGAGAATATGTTGATAAAAAAAAGATTGAAGTAAAAGGGGAAGAAACTACCCTGAGAATTTACCATGCATATCAACCCAGGAAGTAAGACAAGTGAATGAAAATTTGAAACATGTTGGAATAATCTCTGCTTTAGATTCTCCCAACTCATGAAGAATTAACATTCCCAGTGATGTGACCACAGGCAGGAGTCAAGCTGAAGAGACTTGAAGTCAGAGTGGGGCTATTAAGAGACTGTTCAGACTATAGAGGGCATTTATCTGACATCTATGATGATCCTGATCTCCTTTGCTAACTCACTCAGTAACCATATGCAAGTGAGTTAATCTTCCTGTGACTTCTCTCATGTCTTTGTCGAATGGAAATAATAACACTGGCTTCACAAAGAACATTTGGAGGTTTAATTAAATTAGTGCTTTGAGCTTCCTAAATGAAAGTTGCTGTACAAATGCAAAGTGCCATTAATGGAGACGTTTCCTTTTCCTGTATAGAACATGATGATGGAAACACATTTATTTTAATTGGAAATGTGAGTAATTTGCCTGAAGAAACTCTTCTTCACATTATAAAGTATATAGGAAAACAGGTAGAACCTCTTTATAGTAAATGGGATCATAATCTATTTATTTAATAACGACAGATTTAATATTTGGTTAAAGGTTTACTTGTGTTTATAGGTAATAGCATAAATTTAGTTTATAGTCTGGAACTAAGATGTGGAGTTCCCACACCATTGCTTATAAGATGGGTTCAATCCCTCATTCTGTTATTGGTGAATTTATTCCTTCTGATTTTGGCTAGAAACAGTCAAATGAACAGAAAAACTGAGCTATATAGGAAAATTTCCCAGTCTGTGAAAAGAGAAAATTTCACTGGAAAAAGTTTGTATAGAACCACTCTTGTCTGGAATATGATCATCTGATCCCACAATTTATGATATGGCTTCATGTTAGCAGGTCAACAAGGCATCAAGAAGCTCCAGATTGGATTGTCATCTACAGTAGTAGGGCTGGATGGAGTGGTGATGAACCACAATGAACAGTTATGGAAAAACAAGACTTCACTATCTCAGTGATTCTTCAAGGAAGGCTAATGAGTGTCAAAAACTGAGGACCCAAAACAAACTCAACAGTGATTCTGTAAAGATGTGAACAGCACATAAAAATGACCAACAGAGGGGTTCAGTCTCAGCTCCAGATGCCAGTGTTGGAGGACCTCATGGAGAAGAAATGGTGATCTTCTGAAAGAAGAGTTAGCGATCTCTTGGGAGAGTAAGGTTTTCATTACACCTGCAGAGGGTCTTACCATAGACCACTCAGCAGAATCTCTTCAGAAACTACAAAAGCAAGACTACTGCTGGGCGTCATTTAAGACCAATTACATCAGGAGATACCATGGTGAGTTACAAAGAAGGAATGAAAACCAAAACTAAAAGTAAAACTAAGAAGAAAATAAAACAAAACACAAGAACAACAAAAAGGAAAACAAAACTAAAACAATAAAAAGAAAATTATGTAAATATAATTAACTGGTCTTTAACAAGAGATTTATTTTCAGAAATATTGCTGGAACAAATGAACTCTTTAAGAATTAGTCTAGACACACACCTTACACACTTCACAAACTTGAGCTCAAAATTGGCTGCAAACCCAAGTATAAAATGTGAAACTGTTAGAGGCTGCTAGAAGATAATGTAGGAGGAAACAATCCTCATGATTTTGTGTCTGGCACAATCTTTAAGAAAATACTTGTTAAACCAGACTTCATTAAAACTAAAAATCTCTGCTTTGTGAAGGATGCTATCAAAATATTAAGAAGACAAAACATTGAAGAATTTCCTCCATAATCCAAGAGAAAAATAATTGCAAAAGATATGTTCAGTGAAGGATTGTTAGCCATATTTCTGAAGAATCATTAAAACTCATCAAGAAGAACAAGCCTGGAAATTGTAAGAAAGACTTTAGCAGATTCCTTACCAAACAAAGCATAGAAAATATATGACATAATGGTTCAGCCAGATGCTGGTAGCTCATTCCTATAATTCTAGCCCCTCAGGAGACTAAGACCTGGAGGATAGCGGTTTGAAGCTTGCCAGGGAAGAAAAGTCTGTTAGACTCCATGACTAGTGTAATGCTGGACTGGAGTCATGGCTCAAGTGGTAGAGCACCAGCTGTGAGTAAATAAACTGAGCAAGCTTGAAGCCCTGAGTTCAAATCCTACTACTACTAGGAAAAAATGGTGTTGTCACTAACAATACTAAATTCTGATGAAGATGCAAAAAACAGGAACTTGTTCTTAATAAAAATGACATGGCTGCTTTGAAAGAGTTTCTAAGTTTCTCCCAATGCAATATAATTTAACACAACACAATACAACAACACAACACAATATAACACAGTACAGTACAATGCCATGTAACACAAAGCAGCACAAAGCAGTAAAATTTAGCAATGCAAGTCTTGCAGTATTGCAAGGAATTCCCAAATCACACCTACATGAAAAATCTCACAACAGTTGTTACAGAAGCTTCATTCATAGTTTTCAAACCTTGGAAGCAATGTCCTTCTGTAGATGAATGGTTAACTAAACTATGATGCAGCTACCTTTAGACAATGGAATGTTATTCATTACTTAAACAACTCTCAAGCCCTGAAAAGCAATGCAGGAAACTGAAATGTTACCAAGAGAAAGAAGCAATCTAGAAAGATTATATACTGTGTGACACAAGCTATGTGGTATTTTGGAAAAGACTACACCATGGAGACAACTAGAGGACTCATATCAATGGTTAGGGGAAATGAAGAGGTGGACGTGGGATATAAAGGGCAGTGGCATTAGCCAATCTGATTGCATAATGATGAATACTTGTCATTATACCACTGTCCAAGTCAGTAGGCTGAACATCACTGAGTGAAACATGATGCACACTTCAGACTGTGAGTGATAATGGGTTAATGTAGGTTCATGGGTTGCAAACACAAACTACTTTATAGGGGTGCTGTTGAGTTTGGATTTGAATATCTGCCCAAGGTGCATGTAAGGCTGTTCCATAAACAGACTGGCGCTATGGGGAGGTGGTAGAACTTTCGATAGGCTGGAGCGGAGAGAAGCTACAGATCGTAGGGTTAGATGAGCTGGGGTTGCCTCTGAAGGGGATCAGGCACCCTGGCCTCATCCAGTTTCTATTGTTCCCAGCTATGAGGTAACCATATTAGTTACTTGCTGCAGCAACAGAAAGTCACCAACATAGGGGACATATGAGATATTCTGATATTTTCTATGAATTCAGAACTGTTTAACAAATAAATAGTACCAACACAATAAGCAACCAACCTGAAACACACAAACAAACAAAAACAACCTCCAGCAAACACTGAGAGAGGCTTTAAGAGCTAGGCAACTTTGAGTTTCTGCAGGTGAAGGGATGGCACACTGGAAGCAGAGATCAAAAAGGTGGGGAAGAGAGGGGCTGGTGGTGGCTCATAACTGTAATCCTAGCTACTCAGAAAGCAGAGATCTTAGGATCCTGCCAGCTATGGCAGGAAAGTCTGTGAGACAGTGATCTACAATCAATCACCAAAATAGTCAGAAGTGGAGCTGTGGCTTGACTCAAGTGGAGGCAGAGGTAAGGAGCAGCACCTAGGCCCTGAGTTCAAGCCCCAGGACCTGCACACACACACACACACACACACACACACACACACACACATACACACACACACACACACACAATGGGGTGGGGATATTTTCAGTGACTGATTTTACATCCCAGGAATGTCAGAAACCTGGAAGTGGAGATCCAATTCTATTATTAGACAGGCAGAGGTTGGGGCTGCAGGGTGTTTTTTGGAAGAACCCACATAGCTCCGTTTCCTTCCTTTTATTATTTACCAAGAGACCAAGCAGAAAAGGAGAGGAAAAGCTTCACTTTAGCTTTGATCCTGATCTTTGCAATAAGGATAAGCCAAAATTAATATTACTTTCCCCTCTTTATTACTCTTTCATTTCATTTCTTTTCTTTTCTCTTTTTCTTTCAGTCATGTGACTTAAACTCAGAGACAGTCTCTGAACTCTTTTGCTCAAGGCTAATACTCTACCACTTGAGTCAATACCCCATCTCCAGCTTTTTGCTGGATGGCTAATAACTTTTCTACCCAGACGACTTCCAAAGTGTGAGCCTCAAATCTCAGCCTCTGAGTAGCTAGGATTATAGGCATGAGCCACCAGCCCCTGGCTTATTTTTATGATCTTTAAGCACAAAGTTACCCTTCAGCATATCAATTTATAAGTATAATGCATCTTGATTGATGTCACTCCTTTTATCATTCTTCCTCCATCCCTCCAAGCCCAACTTCTCCCTTTTAGTTTTCTAGTTTCATCGGCTATGTATTGAATACCATGATTGCATTCTCCCCTCTTTCTTCTCTCCATTTCTTTATTTCTCTCCCCTTGAATCCTCCTATATCTTTCAAGTACTACTTTCCTACTATTCATTTTTGTTGGTCTGAGTTACTTTTTCTAAGGAATTACACAGTTTAATACTGGGGTTTGAACTCAGGGCCCAGGTACTTGAACTCATGTTTCTGAGCTTTTTTTCTTAAAGCTAGCACTCTACCACTTGAGCCACAGTACCACTTCGAGCATTTTGGTGGTTAATTGAAGATAAGAGTCTCATGGATTTTTCTGCTCATGTTGGCTTCAAACTTTGATCCTCAGAGCTCAGCCTCCTGAGTAGCTAGGCTTACAGGCATGAACCCTAACATTCAGCTATTATTCATTTTTAAGGACACTCAAATGATCAGCATCAGTATGTACTACTAATTTTTTTAAATAGCTCAGATTAATATTCCCGATAAAAGAAATAAAATATTGTTTTGTGGCCATTTCTCCTGCATAGAAAACCTGTATCTCCTGCAGGTGATCAATTTCAGGTTTGACAAACAAGGGACTCGGTGCCAGCCAGTTTTATAAATGACATTCAATAAAAGGGAAATCATTGTAGCCCAGTTGCTTGTTAATGACAAAAAAGAGAGACTCAGATGTCCCCTCTGGGGAAGAAAACTCAGCATTATTCCCCTGAGGATTAGATTCTGAAGGCTGGCCACTTCATTGTCTAAGCTGCCAGTTAAAAGAGACTTTACAATTCCACTAGTTCTGAGAGTCAAGTTATACCAGAGAAAAACAGACATTGTCGACTGGAACTAAAGGCTCAGTATACCTTGATTTAAGAATCTAATACGGCAATAAAGTGAATGTTATACTTCAGTGTTAAAAGAGAACCTACAGGACCTAAATTTTTCTCTACTGCTTTTTTTTAAACGGAGGCACTTTTATGATATTTTGGAGGAAAAGAAAACTGATAAATAGGGACCATGGGCAAATGACCCAATGTATCTCATTTAATCAGACTTGATACCTATATCATAATAGCCCTGCAAATCTTATGCCTTCTCCACTCAATTGTGATCTGCTCCCTTAAATCATTACATCACTCCTAGAGGGCATCTGCTTTATTTTTCTGTCAAAGCAGTAGCTGTAAGCACTGCTCTGGGGAGATTCTCAAGGCATATTATTTATTACTGCAACAAGTGTAATGTGGAATTTATATGGGGAGTCTCTGTCTCTCTTAGGGAAAAATAACAAATTTTCAATTGCTTGCTAGCTTTTAGGACAGAAGGGCTGAACAGGCTAGCTATGAAAGTAGAAACACTAAAATTCTGAGAAGGAAAAACAAAATAACAAAGGCTCATCTCTGTTCTTGTCAGAGAGGAAGCAAATTTTTCTCCATGGTTCATTCTTTGTTACAACTCCACTCATACAATGAAAGGAATAAGAAAATGTTCACCTCAATGGTCAAAAATAATAATTTGTCTCTAATTGATTAAAGACAGTAATTATGCTGACCACAGAAGTGGTACAGACACTGTTCATCTTCCCTATTGCTATTATATGGTATAGTATTAGCAGTGTTAGAGTCATGGTAGTATCAATAGGAAGTATCCTGACAAATAGTACCCATAAAATAAAAGAGGCAATTGGATTCTGTCATCAAAGAGGCGAGGCTTGGACTTAGATGCTACTTAATCACGAAATTTATTTATTTACTTATTTATTTGTTTACTTATTAATTTATTTGTTTTGATGTGTTCCATATCTTTGTTTGGAGAGGTGGATGGTCTGGTGGCTGAATCTCAGGGACTAGCTGCTGTCATTAACTAAACCTTGTGCTTGAGGCTAGTACCACTTGAGCCACAGCTCCCCTTCCAGCTTTTTGTAGTTAATTGGACATAAAAGTCTCATGGACTTTCTTGCCCTGTCTGGCTTCAAACTGTGATTCTCAGATCTCACCATCCTGAGTTGCTAGAATTACAGGTGTGAGCCACAGGTGCCTAGTTCCCTATCTTAGTAAAGTAGCTGGACAAATGGGTTTCAAGACAACATGTCAGTTTGTCATGAGTACAGTACATCTTGACCAATGTCATCTCTTCATTGTCCCCCATATTTTACCAACCCAGTCCTTCCCTCTAGGCACTTGGTTCCATTCTCACCTATGTAACATGCATTCTGTATGATGACTATATTCACACACTCTTCTCTCCGTTCATTTGCCTGTCCTCCATTGGCCTCATATTCCTCTGACAAAGCGTGTTCCAGCTTCCTGATATTCACTTTTTTCAGCCATAAGTGAGTTGTTCAAAGGAGTTATGTCATTAGACTCCTCCCTTGAGTATAGCATACTTTATTCAATGTATTTGTTGTATATATATGTGTATGGCCTGACAAGTGTTTTCACATATGTTTATAATTTATATGTAACCTCTCTATATAGGAAAAATATGTACCCTTCATCTTTATGAGCCTGACTTATTTCACTTGACATAATTTTTCCAGGTCCATCTTTTTCCCTGCAAGTTACATCATATTATTCTTCCTTATGGATGAGTAAAATCCATTGTGTGTGTATCACATTTTCTTAATCCATTTATTCATTATGGATCTACTGTCAGTCATCTTGGTTGTTTCCATAACTTGGATATGGTGCAGCAAGGGCCGTGGGTGTGCATATGTCTTTACTGCATCTGGACTTGTAATCTTTTGAAAAAAACGCATGAGTGGTATTGCTTTCATTCTATGTCATCCTATGCTTAGTTTCTCGTGGAGTTTCCAAACTGTCTTCTAAATCACCATGTGTTAATAGCATATACCTAACTCTAATGAATATGAACTTAAAACAACCAAAGAAAGTTTAAAGCTAACAAGGAAAGAAGGAACTGAGCATAGGCTATTAAGGTATGTATACAATCAGGAGTTCTGACTCAAAGATGATTGGTTTATCTTTTAAACAATGGATTACTTCATTCCTTTGTTTGTACATTAATTGGCTCAATTGATATTTAGTAGGAAGAGTGCTTTATCCTAGCTACTAATCTACACTCTAAAAATAAAACATTTGTCAAACAGCTGTGGCTTCTGCCATGCTGGAATTTACACACTGGGTAGCAGTGTATAAAAATTAAAGAAAATAATCATATTTGATGATGGGAAATTGAGTCTTGCAGGTGGATCTGATTAAGAATCATTTAGTAAAGTGACCAATGGAGAAAAGAAGGCTTTGTCGCTTACAGTGGGAAGCAGGGAGGTTCTCACTGGTAATCGGTGTCTATATCTGCTCCTACAACTTTCCACACCGGGCTCATTTACTATGCACTGAAAGATTTAGCATAGTAGCTCTGAAATCTGCCTGTAATTAAGTTCTGTGTGGTATTTATTTCGGGACTATAAAACTTCACTGAATGAAGAATCAGATTTCTTCAACTCACACCCCACTTGTACATAACCTAAACTGCTTCTTTGAATTCTTACTTAAAAGCTTTACTTTATCTTCTCAGCTTTCTCCCTGTCCCCCCCCCCCCTTGTTTTTTATTCATTACACATTCTGACCCAAACTAGTTTGGGGACCTCTCTTGTTTGGGTGAAGCTGAGATGTTAAGGTTTCAATAAGTTTCCCTGGATGTTAGGTTTCAAACTCCAAAAGAAGAAAACTAGAAAAATAAGGGTCCTGGGAAGGGACTGTTAGCTTAGGTCAACTTCATTTATACAATAATAAATGCTCCAATTTCTTTTGGAGATTCATTGGAGAGGGGATTTCCTTTTATTACAACTGGTATTTGCAGAAATATTCCTCTGCAGCAACAACCTAGCCTGTGATTTGACGTGGCCACAGACTTGTTTGAGGGGATTTTTTAGCATTGATAATCAACTTCTGGGAAAGATTAACAAAACAGCTTATGTTCATTTAGGAAAATCATTATTTGAACATTAAACAGTTAAGCACAAAGTTGTTTGTGTCTGTTTTATACATATGAACTAGTCCTTTCCTGAAAAAATCATTTATATTCTGACAGAACCAAACCATCAAGACATAAGCTAGTCTGATTTCTGTTGTTGTTTTCTAAATTGTTTTGCATCTGGAGCCTCATGCTCACTTGGCTTGCTCGATAGCTGCTGCTCTACCACTTAAGCTATGACTCCAGCCCTGCATTTTGCTTGTTACCTGGGTGATAGAATCTCACAGGCTTTTGTGCCCAAGTTGGCTTCAAACCATAATCTTTCTGATCTCAGTCTCCTGAGAAGCTATTATAGATGTTGTTGTCCACGTTAAACATGCAATCATTTAGATGACTCAGGCTTTGTTTCGGGAGGAGGATTAGGAAAGAAACAGGACATTCCAACTGTGAATATCTGATGAATTTATAGGAGAGGAATGTAATGGTGAGCTGATGTAAATGAAAGAGCACTGACGCAGGAAAGGACTAGAGAGATATATTGGGAACAATGAAAACTAATCACATAGATGTCAGGTGGTTTCAGTCAAAGCAGATACAAATAGACCCAAGTAATGGGCAATTATGACCTGTTACTGTGAAGAGGAATGTACCATTCTTTATTGAGAAGAGCTTCATGCGAAGGATGCAGATTAGATTTTGCATAGAGAGAATGGGGACAAATATATCAGCCCCAGTTTATGGAACAAGGTGAACCCATAACATGGAAGAGAAAAATATCTTCAAAGAAGATATTTGTGTCAGTACTGGGGCTTGAACTTAGGGCCTAAATGCTGTCCTTTAGCTTTTTTGCTCAAGGGGCCATCTCCATTTTTGGCCTTTTTGTGGTTAATTGGATAGAGGTAAGACTCATAGAATTTCTTGCCTCCTGGGGTGGCTTCAAACTGTGAACCTTAGATCCCAGCTTCCACAGTAGCTAAGATTTCACATGTGACCCACAGATGCCTGGCTTAAGCTTAAGACTTTTTTTTTTTAAGTTTTGACACAGTGAAAGAAGGTAATGGCAAAGTTAAATGCATCCAGAAAAACAGTAATAATGTTGATGAAATACAATCATTTGGCTGCTTGAACCAGCAATGATATCATTTGCATATTACTCGGAAATACTACATTAATAATATAGACATCTTTCTTCACTCTAGGATGCCCATATTCTAGGGTGGAACGACACTAACATATTTATTTGTAGTAGAAATGCTGTGGTTAGTAGAGGTAACTACAAGCTAATATGACAGCATACAGAAAGGGGAAAAGAGCAAGCTAAGGGATATTTGGAAAGCTTTTTGGACGAAGCAAAGCCATAGCTACTCTATGAAACACAGGATGGAAGTAGCCACATAAGAAAGACATGCAAGACATGTTACAGGCAAGAGGGATAGTACCAGGAGAATGAGGCCTGAGCTTTTATTCAGAGGGCTGTGTGAACTGTGCTTTTAGTATGAGACCTTCTCCTTAGGGGTATGAGCATCATAGAAGTTGTTTCCTTAGTGAATATTCAGCTTTAGGTTACTGGAGTATTTTCATGTGAGTACCATTTAGACAGCAGTTCTAAGGTTAGCGATCCAAAATGGAATTGTAAGTCATCCCATAACTGCTGGTTAAATCGGAAAAGAAATGCAAAGTAAAAAAAAGTTGGACTTGAACCATGCTCATAGCTAGGAAGTTTGAGCTGAATAATAAAAGAGTAGTAGGAAATGTTTGTATTGTTTTAATGTTAGGAACTCTCCAGAAACTGCTTGAAAAGATTTTGGAAATTAAGTTAGTATACTTTCACTTTCATCTCTCCTTTCCCTGTGGTATTTCCCCCATTGATCTCAATTATACAAGTATCCGAGTTTTGGTTCATGTGCAGTTTTTATTGATCTTTTAGAAACACAGATCAGTAGAAGATTAGAGCAGCATGAAACCTTGGATTCCATCTAGTTAAGTGGTTTTCATGCTCTTATTTAAAAGGCATCAAAGTGTTTCATGAAAATAAAAGCTTAACCTGGGAACATTTTTAAAAGTAGAGAAGAGTAAAGTTGCTTTCATTGGAGGAGGGGGAGGGCAGAGTTTGTGACTGATAACCTACCTAAATATTTATCTATTCCTTCATGATAGATTCTCAGAGAACCTTACCAACACTCTGGCTCCAGGGGCAGCTTTTGAAGATAACTGGCATCATTCCACACTTTTATTTTCATAAAACAGAAATTTGTTCAATTGCATGTCATTAGATCAATCTACATTTAAAACAAATGTTTTAATGAGTTGCTTGCAGTATAGGAAGAGCGATCTTTCATGCTACTTAAAAGGCATTACCTAAATTTGCCACTAGGAGCACAGGCCTGTATTTCTAGCATCTCAGGGGACTGAGTTGAGGATTAAGCTATGAAGCCATCCTGGGCAGACAAATCCAAAGTTTCCTATCTTCAATTAAATGGCAAAATGGTTTGGCTGAAGTAGCAGAATGCCAGCCGAAGAAGCTAGGCAAGAGTATGACATACTTAGTTCAAGTACCAGTAAAGGTCAAGAAGAAGATGAAGAAGAAGAAGAAGAAGAAGAAGAAGAAGAAGAAGAAGAAGAAGAAGAAGAAGAAGAAGAAGAAGAAGAAGAAGACAGCTTTATCACATGCAAGTAGTTTGAATGATTTGTGAACACCAGACTGCTTGCTTGATGATGGTGATAATGTCCCATTGAAAGCACAGCTAATGGGGAAGGGTGGCAAATATGAGGGTAATATGGCTCCTTCACCTTTAAGATGCCTGGTAGCAGTGGCTCTCTGTTAAAATCTTGCTTGTTTTGTGAAAAACAAAGCATATGCCTTCTTAATTATTATTAACTTATATTAGTTATACAAACGGAGCTTTCATCATAAAATAAAGCATAATAGAAGAAAAATATTTCCTTGTAGATGAAAAAAATTCTCAATAGAGACTTAAAAGTTGATTAGATGGAAAAGCTACATTTTTTTCTTTGAAAAATGACTATGATGATGGCAGATAATTAGAGGTCCTCTTTTGAGATCTGTGTCCTGTGATAAAATTACTCCCACCAGGGAGGGACAAATATATCCAGAAAAATAAATTTAATTCTGTTTGCCTTCTTGGTACTTTCTATATTTAGAGTGCTCACTACATAACAAATGGAAATCCATTGCCAACTCAATGAATCTGCAAGTGTTCATTTTTCATGTTGTTTTCTGAATGCTCTAAATATCTTGGGGTTTAAGACTTGATCATGTAGTCTGGAAACTCTTAGATAATGGATATTTACTGTGGCATTACTTTGTGTGAGTCCTGTTTCTGGAAATGAAATGTCAGGAGAAGAATGTGCTGTTTCCACTGCCAGGGCATAATGACAAACTTAAAGGAAACAAATCACTGAAATGTGAGGTTATAATTTTAGCAATATAAAATCAGTAGTCGAAACACAAAAATGACCGTTGTATGTCTTTCAGCAATAAAGCAATATTAAAAATGAATTTGGAAGGATGAATCAGAATTGAATCCCAGAGTGAAAGAAAGATCAATAGAGTTATGAGGGTAGTCATACAACTCACCTTTGGCCTCTCTGCCTTTGAAAATTGGGGATTATATGATCTGTAAACATTCCCATACAGCCATAGTTAATAGAGTCCTTGGCTAATGGAAAAAGGAGAACTATTAGGAGAGAATATTAGTAAATAGAATAGTAATTCTCCTTTTAGCAGAACTATATAGGAAAGGAATCAGGAATCAGTGAGTAAATCCCTGAAAAGATGGGAAACCTGAGTGTTAATAGAATAAAATTGGAAAGCAATAGATAAACCACACAAATTAGAAACTAATGATTAGGGATACAAGAGGATCATCAATGATAGAAGCTATGGTTTCACATGGCATGTTGAAAGTAATTACAACAGTGATATATCACTCGTTTCCATAACATGGAGTTTATTTCGCTTAGCATTATCTTATACATTCATAGGGGCATAGCTATTAGGCTCTTGTGATCCTCTGCTATAACTAGCCTAAACCTGTGGTAATTATTCCCTATGAGGGAGACCATAGAGTACATGTTTCTTTGGATCTGGCTCACTTCACTTAGTATAATTTTTTCCATGTCCTTCCATTTCCTTATGAATGGGGCAATGTCATTCTTTCTGATAGAGGCATAAAATTCCATTGTGTATATGTACCCCATTTTCCTTATCCATTTGTTTACTGGGGGCATCGGGGTTGGTTCCATATTTTAGCAGTGACAAATTGCACTGCAAAGTACATTGTTGTGCTGGTGGCTTGAGTGTGTTCTTGTTTGTGGTCTTTTGGGTAGATGCCCAAAAGTGGGGCTGCTGGTTCATAGGGGAGCTCTATGTTGAGCCTTCTGTGGAATCTCCATAGCTTTTTCCAGAGTGGCTGAACCAGTTTACATTCCCACTAACAATGAAGTAGGGTTCCCTTTTGGCCACATCCCCTCCACCATTTATTATTGTTAGTTTTCTTGATATAAGACATTCTTACTGTATCTTATCTAAGTACATTGGAAATTATATATACTGGTATTAGAACTAGGAAACTGAAAGGGAATACCAAAATTGAGAGACACAGGATAAAAAGACAAACAACTACAAAAGCAATACTTGCAAAACTGTTTGGTGTAAACCAACTGAACAACTCATGGGGGGAGAATGGGGAGGGGGGAATGAAGGAGGAGATAACAAACAGTACAAGAAATGTATCCAATGCCTAACATATGAAACTGTAACCTCTCTGTACATCAATTTGACAATAAATAAGACCAAAAGAAAGAAAGAAAGAAAGAAAGAAAGAAAGAAAGAAAGAAAGAAAGAAAGAAAGAAAGAAAGAAAGAAAGAAACGATTGGGAACAAATACCGAGAACTGGCATTGGTTTGCATGATTAGATTTTATTTTTTCAAAAATTATGTTAATGACCCAGGTTAATGACCAGGTCCTATAATCCTAGCTATATAGGAGGCTGAGAGCTGAGGGTTGCAGTTTTAAGTCTTCTGAGTCAGGAAAATTTGTGACTCTTATTTCCAATTAAGACCCCCCCTCAAAAAAAAAAAGCCAGAAGTGGAGCTGTGGCCAAAATGGTAGACTATTAGCCTCAGCAGACAGAGAGAGAGAGAAGCTTAGAGACAGCACTCAGGTGTTGAGTTCAAGCCCCAGGATTGGCACAAAAATAAATAGATAATAAATGAATCAATGAATGAGTAAATACATTAAATATTAATGTAAAGAAGTGGAGCTTTGATTCAAGTGGTATAAACTTACTTTAGCAACAAAGGCTCAGGGACAGAACCTGGGCTCTGAGTTCAATTCCCAGGAATAGCACACACACATAGAAAAGTATTAATGTAAGAGGTTGTTTAATATATTTTAAAATGCTTAATACTAAAAGCAGTTACTAATGGAGTTTAAAGTATAGACATTCTGGAATAAAAATAGTTGTTTTTATCATCTCTTGGGAGGTTAAAGCAAAAATAAAAGTGTTAGATCCAGCTTGTGGTACAAACCCTATCAAAGAATAAAAACATATAATGAAAAGAGAAAAGCAGAAAATATTTACTTTTAAAAAATTATTTTCAGTTCATTTCGGAAGGGTAACAACAAGGGTGGTTTCTCAGGTCATTTGGAGGTCAAATAAAGTGATTGTTTTTCCAGAAAAGCCTTTTTTTCTCTACTTAGCATGACTTTAACTTCATAATGATGATTGGAGCATTTTTTAAAATACATTAAAATATTTCTGAGGTATGCTGCACATCAAATGCATGAAAGCTAAAAATGCTTCTAATCCAAAGTAAGTGTGAAAGCCTTTTTCTTTCCTCTTAGGTGGCTAATTTCAGAAATGTTTTTCACATTTAAATGTGATAGAATGCACTGTATCTTCTCAGTTTTAGTTAAGAGTCCAATGACCTTGCCATAAAGCTGCATTTTAATTATAAACTGTTGCTTTCCAGCACAAATACATAGAGGAAAGACCGATAGAAACTATTGGATCAACAAATTTGGCAGGAGTGTGCTTAAAAAGAATATTTTTTTTTCTTCCCTGGCTAGCTTCAATCGCAATCCTCAGATCTCAGCCTCTTGAGTAACTAGGATTATAGATATGAGCCACTGGCAGCCAAATCCTTAATTTTTTTAAAAAGATGAAATCTAATCATGTTAGATCATCATATTTGGATTTGCTCCACATATAACAAAATCTCTTCAGTTTTTATAGAAAATAACTTGTATTTAAGTTCTTATGGAAAAATGTGCAATGATAATACTACGATTTTTATTTCTTTTTGGAAGCAAGTTGTGCCACTCATGGAAAAACTGGTGAACATTGAAATTCTACTTAGAAAGCTCAAACCACAAATACATGTTGAATTTTGCCTGTTTTTCTGAGAATCAAGATCCCCAGTAGTGCTTTCTCAAACCAAAATACGGAAAGCAAAATATGTTAAAGGCTCTGAATTTTTGCCATGGAGAAGAAATATCAAAGATATTTGCTTGATGTATTTCTCAGAACAGGAAAGAAGATGCAAAAATTTCACTGTTCACGGAGGTGACATCTCATTCTTTGAATAAACTTACTATAGCAAGTGACTTTGCCCAGAGACCACTATTCACTATTCCAACTAAACACTATCTCTGCCAATCCAGGCCCTGGAAAACATCCAATCACTCTTTACATATCACTTAATTTGTTTTTTTTTTTCTTTCTAGCAGCTAATACAATCACAACTTAATTTTTGTTATAACTGTTTTCACCAGAATGTGAGCACATTGATGTGAGCATCTGACATCACAATGTTGCCTACTGAATATTTACTAATAAACAGTCCACTATCAGAGTTGTTTCAAAGCCCCTGAATCATCCCTTGGTATTATAAATAAATTCATACCAAGTTAAGAATGCTATAGACAAATAGATGACTGTATTGGTATGATAATTTTCCACCTATGTTTAAACATAAAATAGTAAGCATTTCGTTGAGCTTGTTTCTTGTTCCAGTTTTAGTCTTGTATCAGATATAGTTTTAGAAAGATCTGCAATTATGCTATTATTTTAAAGTCTGAATTATAGTGGGTCTGAATTATATATTGTGGAAATATTTCAGCTACTTAACAAATGGAGGTCAGGCTTGGGCACAGTAGCTTGTGTGTTTTTAATCCCAGCTAATTAAAAGGCAGAGGTCAGGATTAGTTCCTTCCCTTCCCTTCCCTTTTTTCCCTTTCTTTCCTTTTCTCTCTTTATTCTTTTTTTTTTAGTTAAGCACACATATTCTGAAGTATTCCTTCTTACATATGAGCAAAGGAAACTATGAAATTAAAATTATTTGATCAATGCAGCCAATATTAATTTGAACAAAACAAATTCAGCTTGGGCAATCACCAGTAGTTTATTAGAAGCTTAAATATTTTTACTAGGGTTGCTGGGCAAAACAAAAAATTGATCTTTATTTTAAAACTTCATGCATATTAAAATGTCTGTAGGATTTTAACTGCATTTTGAAAGCATTAAATATTTAAGACTTGTCTTGCCAGGTGACGTGAGAACAACAAGCACACTTCTTCCACCTCTTCAGCTGCTACTGCTGCTAGTTAGAACTACAGATTTAATTCTGAGCTTTGAAATTTACCATATTCAACTCATTTTTACTATGACATTCTCTGGAACTTATTTTACATGTGTGATAAAGGATGGAATTGTACTTACCTCTTACAGTCAGAAAGATACCACTGTGACTTCTTTTAAAACTATCCCCTTCCTAAAAGGCATGGTTTTTCAAACATTGCAATGATTTTATTTCTCATAATTGCTTTAATTTAAAGGGATGCTTTCTATTTTTCTGTCAGATGCATTCACATTTAACATTTACAGACATTCTGGTAATTCTGAATGCTAAGAAGACTAGAAGAAACTGTTTTTACAAAGCTCATCCCTGAGGGTAATAATGTTCAAGAGTCATTCTATATAAAAACTGTTAGTAGGGAAATAACTGATTTAACTTCAAAGTGACATGATCATGGTCTTATTCCGTTATATTTTAACAACAATTCTTGCTGGAAATTTTGTAATTGAAAGTTTGCCAGGAGACCCCAAATATGAAGACCTGTTTCTTGTTAAGAATCAGGAGAATGATCAAGATGCAGTGTACTTATTAACTGACATGTCAGGTGGGAACTCCAAGTACTTAAATATAATAATGATGATGATAAGTCAGACACAACAAAACTTAACATCATTTTGTGAAGATATTTTTTGGAAGGAAAGCTTTAGGTAGTCGTGAAGATAAAAAGATTAAGAATAGAGGAAGGAATCTGATCTTTGGAGTCAATGGAAAATCATGAGAAATTACACAGGATTCTCTGTATATGGAATTCATCTCATTATTTTATATTTTAGTTCTATGCATTTTTCTGACATTATGAATATAAATGTAGAAACCTCTAATAAGCATCAAAGCAAAGGACCACAAATATCAGTACCACAGAACACAATGAGATCACATGGGAAATTGTGGTTGGTATGGTCATTCAGAAAATACCAGTTATGCAGTTCATTTAGTGTTAAGACTTTCATAGTTCTGATTTCTTCTTGCTTGGATTATGCAACTGACTTAAAAATACTCATTGTTTAATCTGACAAAATTTAGTTTTTAGATATTGAAGAGAAAACAACAAAAACAAAAACAGTGGCTAAGTCCTTTTAAACTCAGGCACAAAGCTGAAAATAATTTACTAAGGAAAATGCTTTTAATTGGTCAATGTTTAATGCAAGTCACATTTCTAGTGCCAGTAAGATCGTTGCTTGCTGTGGCAATGCACCAACTGCCAACAGGTTGGGTGACAGAAGATTACATGGAAACCACTGAGGCTCTTTACAAGCTGTATGCCTCACACATAAGCCATGGGCATCCACATTTTGAATGTATGTATCATGTGACATCTTTTATAAGAAAACAAGGAGTGAAGGTATTTTTTTAGAGGCCATTCACTTAAAAGTCCATTCATTGCTCAGATTAATGAGATTTTTCTTTCCTGATATAAATGCTATATATACAGTACTGGCTGGTTGATTTATGGTCAAATATCGGGGTACATGAATATCTTGGTTTCCATCTCTTGATAACACAGAAAAACATACAGAAACTTCAAAAAAGAGAAGACATGGTACAAAAGGACTGAGAGGGCGCATCAGATTATGCTAACTTTTTTGTAAGCAAAAAGAGAAATCTTTATGAAATTATATCAGTTTCAAGATTGGTTTATTACACTATAGTTTAGCTAGTGCTATTAGTTGAGAATGATTCCTCACTTGTGGCATTGAAATGACTTACCCTACATAATAGTAATGCTTTATACAGTGCTTAATCTGCATTATTTGAACCTTACATCTCAAAAAAAAAATTGACACTATGTATATGTGAAACTAAACATTGACAACGGGAAGTTACATATTATTCACCATAGAATATACTTCTAAAATTGTAAGATCAATCCTTCTTAGTTTTCATAAAGCTGCCTTAGAAGAAATATTTTCATACATGGAGAGTAAGTACATCTCAAAGTCAGTGACATGTTACTATAATGATAAGTGTTTTGTGGAGTCATTAACATAAAGTATTAAAGCTTTCCTTTTAGGGTACATTGTTTCTATGAATACAATATAGAAAGTAACAGGGAATTGCCTTCCCACCTCAGTTTCTGATTGGGTTACTTACACATTTAAAACCAGACAACATCCAAATCTTTTCAACTTATTTTTCTCTTTTGCACATTAGCCAATAATTCCCCAGCATAATATACATCTAGAGGATATTGTCAAACTTTTCAACTTCAATAGTTATCCTACAGAAATTACATCATTTCAAGCTATACCTAAAATAGAAATTACAACATCAATATATTTAATTATGTAAACAAAAATGGCCTGTTATATAATAAACATGATAGTCAACTAAAATCCAACTGTTAAAACACAACAGTGGCATCTTTTGCATACATCCCTTGGCGATGCCTTTCTGGGAACAGACTAAATTGGTTACATGGCATCATTTTTTTTCCTTCAAAACCAGTGGTTCAATAAACTTGGGATAAAATAAAAACTCTGTAAGAATATGTGTTTTGGTTATCTTTTTAATATAATGCTTATGTAAAGGGGTAAGCCAAAAACATTCTTCCTGACCAAACTTGAAAACTGATTCAAATAATAATTGAGGATACACCTCAGTGTCATTTATTAAAAAATACTTTCACAGAAGTGAAGGGAATATACTTTTGCACGATGATGCTTACCATGGTAGAAATACATATTGTCAAAATGTTAGCAAGAGATTTAAAAATGACTGTTACAGCACCACATCAGAGAATTATGTGAACACAAAATGTTTTAATATTATTTTCCATGAAGAGAAAACCTTTCAAAATGGGAGAAGTGCTTTTCCTTAACCCTAATTCCTACTAAAACATTTCCTGATGTGGAGCAAAAAGACATTAAAAATGACAGATTAAAAAAAGGGCATTCATGCATTTAAGCAACCATTAGTCTCTGACTGTAATATAAGGCAGAACATTAATCATTTGCACAATTACGACTTTAGCCACTTAAACACTTTTATTTTAGTGCTTTTCATGACAAGGATATGATAAGCCTTGTAAATTTAGGAGTTGGATGTGTTTGCAATACATTAATTTACACTAGGCTGTTTTGTCTTTCTGCAACATCGAATTTACAACAAAAAATGTATCATTTTGGAGAAATGATGAAGAAAAGGCAAACAGAGAGGGTCTTATAGAGTCGGTCACAAATAATGGTGTTTGGAGAGTGGCAAACCAATCACCTATGCTTATGTGTCATCTTCAGTCTTAATGATGTGGAAAAGAGTGACGTTGAAGAGGACTTGGTGGCCATTGTTCCAGGCGTAGAGAGCTCTATCTCTGGCATTGTAGTCAAGCATTGATATGTGAAAGTACTGGTTGTGGAAGGGGATGTCTGTGTACTCATAGGTGGAGGTTTTGGTGGAGTAAGAGTAATACACCTTGGCTCCAGTCAAGTGGGAGTTGGTGACATAGAGTGTGCCGCAGATCATGAATGATTCCCCTGCACTTCTCTTGGGGTAGCCAGTGCTCCAGCTCTTCATCACCTCCAGGGTATCTTGGCTAAGTTGGCTGATGACAATATTGCCTGCATTCTGGTTAGTTGCATACACGGCCCATAACCCAATCTCGTCAGCCATTAGGTCAATGTCTGAGAACCCTCCCCACGTGTAGGGGTAAACGTTGTGGAAACCAGCATACTCTAGGCTCCTTTGGGCAAGCACCCTCCCCAAGTCAAAGTTGTATTTGATGACAATATTACTCTGGTACTTATTAAAATAGAGTGAGCCGTTGTAGACAACGTGGTTAGTTCCTGCCCACTTGAAAGGG
Source organism: Perognathus longimembris pacificus (assembly GCF_023159225.1). NCBI lineage: Eukaryota > Metazoa > Chordata > Mammalia > Rodentia > Heteromyidae > Perognathus > Perognathus longimembris. The sequence goes on from NC_063167.1 coordinate 82,954,373, forward strand.
AGATTGTAAGTCCTCGATTCAGCTCCACTGACAAAGTCTGCCATTGACTTATACTCACGGACGATTTTATTGTTAGTGTAACTGTCCATGTACCAGACCTGAGGAGAAGCAGAAGGGAATCAAAGGGAAGGATTACATTTTGTACTTCTCTGAGAACTTAAGAAATAAAGATGGTGAGAGTCAGGCATGTTAATATCACAAACAACAAGCTTTCAAAGGCAAATTAATTTACTAGTTAACTGCTGTAGACTGACGTGAAATTAGTAAAATCTCATTTGGATGAAGTCATTAATAGATATTAAGTTCTGTAATAAATAGAGATCTGTTGAATTTCTAATGTAGTCACTTAACTACTGGAGGCATTGCCAACATTTGAAAATGTCCTCTCAGAATTGCAGTGTTGAAGGCTGGGAAGATGGTCTAGTGGCAAGTGCCTCATATACATGAAGCCCTGGGTTTGATTTCTCAGCAACACATATATAGAAAAGGCCAGAAGTGGCGCTGTGGCTCAAGTGGCAGAGTGCTAACCTTGAGCAAAAAGAAGCCAGGGACGGGCTGGGGGATATAGCCTAGTGGCAAGAGTGCCTGCCTCGGATACACGTGGCCCTAGGTTCGATTCCCCAGCACCACATATACAGAAAACGGCCAGAAGCGGTGCTGTGGCTCAAGTGGCAGAGTGCTAACCTTGAGCTGGAAGAAGCCAGGGACAGTGCTCAGGCCCTGAGTCCAAGCCCAAGGACTGGCCAAAGGAAAAAAAAAAAAAAAAGAAGCCCCAGAACTGGCAATAAATAAATAAAATAAATTCAGTCTTATTTCTTTTAAAGCAATTTCTAGATAACTGGGATGTACTAGTTTATCTAGTCAGTTAGTTCCTGACATTTTCGTTCTTTTGTGCGATTTTTCCTTGCTAAAGACCATGACTCATTAAAAATATATAGTGAATTTTATGTGCTATTAGCAGATGCTTTTGAAACAAATCAATATAAAGTAGACTGTACGACGATTCAGCATGTTACTAAAATTGGTTGCCATATACTTTTTGAATTGCTAGTATTGTTAAATAGGAGATATTTGCAAGTTATGTGACACTTTTCAAGTTGGAAGAAAATGCATAGCCCAGGAGAAAAAAACATGTAAGTAAAACATAATTCTAAGCACAAGTATTGGTGGAACATACTCTGTTATTTTTTTCAGATGCTAAAGGATCCGTCATCCAGGCACCAAATCGAGTTCCAGATGTCTTGACTGTAATGGGGCCTGTGATTTTCATCAATTTGCCACATGCTGGAACAAGAGAAAGATAAATATATTGGATGAACACAGCCAATGGTTCCAACACAGATACTCATATCAAGAGTGAAGCAAGACATTCCAAAACAGATCAAATCCCTGGATTTATGTCGCATATTCTGTATGAATATCCTTGGAGCCATCGTATGCTTTTTCAATATGTGGTTCTAAAGCATCTGTAAAAGCTCTAAAAGCTTCCAAAATTTCAATTTGTACCAGAGATACAAATCCTGTGTAATATATATATGTGTGTATGTTTGAGTGAATACGTGTGTGTGTGTGTGTGTGTGTGTGTGTGTGTGTGTGTAATACAATAAAACAACAGTCTACCGGAAAAAAAAAAGTATAGAACAGGACCTGGGAATGCAGTCATTAATACATAAGGAGAAAACTCTCAAAATTTCTACATGTTACCATTTTTACATTATATTACATCATCACATTTGCATCATATGACTATGTTGAACTGCAACACATAATAAAAATGGATTCATTTTTTTAAAAAATTACATTTTTATCACTTTTGTTGTGAATAATGCATAAAGAATAGAAGGGAAATGATAAGTGCCTATTTTGTGTGAGATTTTTCAGACAGCAAAGTTTAAAAGTGATGTAACTATTCATGTTGTGAATGGTAATCTGACTGTTTATAAATGATGACCTCTGCTCTAAACAAAGAAATACTCATTCTTTTTTTTTTTTTTTATTCTTTCTTTGCTTTGCTTTTACTTTTTTAGGGTTCTATTTGTTCCATGTTTTTTCTATCCTCCACTGCCTTTTCTTAGATTGGCAAATGCCTATTCAATTGTTATGGGCTTCTATGTATTTGGATGACAAAACACAAACATTTAAGGAAAAGAAAAGACAAAGTAAGTATAGCTTTGTGCTTATTTTGGTTACCATTTATAGATGTTTCTCATAAGAATATTTTTAATCAGCAGGACACTAAGCCATGTGGTTAATAAGATGATGCATGTTTTCTGAAGAAAACCTCCTATTTGGGAGGTGGAGACAGATGAGGAGGGAAATGATTGGGGACCATAGTTAGTCTCAACAAATAGCTGGACAAGACAGAATGGTACATACCTGTCAGCCCAGTTATGTAGGAAGCACACATAGTAGACATATCTCCTTCTATTTATGTGTAAAAAGTAAATGATAGCCTTTGTGCTCCAGAATGACCATCACGCTGTGGCTATTTAAGAAGACTTGGTCCAGAACAGATGGCTCCAAGAAAGATGTCTTAACACAATTTCATAGAAATATAAATTAATGCAGCCTTTATGAAAACCAGTGTGGAAGTTCCTCAAGAAATTCAGAGTCGGGGGGCCATTTCATCCATCCATTCCACTACTGATGATAGATCCACAGGAAATGAGATCTAAATGCTGAAGAGACATCTACACTCCCATGTTCATTGCAGTACTGTTCTTGATAAGCAGAAATAGAAACAGTCCCAGTTTTGATCAGCAGAAAATATATAAAGAAGATAAAGCACTATAATGGGAAACTACATAGGTGAAGAAAGTACTGAATCATAACATTTAGGAGAACAAGGACATATCTGGAGATCAATATGCTTAATGAAATAAGCCAGACACACAAAGGTAAATGCCAAGTTTTTCTTAAATGGAATATAAACTACTTGATTGTAGAGATGCTGAGAAAAATGGTGGTTATGAAAAGTTGGGGAAAAGAGAGAAATAAGGAAAATGGGAAATGGGACACACAGTAGTAGCTTAGAGTTAGCAGGAAAAAGATGTTTTGGTATGCTAAATTATCTTGTAACACTATGCAAAAATTTTTTTTTACATACAAACCAATAGAAATCTTTTTTAATTTATCAGTCCTGAAGTCCTGAAGTTTGAACTCAGGGCCTACGTACTGTCCCTAAACTTTTTTGGCTCAAAGCTAGCTATCTACCACTTGAGCCAAAGCTCCATTTCTGGCTTTGTGGGAGCTAATTGGAAATAGGGGTCTCATAGACTCTGCTACCTGGTCTGGCTTTGAATGGTGATCCTCAGATCTCAGCATCCTGAGTAAGATTTCCGCTGTGAGCCACTGATGCCAACATATATATCTAATTTTTAGAAGAGAGTGGACTATTGGATAAATGTCCAGGGGTGGGGCTGCTGGGTCATAGTGGACCTCTATGTTTAGCCTTTTGAGGAATCTCCATACTGCTTTCCAGAGTGGTTGAATAAGTTTACATTCCCACCAACAGTGTAGTGTTCCCTTTGGCCACATCCCCACCAGCCTTTGTTACTGTTACTTTTTTTGACTTTTCTAACTGTTAACTTTTCTAACTGGGGTGAGGTGGAATCAAAATGTTTCAATGTTTTTGTTTTTTTGTTTCGTTTTGTTTTTTTACACTTGAGCTTAATTAGGTTTACTAATGGTAAGAAGAGTATTTGAGATATCTGCCATTTTAACTTTTTTAAATTTTATTTTCAAGGTGGTATGCACAGAGTTACAGTTACATATGTAAGGTAATGAGTACATTTCTTGTGAGCATGTTGTTTTGATTTGAATTTCTTTTATGGGCAGAGATGTTGACTATTTCTTCATGTCTCTATTGAACATTCTTACTTTTCTTCTGAGAGTTGGTCTTGAAGTCCTTAGCCCATTTATTAATTGGGTTGTTGTTTCTTTGAGGGTTTGTTTTCACATCTGTCTATGGCGGGGCAAGGAAGGGCATAGAAGGATAGGTCAAAGGGTCAACAAAAGCAGCAATGGTACTCACTAGATACTATGCTGAAAATGAACTATACAACTTGTGGGGGGGGCAGGAAGGAAAAATGGGAGAAAGTGAAGGAGGGGGCAACATTGTTCAAAAGAAATGTACTCAGTACCTAACTCACATAACTGTAACCCCTCTGTATATCACCTTTACAATAACAATAATTTTTTTTAAATCCAGAATTTGATCTATGGCTCAAGTGGTAGAGTGCTAGCCTTGAACACAAAAGCTCGTGAACAGCATTCAGGCCCTGAGATCAAGCCCCCAGAACTGGCACATTCACACACACACACACACACACACACACACACACACACATACACAAACATATGACATTAAGCTGGAAAAGCATGTCTGAGTTCATCACCTAGCTTCAAAGGAACAAAACAAGCATCATTATGGCACTGCAAGCATTCTTTTTTAACTTGTACCATCAGCCCTTAAGCTGACATATCTTTCTTCTTCTCTGTGATTATAGACAAGACAAAAATCTTTCCAATAATAGCATAGATGACAGATAAAATCACAGTATTAAGAAATTATAAATTGTAACAAAAGATGGAAATTTAGGGATTTAACTGTTGCCATATTTTTAAAATGTAGTTGTAAAAGATTTTTTTTCCTGTACATTATGACAAAATAATGGAGAAATAATCAGACCTACAGCCACAAAATGGATATGGGTCAGACTATGACTTGTCATAAAAAATCATGTTAGCAAAAGAAAGATAGTAAGGATGGCTAAGGTACCTAAGTTTTTCTCTTGTAGGCTAGGAAGTTAGTAAATAAGATAACTAAAATTGGTAAAAAAAAAAGTAAACATTGAGAAGTAAATATTGATGGAAATATATATTTATCCACCTGAGGCCTTAAAATTAAACTATTAAATGTGGTTAGCTCTGGGAAGAAAGCTGAAGAACATGGCTCTTGATCTCCATTCCAACCTTTTAATTTTAGTTGAAACCTACAATTTTCTATCCATGTGAATACACTAACTTATAATTTAAAATATCAAAATAGCTGCACAGGGCTGGGAATATGGCCTAGTGGCAAGAGCGCTTGCCTCGTATACATGAAGCCCTGGGTTCAATTCCCCAGTACCACATATATAGAAATGGCCTTCACTGGTTCTTCGATGTGTCATCCTCTTCCTGCCATGCCCTGTGTCTGTCTATCCTCTTCTGTATGTTTCCCATTTTCCCAAGACACTAGACAATGTGAGATTTTCCTCATTGACTCAATCCTGTATTATGCAAATATCCTTTTGTTGTCCACTGATGCGTGGAAAAAATAATTTTCATAAGTGTCTCCCCCACTGGATAAGTTGGTAGGGTGCTCTTTTGGTTAGCTGATTTTTTTCTAGTATGTAAATATTTTGTTGAGGTTAATTGATTCTTACTCCAATAAATTCTAACTTTTAAAGAGAATTGTTAGTTGTTTTAAAATAAGAGTGTTACATTAGTTACATTTAATCGCTCTTTTTATTCATAAGTCCAGTTAAGATATTTGAACCCTAAGTATTGTTCTAACTTCAGTGACAAGGAAGATGTGTTTTCTCTGGTATAGGAAAGTTTTATTTTTTGGATAGAATATAGTAGCAAGCTAGTTAAATATACCAAGGAAAAACACATTAAATATAAATTAAGTAGGTCAATCTGATAAAGAGTAAATGGGAGCCACTTCATTTGATACTGATATTTGAATTCAGAGTCTGTACCTGAGTTAGAGAAGGTACTATACTATTTGAGTTATGACCCCAGCCCTTTCTCTATTTAACTATTTTGTGGCAAGAAACTTTTATTTCTTGTTATTATAAAAGTGATGTACAGAGGGGTTACTGCTACATAAGTCAGGTAATGAATGCACCTCTTTTTGTGTACTGTCACCCCTTCCCTCATTCTCTCAGTATCTGGTGATTATTTATTTATTTATTTATTTATTTATTTATTTTTGCCTAGAGCTGGCCTCAGACTGAAATCCTTCTATTGACCCCTCCCATGTATCTGGGGTTGCAGGTTTGAACCATTATGCTGGAGGAGCTACTTTAAATTGGAAGGTTAGGGAAGACCTCTTGGAAAGTGAAATTTAATTGATAAGAAGTGAATTGTGGAATAAAAAAAATTTGAAGGGAAAGATAATAGTCATTTAGTTTATTTAGAAAACCCATTTAGTGGATTTAGCTATTCAATAAATCAGATAGGGGAAGATAGAAACTTAAAAATAAATGCGTGTGTGTGCATGTGTGTGTGGAGGGTGTGTCTCACCATCTGAATAATGATTCTCTCCTTTACTCTCGAAGGACCTTGAATGGTTTCTTGACCTCTCAATGTCTCATGTGTAACAATATTAACAAAATATGTGTCACAATGTAATTGAACAGATTAGATAAGAAACACCTGTTAATTGTCAAGTATACTGTTTGGTATATAGATCCTTAAAATATATTCACTAACTTAATATTTTTGCAAAGCAGTTGAAGATTGGATTAAGGTTGGAGAGATAAATACTTCAGACATGAAGTCTGTAAAATCTAAGTGAATATTTGGATTTTTATACTCGGTATGATTGAAAGAAAATGTAGGATTTTAAAAGAGAACTGTAGGAGAGCAATAGAATGTGAATTGCATTTTAATGAGATGACCCCAGCTATTGTGTGAATAATTAATTGTGAAGGACTAAGCAGGGGCAGAAAATCCCATGAAGAGCTTTCCACAATTAAGGAGATAGGGCACAGAGGTAGTGGTAGAGATGGAAGACATGGTGTATTTGGACTATGTGCTTAAAGATAAATTTTTGAGATTAGCCTTTGGACTAAACATGACGATAGGTAACAGAAATCCCAAGTTAAAAATATTATAGAATAAATTATACAAGATTCTAGACACTCACATATAGTGAGAACAAAAGAGGATACTCTTAGGAAAGGAATACAAAGACAAAATCCAAACTCCAGGATAGGAAAGAAAGTGATCTTTTTTATTTTAATTTGTATTTTCTGATAACTATGTTTCCTTTCCTTTACATATATTTGAGTGTGTGTCTTCAGGACAATTGTGGAGGGTGCAGAACTCAGGGTAAAAGGGTGAAAAAGTGCAGCAGAGGAGCTCACTGGACACTGATGAAAGTGAACTGTACAACTCAAGGGTGGAGATGGGAGGCACTGGGAGTGAGGGAACAGAAGACACTACACAAAAGGAAATGTATTGATTACCTGACTCATGTAATTATAATTCTTCTGTACATCACCTCTATCAAAACAATAATGTAAATTTAAACAAGTAATGCAGAATAACATCCAAGATTTTTTGTTCCTCAGTTGGGCAATCTGTAGTGTCAGTTACTCTGATGACATGACTTTGGAATAGTTTGAAGAAGCATAAGTCAAGAGTTGGATGCAAGCTATTTTAACTTTCTTGACTATTTTACATGTCAGTGGAAATAATATATGTCTAACAGATATCTTTTTGAGATATGGTGTTGACACTCCTGACCAAAATGATGGTACAAATGATGGTACCAGGACTATGGATAGTTTCTGTATCTAGAGCAGAGCCCTGTGACTCACCATGGTATAGCACCCAGCAGAGAAGCCCAAAAAGAAGTCATAAATAGAATTAAAAAAGAATGGCATGTTATTTATATATCCAAGAGAATAAAGCACTTTGAGAAGAATGTGCTACTGACCTGTGAAGAAGCCCACTGGGATGACTAAGAAACTACAATCAAAGAAATAACTATGGCATTTGGTTGCAAGGCATCTTTGGTGATTGTGTAACTCAAATGCACAGGGATGAGTCAGGATTGGGATGAGAATGGGCTTGGAAAACCTAGAAAGCAAGATAGCAGGTACAGAAGATTCCTTCAAAGGAAGAGGGGGAGAGATATGGGTAGAGAAGGGTCATGGGAAAATATTTTATTGTTGTATTAATGTTATTGCTATTGTTCAGTGATGTTTTGTTTGTCTCTAGGGGCAACTGATGATGTGAAAGACAACAATTAAGCAAATGAAGCCTGTGAGCAGATGGCAGCTCATCTATTTAGTAACCATGAGTGGATATGTCTGTCTCTTCTTTGATACTGCACATGTGGACAGTCTTTTCCCCTTCACTTCCTAGGGAGTACTCTTTTTGTGTAGTTAAAACCCTGAGGCAAGGAAGGAGGGAAATCAAGGTCACCCTATTATATGTTAAGCATGTGATGGAATGGAATTTTGTCATCTAAGGAATGGAAGTTCTGGAGTATGATGTGTTGTCATTTTTCACTAAAGAGAGTTCATTAACAAAGTTTTATATGCCAATAAGGAGAATGTGAATGAAATCTTTGGTTGTCATTAAAAAAAAAAGAAATCTCATCTGCTTGATTATGGTTGTCTTCATTATTGCCCCATGCTTTTAAAGCCAGGCACAAAAAGAGATCTCAAGATTGATATATTTTTCCATAAAAAACTTTTTTTAAATGGTTGGTGATTCTCCTAAGATAATATTTTTTCTTGTCAATTGAAATGAGTACAATTAAAATTACAGGGATTCATGATATTCCTGGGTGCTTTTTCAGTTATAATTTTGTGTACCCTAGTTTCAGGGAAACATAGGTAGTGGCAGACTTTAATGGAACACAGAAATTTTGAAAATAAAATAAACTAGAACAGTCATTTCTGTTTCTCATCTCCCTCTAACTAGCTTTTGTTCAAATGAGTCATTATCGTTCTCATTTCACTCTCCCTTTCTAAGGAAGACAAAGGGAATCTGACAGGAAAGATAATTTTTTTTCAAATAGATAGAACACAAATGTGTCTTCAAAAGCAAAAAAGAAAATCTAGAGTTGTGATTCTCTGATTTTTTTTCCTGCTTGCTCCAACTCTGTTGGTAGTGAGACACAGGAAAATAGAACATTTATAATACATTGCATGTGTGCATTTTATATATTCAGATCACATAGTGAATTGAGCGGACACCATATTATTTCTCTGATGACTTTCATATGTTATTTTTATGAACACTTATAGCCATAATTATTGATCATTAGCTGAAGACAAGATATCATCTGTGAGAAATACAGCAGGAAGACTTTTTTTGTCAATGAAGCCTAGAATCCAACCTGTCCTGTCTTTATTTTTTAATATATGATTGTATATTGTAATCTAGAGTAACATCTAGATTTAGACCTTAAGGTCATATTCATATAAAGGCCATACTCATAAATAATTTAAATGGAATAGTGACTATGCTATTTTGTTCTACTTAAGAACATTGGAAAACTTTGTAAGATGTAGAAATGACTTGACTTTTAGGCCTATTAAACATATTTACAAATAAGTAAAAATAAGTATACATCTTGTAAAAATATAAGTATAAATATCAATATAAATATAAGTATAAATAAATATACATTTGTTATACAGAAATTCCTATTGATATTAGCTTTGATCTACATTTCTAGTCCTACCAATGATATGGCTGCCAGGAAGTAGTGGGGAGTAAGAATGAGTAGAGCATGAGACTAAATTACAATGGGAATTAGGTAAATAAAATTTAAAAAAATACAAATGTATCTCAATAATTCATATTATCCAAAATTAACACCATTTTAACATCTCACTTGCTTTAAAAGGCACTCATTATTCCTTTTATGTTTTCTGAACTAAAGCTTACATTATAAATAGTTAGCACAATACTAAGTGGAAAAGTATGTTAGGAAAGCTCAATAATTTGGAAATTCATGCTTGTCTCTGAAAATACAGGTTTCATGTTTTTAAACAGTTTATAATGTAGTTGTTATCTAAGCAAATATAAGACATGAATGAATATGAAGATTTATTATACAATAATATATGGTAAATTTTACCAACTATTGAAAAAATTTAGTCCAACTAGGATTTAAGAGTTCTCAAGAACATGGAGGAATTGCCCTTTCATGATATAACTTACCATATGGGTGTATGTAGGGAGGTCTTTACTAAATGTCTTGCAATGAGGTATTTGAAATTCTCTCCATTTAATCTAAGAAAGTAGTCATAATTTTCTCCTGTTACAATTTTGAGTTTACTCCTATACCTCCTGCATGCACAGTTTGACTTTTCTGTTAGTTCTCACTTTTGCTGAGACTTATGTAGTGTCTCTTTCTTTAAAGTTAAGCAAATTATCAGGTGTTTTGAAAAGAAATTCTGACACTGTCATTAAAGAAAGAACACAGGGCAATGAAAACAATGATGAAAAGGATGTTATACTTTTGTTATGATTTTTCTCCAAAGCTTCCTGAAGTTGTAAAAACACAAATATGTTTTATATTCAATTTACATTTATATTAAAATGTACATTCTCTATTTGAAAAAATGAGTTTTGTTTTTAAACCCCCAAATAGAAACTTTTTTTTAAGCACAGGCACAACACATTTGCAAGGGTGTAACAATTACAAAGTCCCAAATGGGTACTTTGTATAAAAAAGACTCTTGAGTTGAGTGGGGTAGGGACTCATGGGGGCCCATGCAAAGACTTGAACCTCCCTGAAGAGCAACCTGGAAAAACTCCTCGGAAGAATTAGTGCCAGTATGAAAAATGTAAAAGTGCTAGCATTTAGAAAGATAGAATGTGGAGGAAGAGAGTTCTATGAAAGGGAAGAACAATTTCAATGTCCAGAGAGATGAAGGCAGGTGGGATAGATTGATAGATGATAGATAGATAGATCAATAGATAGATAATAGATAGGTAGATAGATAGATAGATAGATAGATAGATAGATAGATAGATAGATAGAGGGACTAGAAGCTGGGAATGGTTAATGTTGAGGGTGTGAAGATAGTCCATTTCATTGACAAGAAATAAATATGTCTGGAATCAGTTTAGATGAGCCACTTAAATACAAGTGTGACATTTGGGAGAAATATTACACTAACTACTTGGGATGACTAAGAGGCAATTCCCTTCAGCAAACACACATAGGTTAGGAATTCAACAGCAGTAATGCTCTTGAATGACAATGAACAATGCTTTAGATGAGAGGGCAAAAGTGGTGGTCCTGAGAAATGGATGAGAATGCAGAGAAAAGACCTGGTGAATGCACAAGGAACAGGGAAGTTCTGAGGTGAATCACACATAACAGACTCTGGCTTGCTCCCCTCCCCCCCAAACCATTAAATGGATGGTGGTGCTATTTCCTTTATTCATCTTTCTTTGCTTTACACATGAAAAGACACATGTAAAGATCTCTGGGAATTCAGAAAAATGTAGGCTCAAAGTTGTTACCTCCAAAGTATGTCTTTGGCAGTTAAATGAATTCTCTGATAATGTTTCCATAAATTGCTAATTGCAATGTACAGTATTTGCATAGTTGTTTTTTTTTTAATGCATGTAAAATAGTTCCCAGGGGCCTGTCAAGTACTATGCCTCAGTGTTGCTGTGGTCATCTACTTGTGTGTGCAATGGAATGTAAAACTATGAGCTTTTGCAGAGACATAGTTTCCTATTTATCTTTGCATTGGCAAATATCTCACAAAGTGCCAGTGCACATTAGAGTCAGGAGTGTTTGTTAAGTGTGTAGAAAGTTGGCCAGCATTCTTAGTTATTGCTTTTGAAGAACTAATTTGAAAATAACAGTAACCCAAGTCTCATCACTGTGACCTTCAGTTTCTCAAGCTACAGATGGCTCTCTTAAACACGTCTCTAGCCATTGTGTTAATAGAAAGATGCATCCAATTCAGGGCTTCACTAGACAACACCAAACCATTGCCCTAAAATATAACTAATGAGTGGGGCTGAGTGGAGAGGGGTAGGTGAGGAGAGAGGACTGGAAAGCTGATTATAATCTATATCCATTGGTGATTTCAGGGGGTATGTAAGGGCTTTAACTATGGGTTTTCAGGCAAATTATCACATGCATATAATTATTTTCTCCATGTCTAGGAATGTGATATGATTTAATTAAGCACAGGGGACTTTATTCAGCCTCTCAGAGGAGAAAATTAAGCACTTAGGGAAGAACATAACTTTATCCCATTCAAACCACTAAGGGTGCATTGCTGTTGAAGCATTTTTCTAAGTTCTCTTTTCTCCAAAGCATTAATTCTCTGTTATAAACAAACTAAAAGAAGTCCTGGTGGTTTTCATGACTTGTGGTTCCTTCAGGTCATTATTTATGGTTTGGGAGAGACCTTGAAAACAGTGAAGCTGGTTTGTTTTGTAGCATTCTAAAATTCAGGTGATATACTATGTGAAAGCAAACCCACTGAAAAAAAGCAAGGGGAAATATATTCATCATTGTTGTGGTTTATTCTCTCTCCAGTCCATTTCTGCTTTCCATTAATTGGCTATGCCTGCCGAGAGGCCTTTGTGAAGAGTGAAGGCACCATGATGTGATGTATGAGCTGCTGGCTCTTCTTGCTACAAGGCCCAAGTCATAATGGCTGCCCTCTATTTCTGTCTCTGTCTCTGCTTTGTATCTGTCTCTATCTCTACCTCTATCTCTATATCATCTATCTATCTTTTTCTCTCCCTCCCTCCCTCCCTTCCTCCTTCCCTCCCTCCCTCCCTTCCTTCTTTCCTTCCTTCCTTCTGTCTGTTGCTACTGTTTGTGTTAATACTCTTAAAGTTTGATAAATGGATACTTTCTCTCCCAAGCACCAGATATATTTTAATTGAACCTAATGCCACTTTTTTTTTTTTTTTTTTTTTTTTTTTTTTTGCCAGTCCTGGGCATTGGACTCAGGGCCTGAGCACTGTCCCTGGCTTCTTCCCGCTCAAGGCTAGCACTCTGCCACTTGAGCCACAGCGCCGCTTCTGACCGTTTTCTGTATATGTGGTGCTGGGGAATCAAACCTAGGGCCTCGTGTATCCGAGGCAGGCACTCTTGCCGCTAGGCCATATTCCCAGCCCCTAATGCCACTTTTAAAATTGTGTAATTTCTTCAACTTCTCTCTCTCATGTATATGTATTTATTTATGTCTATTATATATATATTTATGTATATATATTACATGTATATATTTATCTGTGTATATGTCTACCATCTATCATCATCCTCAGTCATCTATCTATAATTAGTTACCTTCTTTTAATTAGAATGATTCTAAAAAGAATGGAAAATACAGAGATTAATTTATTCAAGAGCGACATGAATTATTTTTCACATTGTAATTAGTATGTAAAATCTCCTAGGAATTTTTTTACATTGTATTTAGTAGGTCTAATCCAGTTAATTGATAAATATCCATTCTGCTTTGATATGGTCAATAAGCAATTTGTTGACATAAATAAGGTAGCATAGACAACTATTAGTTCTTGAGACAAAACTTAAGAGAGTTATAGACTCATTGTTTGTGGCACTGGCCTGTGTATGACGCGATTAAGGAGGGCAATTTTGCTGACAAATTGAAAAAGTTTAAGTGGCAGTCAGCTCCCCCCTCCCATATTCACTATTTCCAGGTCTTTAGATTCAACCTACCAGGAATCTCAAACATCTGGAAAAAAATTCCCTCCATACTGAACAAGTACAGACTTCTGATCTAGACCCAAACAACATAGTATAATGACTCAGTATGTAAACTTCTCAGTATGTTAGGTCACATAAGCGATTCAAAGCTTATTAAGTATATGGGAAGGTGTGAATAGGTTAATGTGTGAACACTACTTGATTCGCACAGAGGTATGCATGTCTGCAGATCTGACATCTGTGAGGCTCTTGGAAGATAGCTCCTCACACACACTGATAAATTAATATATTTTCAATATTTTATGGGGACATCCACTTAACTCAAAGAATAGCCATCTTATATTCAACAGGAAAGATGAATTTCAATTTGTTTTTAACTGATACTTATATTAAATTCATTGTTAGAGTGTATGTTTTAGAAAATTAAAATCAGCATATATAATGTCCAGGGGCAGGGAGTGATACTGCAAGATAAATAAATGCATGAAAATAAAATAAATATTAATTTATTATGTGTACTTATCATATTCTTTCAAAACATGTGGTCTAGCCAGATACTAGTGTCTCATTCCTGTAATCCTAGCTTCTCAGGAGACTGAGGTCAAAGGATTGAGATTTGAAGCCATTTTGAGCATAAAATTCCATGAGATTGCTATTTCCAATTAGCCAGCAAAACAAAACAAAAGTCCAAATTGGAGGTATGGCACCAGTGCTAGAGTGCCAGGCTTGAGCACAAAGCTGAGAGAGTGCAAAGCTTTCAGTTCAAGCCCCACTACCAAAATAAAACCAAACCAAAATAAATAAATAAAGATACAACTTCTGATTTATGAAGAAAGGATAAAAATGGCCTCGGATGATAAATATATTCAGTTCTTGATATAAATATATCAAGTCCTACAGATGCCATTGCAATAATACCAGTAAGAACCAAAAGGCAGGTTATTTGTCCACCTATTCTTTGTTTCAAATACCATCTTCAGTTGAGCATAGGGAGGTGAATGTGGATTTTGAAAACAAGCTGCATATTATAGAGCAAAGAGGTATGCAGCCTTATCTGATTGCAACAGAGATGTTTCTAGCTCAGTGGGCTGAGACTGTACATACATGGAAGTAAGGTTCATTAACACCATTTCCCTATTAAGATTGTTCAAGATGCTAGGGGTAATTAGGTAGTGCTAATACTGTCTGTCCTTGCTCCAGCAGACCCATCGATCCTTAGCTGATGTTTTGTGTCTGGGCTTATGGTGCGATACTGGGAATGAAAGACTAGATTGACTCTCAAGGTGACTAGATTGACTCTCAAGGTCTGGAATGGTTGTCTTTAACATGGGGATCTTTCCCGAAGAGAGTGAAGGCCCCACACAGAATTGTCCTATAGAACAGGTAACAGATATTTTAGGGGCTAATAAAACACACACTTTGAGCCTGGCACAGTGGCTTACATCTGTATTTGTAGCCACTCAAGAGGTGACTATCTTGAGTAAGTTGATGAGAACACCCCCCCCACCCCCGCCACACACACACCTCCACAAACAAGCCAGGGGTAATGGTATGTGCCTATCATCCCAGCTGCTTATGGGAAGAGTACAGCAGAAATATAGCTAGCAAGTCAAGCTGGGTTGGGTAAGATTAGTAAGATCCACCTGAAAAATAATAAAAGCAAAAAGAACTGGAGGCTTGGCTCAGGAGCATCTGTCTAGCATGTACAATGCTCTAGGTCCAAATCATACAACTGCACCTACAGAAGCAAGTACTTGGATACTTCTTTGTAATCCCCAACGTAATTTGATATGAGTGCCATTTAACTTCAGTTTGAAATTTTTTCCCCTCATCTTTTTAATGAAGACATCATTTGGTAGTGACTACATACCTAGGACTTAATATTTTTCTCTGTTAAAAATAAGGTCAAATATAATAATAGATTTCCTTTATTACAACATTTTTATTACATAATAGATGAAACTCCACAGGCATATAAGCCATTTCAACTAGATAACTTGTTTTCTGCTTAATCTTAATCAACCTATGCTATTTTAACATAAATAGTAAGTGGCTAAGAGGAAGGCTCTTTGGGGATTTTTAATCGCTATCCTCCTGCCTCTGCTTCTGCCTCTGAAGCTGGCATTCCAAGATGGCCCTACAATACCTAAGTTTGTATTGTTTGTTTCTGTACTTGCTGTGCAGGTCATGTGCCACTGTGTACCACGTGAGCCATAACCCCGGACCTTTTCTAATTTAGTTATTTTGAACTAAGATCTCCCATTTTTACCTAAGACTGGCCTCAGACTATTTTCCTCCCATTTACATATCTCGTAACTTGGATTACAGGTAAGTACCAACACAATTGTCTTGTTGTTGAGATGGGGTGATTCAATAATGTTTACCTGGGGAGGGGGCAAACCTGAACTACAGTATTCCTTATTTTCGCCTCCTCAATAACTGGCATTGATCATACCTGGTCAGTCTCCCTTTATTTTAACAAGAAAAACAGATCACTCTTTGGCATTGAAAAGAACTAATATTCTGTGGATAGGTTTAGCAATCATTCCTATGGGTCTCTAAATAATTTATTCAGCAAATGTGTTTGAATAAGTTTTCTTTGCCAGCAAGTTTTCTAGGCATTTGGATATAGAACAATTTACAGTAAGCCTAGCATTATGGTGGTCTTCATGGAACATAAGCATGGCAAAGGTATTAAACAGTACATGAAATTCTAATGACAGATGAAAATACCTCATTTTTCCTGAGTGGTCAGTGTTTAGGGGCATCTTGCAGAGCCTAGAAGAAGCCAGTAAAGGAATGTGGCAAGATACATCATTGGAAATGAGGCCTGAAGAAGACAGAGTGTGCTTTATATGGCAGGTGAAAGCATGTTGAAAGTGAATGGGTCTTCAAGTGAAACTACTCCAAGAGCAGGAACCCATGACATTGCACAATGACTCACTGGGAAGCAAGCAGCAGGCACCAGGGACATGGTGTGTGAAGGGATAGGTGACAAGAGGGAAGACTAGAGAAGTAGGAAGGGCCATGCTGGAAAGCTGCAGAGGATCAGGGACTAGAATTATGAACTCTTCATAGCTGATGGTTGACCAATTACAGAAGAACACATGTCGACTTTGGGTTAATGAGAGATTAGATGCTGAAGACTTTAAACCTTTGGGTTTAAATATTTTTTCTGACTAATTTTGTTAAATTCTGTTAGAAAACCTTGGATAACTATAGCAGAGTATCTGATATATTGATCTTCATGTTTTGTTAAATTCTTTCCCACCCTCACATTGTTTTTATTAGCATCAACTAGGTAGATAAAGGTATTCCCTTTTTATCAAAGGTATGCACAAAGAATACCTTGAACATACCTCTCTATCACATTCCCTCACCTTCCCTCCAAATTCCCAAATCAATCTCAACAAGCTTCATTGTTCCATTTTCACACATAAATATCATGTATTTTAACCATAAACACCCTCTTTCACCCTCTCCATTTATTCCCATTCCTCCCATTGGTACCCACTCCCAGGACCTGCTATATCTCCATGACATGTAATTTTTCAGGATATGCTATTTGTTCAAAGGGATACACTGTGGTATTTCACACAGTATTTCAAACCTCACACTTTTTTTAAGACTGATAGCTGAGCTCAGAAGTTTGTATTTTGTTTTTTTAAATAAAAGTAGCTTTTATTTATTTATTTTTCTTATTTAATGTCAAAGAGATGTACAGAGAGGTTACAGTTTCATATGTTAGGCCTTGTGTACATTTCTTGTACTGTTTGTTACCTCCTCCCTCATTCCCCCCTTTTCGTTTTTTATTCATCATTCACAACACATGGGTAACTAGATTTTAACATGTTCTTTCAAATGTTCAGATTTTACTAGAAATATTTATAATTAGCTATGGACATTTTCTATGCTAGAAGTTACTCCTTTTCATCTTTTACTCCTTTGCCTGTTTATTTCTGATTCTAGAAAAGAATGTTTCTACCTTGAAAGAATACAGAGTGTTGAGTTTACCTCTCTACCTTGCTATTCATGTCAACAACTGACCCTAAATTGAGTTACATGCCCTCCTTCTTCAATTCATGGCCACCTGTTAGATTACATTCAAGTTGTATAATAGTCCCATGTTGATTTTAATTGAGTAGTTAGCTTATGGATGTAAGGGAAGACTTAGAAACTGTAGCCACATGGAAGCAGGTGATTTAGCAGGCCACAGCTAGAATTTATAATCTGTTTCTCTGCCTTTGCAGAGAAATAACTATATTTAAATAGATATTTCCTCTTTAGTTTTTTTAGTATGTCTTACTGCACTAAATGGGAATTCTGCAGAGTAAAGGAACTTATTGCTTTGCTTTAATCAGTGCTGTTTTCCACTTAACCATGCTAGCTTTCAACTACCCACCTTTTTCTCTCTTCTCCCAGTCAAGCATTGATTGTCATCCCATATTATAAAATCCCCAACAACTTATTTCTACTCCTTTAGCCAATAGGATAGGGTGTGTATGCCAGGCTACTTATTTCAAACCACAAAATGGCAACATGGCAATCTAAAATGTCTTCCTCAAATGATCCTGAATACCCTGGCAGTTTAATCACTTAGGCACACATCCCACTTAAAGTAGGCATTATTGGTGCCCCTATTGTGAGGTACTTTCCAACCAGTAATGATGTATCTTTCATTGAACTTACTTCACACCATGGCTTAGGGACTGATGTACTCACTTAGCTTTTTCATGCAGTCCCGCAGCCTGGTTTCCAAGCTGAGCACCCTTTGGTGTAGTTCCTCATAGTCATAAGCACCTATCTCCTCCTGGATTCCAGTGAGGACCGCAGACAGATTGCGGATTTCTTCCTTGAACTGGGTGATCAACTTGGCATCTGTTTTGTACTGTTCCAGCACAGGGATCAAGGGCAGGAGCTCATCCATCTTCTCTTTCAATTCCTGCAGAAAGTAGGCCAGAGTCATTTTAGAACACACTAGCTCACTTTGTATTATGATGTTTAGTATTTCCAAGCTTTGAAATTTCTCATTGATTTTTTAATTGAAATTAGCTTCTCTGTAAAAATAAATAATTAAAAGTGATCATAGGCTCATTAGTAATCAATCCACATAGCTTACCTTTTCCACATAACAACTTCTCTTTCAATGGTTACACGGTTTTCTATGAAAGCAGTGGATCCTTATCATAATTAGAATACATTGCTGTCATGGCAATTATAGGCTCTTTGTATTATCTCAATTTCTGTCAGCATTGCATAAAATGAACAGTGCATTATCTAGTTAGAAAATAGAAACCTGATCCCATTCTCTAGTTATGTATTGAATAAAGTTAACAGAGATAACTAAAATCTATGACTATTTAATTAAGAAGAATTAGCCACATATTGTGTCTTTCTGTTATTGAATTACATGTGGGAAATTTTGCATTCTGGGTCAACTTTGTCCTCACACTTAGCTTTCTAGCCTGGCCACTATGCCTTTATCCTTCCTTTGTTTTCAAGTATCTCTGGCTCTTTTTAATATCCATCTTGGCACAACTTCATTAGGGTGGTAAGTTCAGCATGCATAATAAATCATGCAAAGCTTCCCAAAGCTCAAATAAATGTATGTTGCTATTTACCATTTTGAATTATTGCCTCTACTCTGACTCCATTTGTCTTGGCATAGATAATTTAGAGGTCATTATGTAAGGCAGAATGGTTTAAACATGTAGTGAATTAACTCCTTAAGAGATTGTGGTGCCATGGTTTATGAAACAAACAAACCACATGCAATTTCTTGAAACTTAAATTTTGATTTTTGTCCAGTGAACAAGAAAAATATATGTGGGCAAAGCAGTGTCTTTTACCCCTTGCCATTAAAGAATTGAGACAAAACTTCAGTTTCACCTGGAATGTATTTTTTCTCTTGAACTTGGTAGTTGTAGTCAGTAACAATATTTCAAGTGTTTTATTCATTATGAATTCATTGCTTATGACACTATTTATGGAGTTAACCATTCTTATGATCATATGAGTGTAATCCATAGATACTACCAGAAACTATACTCTGCACTAACTATCTCAAGGAGCTAAGATTGAATTTCAAAATTACATCAAGAAGATATTATTACCATAAATGCGTTAAAGTAGCAGGCGGTCCCATGGCTACCCTGATTTATGAGCTTGTGTTTTTTATGAGGACGTTTCCATTTACTGTATAAATTCAGAAATCTTTGAATTTATCCACAAGTGCATATTATGTGGGACGATAAGGAATCATGGTAATGAGAAAGAGTCATAACTCTCACACTCACAAGGCAAAACTGCAGAAGGTTGCTTATTTAGAAATTAACTTATTAGTTTGAACATCTTGTAGCACCCCTAATGGGATATACAACTGTTTCACTAAGGTTTTAATAATGAGATCTGTTGGTACTATTTGCTGCATACAATAATCACAATGAGAGTTTTAATATTCTTCTCTGGGCGTCTTTTACAGGTGTTTTTTGTTTTTGTTTTTGTTTTTGTTTTGTAGGTCGTGGGGCTTGAACTCTGGGCTTGAGCGCTGTTCCCAAGCTCTTCATCTCCCCAAAGCTAGTGCTCAGCTAATTGAGCCACAACACCACTTCCTGGAACTCTTTTAAATGATACGTAAATGTCAAAATTTGATGGTGTTTGTCCTTGGTACATTAAAATCTTTTTTCAAAAATTCATCACTAAATTTTTGACCGTCAATTTTGATATTCCAGAAACTTTTAGAAAGTAGTAGAATGCCCAGCCAAGACATGAATCAAATACATAAAAGATTAAAGTATAGTAGCACAGATCTGTGATTTTTTTTTTAAATCCTTTCCAAGTCTCACTTTCTACTGTGTTACCTTGATGGTAGCTGAAACCTTTATAAACAACAATCTTTTCTTACAGATATGATAGTCTCAAGTGTAATGGCTAGCTTAAACATTTTATCTAAAGCATTGTAGAGGGAAAGATATCTTAGTATTTGTGATCAGATGAAACCTGGTCAGTAGAGGAGGATTTTGTAAAGTAATTTCTAAATGAAGCTTGCTTTTGGAATCTTGCATTTCTCTACATAAAGTATATCACCTCTGTACCTGTAGTAAAAAATGATTCAGCCAGATGCTGGTGGCTCACACATAGAATCCTTGCTACTCAGGAAGCTGATCTGTAAGGATCATGGTTTGAAGCCAGCCTAGGAAGGAAAGTTTATGAGACTCTTATTTCCAATTAACCACCCAAAAGCCAAAAGGTGGACCTGTGGCTCAACTGGTAGAGCACTAGTCTTAAACTGAAATGCTCAGAGACATAAGTTTTGAGTTCAAATTCCAGGATCAGGAAAGAACTAAACAGCAATGACAACAACAAAAAATGGATACATTAATTCATGGGGAACTCAATGAATAAAAATAAATTCAGAAACACAATACTGGGCTCTAGAAACTTACAACTCTAATCCTAGCTACTCAGGAGGCAAAAATTTGTAATTAGCAACTCAAAGCCAGTCTGGGAGGGTGGGGGGAATACATGAAGACTTTTACCTCCTACCTCAAATTAAACAGCAAAAATCTGGAAGAGGTGTGGATGAAATGACAGAGTGTGAGCCTTAAGCAGAAATTGCCAAGCAAAATCGCCTCGAGTCAAGCCCCAGTATACACACACACACACACACACACACACACACACACGCACACCACAAAAAAGAAATTCAACATGCATATTTAACATCTAATCATTATTGTGATTTTAATTTTTGTGAGCAATGGCCTATTTGCATAATTAATGTCATATTTGTATTAAGAGCCATCAGTCTAGAGTAGGACTTGGTAAGTTGGAATCTTTATTCTCATACATGCTAAGTAATATGACTTTGGAAAAATATACATCACTTTTGCATATCAATTCCTTTACCTGATGGAAATTTTAAAAAATGCTTTCCTTATAGTATTGTTGTGATCATTTAATTGATCAATGTACTTAAACTGTTCAGCAATATGCTTTGTTTTCTAATCTTGTTTAAGAAAAATAGCTACTATTATTGTAATTAATGCTATTGGGACTATATGATGTATGGCTTCAATATATACTTGATTTACATAGACTAGAAATATCAGTATGCCACCTAGTGCTGCCTAAAAATGAATATCTCTTACTGTTACAGTGGCTTCTGCAAAGGGACTTGTCAACTAGGAAAGTTATTTCTCTGTGTTTCTTTTGGTTTTGTCTATTATTGTTTGTTCATTTCATTTTCTGTCTTCTCCCAAGAATTCCCAGTTGTGCCTGGGGTCCCTCATTCATTCCCCAATCTGTCTAGCCAGGCAATTTTGAGTAGCTACTGTGCCCTGTAGAAAGTGCACAGTATTGTCCCTTTGCAACCACAACCTGAGTTCCTGTCTTCTTGAGCATGTTCCTTCCTGCAGTGTCCAACTTGTTTCCAAAAGGCCAGCTTACAACTTCCTACTTTGTTGGAAGGGCCAGCTTACAACTTCCTACTTTGTTTATTTGATCCTCAGTTTTGGCTTTCCATGATGTTCTGCTGCTGCTGTCTATCTCTTCATTATGAGCACTAAGTTAAAGTACGATTTTTTTTGTTGTTCATTTGTTTTGCTTGGTTACCTTGTACACAGCTGTCACTCTACTATTTGAGCCATGCCTTTAGCCTGACCTTATTTTGGAGATAGTCTCCCATACTTTCCTTTCCTTGGCTGGCTTCAAATCACAGTCCTCAGATCTCCCTCCTTTGAATAGCTTGGATTACAGGCATGAGCCACTAGAACTTACTTGAATTTTCCTAAATCCCAGGCTTCCTCTAAGTAAAATTAATGTCCTGTCCCTCATGCACTTAAATGATGTTTAGGCCTCTGAAGGCCTTTAATGTAGACTAAAGTGGTATTAACAGACCCAGATTCTTTTTAAATTAATGACTCTGTCATATATAGTTAATAAAAGTTCACAGAGTACGCTTCAATCACTCTTTCCATTTTCTATGTTTCTAGATAATTACCAATAAATCACTTGCAATTTTTAAAAAAGAATTTATTTGTATAAAATTATGAGACAATTTTCTTTTAGTATACTCTTAGTAATTGCATCATTGCCTCTTTTAAGCATTTATGGTCTCTACATTTGTCTCATATTAGTAGAGCATAAAATAACCACGAAAGCTTTGTAATTTAATTTTTAATTTCCTCTGTCTTACCTACTTAAGTATCTTAAAATCTATGGAGAAACTCCACTTTGTTCTAGGAGAATATGGCTCTTATTATAGCAGTGTACTGTGCATTCTGACCAGCTAATGGTTAGTTTCAGTGGAGAGATGACTGAGTCCCCAGTGAGTCTTTAAGAGGATACATGTGGGCCAACTTAGGGTTGTAGTGAGCTGAGTGTTATACCATGTACATTGTACTCAGTGTCTCATCTGGAGTGGCAAGATTGTAAAATTCATGCTTACTTGAAAATGTTTGGTCATTAGGGTCTTCCGATCATCTTCAATCTGTCGAAACTTGGCCTTCAGCCCTTTCATTTGGGTTTCCATTTTTAACACATATTGGAAATCTCTCTGTGTTCTCAGGTTTAAAACTTCAATAGACTGTGACATGTTCTGAACCTGTTAGACAAAAACATTAGCCATATGTTATTACCTGTTTATAGGTATACAAAATCACTTCTATAGTACCCAAAATGGGATTGATGTGGCAATCCAGGATTGTGTTCCCCACAATAAAAACTCAATAAATCTACCCAAACCAAATCATACCTGAGCATGACATTCTTTAAAAGAAGGACACTGTATCATTACAAATGGCCAAATGTAAATTAGAATTTAATAGATTATACACAAATGATGGGTGGCAGCACAGTGTCTGATAAATTAGAATGCCATGCTTTCAGTATAGCTATTTCATGATGTGTCTACTATGCTGGCAACCACATTAGTAGATCTGCAACAAACACATGTTAAAATGATGGCATCAGCCCAGGTTCTAAGTCAGCTAGAATTCATCCAGGAATGAGAGGAAAGAAAGACACCTCTAATTTTTGTTGCAGCAAAAAAAAATCTGAAAACAAAGGAAAAGGCTCTAGTAGAGTGACATAAAGAATGATAGAATATAAACAAATATTTCTAGAGATTAGATAGACCTTTGTACTCAGTGTTGTTTTCAGAACAACTTCAGCATGGGCTAGAAGTTTGTCAGAACTGCAGCATTTTGGATTTATCCTGAGTTGCTGAATTAGAATTTGCATTTTTGCCAAGATTCTCCAAAGATAACTAACACTATTAAGGTTTGAGAAAGACTGCTTATCATGGAAGATCACCACGAGAAAATGTAAAGATCTTTACATAATTTGATCTTTCATTTTAAATCAAATAAATGCACACCTATAACAGGAAACAGAATATATAAGGAAAAACATGAGGAAACACAAACACCCCCACACACATACACATGATATGGTTATTATTACTGATTAGATTTCTGAAATGCTACAGAAAATAAATACTGAAGAGCAAGGATATGTAAATTGAAAGAGCATATATATCGATCCCTTTCCATTGAATGTTTTTTACTTGTACAATGAATATGTTAAAATATGGCCACAAAATGGTTGTAAGATTACAATGAGTTTTTCTTTATTTTTCATACTGATACATGTTGTTCTATTTATTTTTAATGAGCATGCATTCCTTAAGTAATTAGTAAAAGAAAAAAGTTCATTTAATTGAAGAAAATGTGTATTACAAGTGAATACTCAGGAAGGTCATTTTTTTTTTTTTTTTTTTTTTTTTGCCATCAGTCTATCGCAAACTTAACCTCTGGGTCAATACAACCTCAGAATTGTCAAATTCAGGAAAGGCAGCAAGCCCTCTTGCCTGACCTGCCTTAGTTCCTCCATTCTTCTCAGACAAGTCAATTTTCCTTTAGCTTTTCTTTGGCTCTCTTGATCCCTAGGCTAGCCTTGTATGAATCCTGTCTTTTTCAGGGCATACCTTAAAACTTATTTTATAATGTGTTCTTGGGGAACATGTCAGGAATGTGGTTCTCACTGTGTGAGCTCTGTGTGGTTAGGGGCTGTGTTATATTCATAACTTTTAATTCCAAGCCATTACACAAAAGCAGATTCAGAGCAAATGCTCTTCACTGTAAATGACTTGTCCAATAGTGACAATAGGTAATTATGTTCTCTCTATTTTAGGAGACTCTTAACACACTCCCGTTCTACTCGTAAGGCATAGCAGTATATGACCACACAGATTCCTTAATTAAAAATGATAATTTTTACATCCAGAAATCTTTTTGTGAAAAAAAAGGTTTTAGTGCAGCACAACATTGCTGAGCCAACATTGAAAGCTGGGCAACTGTGTTGTGGATAAATACAGTGCTTTCAGAGTAATTTTCTAACTTCATTCATGGCTAAGCATGAATGAAGCAAAATCATTTGTATTAAAGAAATTGATGACCCATTTAAATATGACACAGGTCTGTGAGCATATCCACCGTAAAACATGGCTGATATCCTCTTAAGACTCTGTCCTTGACAAAATCCAATTAGAAAATCATATAACTCTTTTGACCAACTAACTTGCAGTTTAACAAAATCGATACTGCAATGTGCGTTGTTATTGTTGGGTGGGTGGGTTAAGGGAAGGAGGGAAGAAGAAAGGAGACAGAAAGGCTAGACAAAAAACAGTCACAATATTCAAGATACATGTGTGAAAATGCAACCTGGTTACTTGAGGGGATTAATGGGGTTGATAGAGATGGGGAAGAATGATGAAAGGGGTGACACTGAAACATCTTTATACAACAATTAAAAAATAATAAATATTCTAGTTAGGAAAAAGTAATTGCAAATATGCATCACTTAGAAAAACACACAGTGCTAATTACAAAAAGTTTCCATACCTTGTCTAACAAACGGACTTTTCTAATAGTGATGAAGATCAGTGAACAAAATTCAAAATCAGTCCTTTTGTGTTTCTCTTATCATGATAAAACATATAATTAAAGAAATACTTTACATTAAAAAAGAAAATGATGTGTGAGAGATGATATTTTGAATATAGTTAAAATAGCCTCTGTTTTATCTTGCATTTGACTCAAAATATCAAGTTAATTTTGAATTTAATTTATGTTGGTGGAAAAATATATTAAGTAAATTTTGGTTATATTAATTATGCTAGTCTATATTTGACAACTACAGATAATTATTAAGGCTACAGTTGGGGTGAAGGTTAGAGCTGGAGCTTCCTAAATGAATAGATTTGGGCTCTGGGTTGTGCTTAGCCAGCACTTCCTGTTGGCTGAAGCCGATATTCATTTCTTACTGAAGGCTGAGTATCAGTGTGCTGATAACACAGTGTACTGGATCCCAATTGTTTGACTTGTAGGAAGGAGATCTGTCTGCTGTGTTTCCTCTTTTAGTTAGCACATCACTGCAGTGGAGCTGAAATTCAGTTTTCCATGCATGTCCCCATGCTGGGATTCTGTTAGAATTTCAATATGAAATGTAATCCACAAGCTCATATATTTAAGGCTTGATCTCCAACAAGAGGTGAT
Source organism: Perognathus longimembris pacificus (assembly GCF_023159225.1). NCBI lineage: Eukaryota > Metazoa > Chordata > Mammalia > Rodentia > Heteromyidae > Perognathus > Perognathus longimembris. The sequence continues at coordinate 82,980,383 of NC_063167.1, forward strand.
ATTTTGGAAGGTTCTAGAAACTTTAGGAGGTGGATTTTAGGTGGAGAAAGTAGATCATGAGTGTGTGTATGTCATTAGGAGCTCCCACCTTCCCCCATTATTTTTTGCACTCTGTCTCTTGTCTGCCTCCAAGTGATGAAGTTAGGACTTTGTTCCACCACATGCTACCATCACAATGGTCTGTTCACCAAGGACCAGGAACAATGGAGCCATGTGCCTATGGACTGAAACCTCTGAAACCAGATACAAACATAAACCCTTCCTCTCATAAGCAGATTTTCTCCAGTTTCTGTCACAATGACAAAAGTCTGACTAATAGAGACACACTATAAAGTTTGGCACACTCCTTGTCTACATGCACATAATTTTGTGACTCTTCATGTAAGTTAAATGGCTGTGGTCTTTCTGAACTAACAAAAATGAACTTATATTTGTCATTCTCACAATGGAGTCCACTTTACTTTTTAAGAAGTACAATTCAGTACATTTCAGTAGCCTTAAATTTATCAAATATATCTGCTTCTCATTACTCAAGAGTCTTGAAATTGTATTTCAAAGCCAGCTCTGTCCAAGAAACTCTTAACTCCAATTAAGCACTTAAACAGCCAGAACTGGAGCTGTGGCTTAAATCTCGGGTAGATGAGTTCCAGCTTTACTAATGGCACATTTCTTTAAAAGAACAATAAAAAATGGGTTCATTCACTGGGGATTTTACAGACTCTTTAAAGGGTGCCTTGGAAGTCTTCAAAGCAAAAGGTGTGTGTGTGTGTATGTGTGTGTGTGTGTGTGTGTGTGTGTGTGTGTAAAAAGCATGTGGCTGCATACTAGTCCAAAAGTCAGGAAATGTTGGCCTAAACAATTGAGGAGCTACATAGGTACCAAATATTTTTTAGAGTTTTTAGTATAGCATATGATCTGAAATACCATGGAATTAATTTTTTAATGTTCAGTGGTATACATACTTGTAAAAATACTTAACAAGATATCATTTAAACAAGTGTGGTTGCTACTAGTGAAATTCTGGGTGGTTTTAAGAAACAAAAGAAAACCAAACAAAAACCCCAGAAAATTGATCTGATATAGGTCGAATTACATTGGAAAGTTCTTAAACTGATAAAGCACCAATTTCCTTTTATGGAAATTTAGAAAATTAACTAACCTTTTCTGTAAAGATTGAATGGTGAAAAAAACATAATATAATAACAAAATTAATGAGGATTACCATTATTTTTCTCTGTGTTAATAAAAATAATGATGAGTATTATGATTCTATACGTGTTAATGCATGCATGTGTGCACACATGCACCAGGTACTGGGATTTGAAGACAGTGCCACATGCTCTGAATTTGCTTTTCATTTAAAGCTGGCACTACCTGTTGAGCTATTTTTTACTGGTTAACTGAACATAAGAATCTCATGGACTTTTCTGTCCTTGATGGCTTTGAGCTTCAATCCTCAGGTTTCAATTTGAGTAGTCTTGAGTATCCAGGACTGCAGGCATGAGACACTGTGCTAGCTCATTATTATTTATTTTGATATTTTCCTTCCTATTGACAGCATCAATCTTTTTTGTCCTTTTGGTTATGGGTGAGGGTGCTGCTTAAAGACCACACCTCTATTTGTTTAGAGAATCTTTTACTTACGTAAAACTATAGAGACTAATGCCTAGCTCAGTCTGAAAATGCTTATTTCAAATATGTTTTTCTTTTGATCATTACTGCCTTTGTCCTTTAGGACACTGTGAAAGTGTGCACGTAATTCACCACTCATCTTCTAACGTAAAACCACTTTATAGAAAATTTGATAAATCTTCTGTGCTTAGATTTCGATTTTGTTAATAATTTTATTCATTTTCTGTCGTTTGGGTATTGATAAAATTTTAATGGCATGATTTTGTGGAGTCCTTTTAAAACATTCACACAAATGATCTATTGAATAGAATAGTTATACTAATTTCCATGTTTATTTTCAACCAAACTCCCTTTTAGTCTTCCTTCCTGTTAGCATTTCCCCTGTCTTAGGTCCTCAGCTTCTCCCATTAGCCCCTATCCTATTCACCCATACCTAAACTCCCTGCCCTAGAACTATAATGGGCCACTCCCAAGACCTACCTACTTTCCCTTTAGCCCCAGAGAAGCTGCCACCTGGATAAGGTGCAGCCACCATGTTGTTCCCTCTCCCATGGGAGATATAGCCCCACTAATAAACCTTCTTATGAACCTTCTTTTCCTGTCCATGATTATCTCCACAAGGTCCCTTGGGATGGCTGGGACATATCTTTTCATTGGTGCCAAACCTGGGATAGGTTCCCCAGTGGATTTGCTCTCCCATTTCTTGGGGGGTGGTCCAAGCTGCTTCGGGGACCTATTCTGCTGTCCTAAGCCCAGCCAGAGGACCACCGAGGTAACTTTCTGCTGACTGAGCACTCTACTACCATCCACCACAACAATGACAGATTTAAACCTCCAACCAGGGGCTCGGATCCGATTTTCCATAAGGCCACCAGGCCTGGGCCACTGGGCCACACTGACTGAAATCTTGGTGCCAAGTTCCGAGCCCCACTCCAAGAGACCATAAGCCACCAGGCTAGGTCAAAGGAATAATCAGTTGTGGGTGATGACTCCAATTTGCTGTTTATTCCCTCACAGTCGACTCCATTTCAGAGTCAGCAGAACAGAGCCCCACTGGGATGCTGCTGGCTAGCTCCAGTTCAGCTCCACTGATCACACTCATCAAGTGTGGAGGACAGTCTAATTCCTTCAGGAAAGCTGCTCAAGCTTGAGCCCAATCTTAAGCCTCATACAATTTGGCCCCAAATTTGGAACTCCATGTGGCCCCTTCATGGAACACCGGACCCTTGATATTTTACAGGGCTTACATAACTTCTATGAGTGCTCAGACAGATGGAATTCTCTCTCTGTCTTTCTCTTTCTGCCTCTCTCTAATCTCTGCCTGCCTTCCTGTGATATAGGATGGGCTGGTACCAGCTTCCAAAGGTACGGATGTTTAACATCTGCTTTGAAGGACATAAAGGGAAGGTTTTCTCTTCTTGCTACTGATGTTTGTTAAGCTGGGAGATTCTGTTAAATTCTCTCTAGCATTGACCACATGGTGGACATTAGAATTGGATTTAACAAGCGCCATCTTTATTGGCATAAAGGTTCCAAAAACTCTTGGAGGTGGAGTTCTCTCCCCACCCCCAAGGTAATAGGCATGAGGAATTCCTAGAGACAGGGCGGGGTGTATAAACTCAAGCTCCCTCAAGCTCCCTGTAACCCTGAACCCCACCCCCAAACTCTGTAACAGCACCTTGCAATTCAAATATTCAAAGGTGAAGCTGTCTTTCTGTGGCCCTGTTAACACTCTGACCAGCTCTGCCACCATTACGCCAAGCCCTGTCTCTGTGTTCTGTTTCTGTCCTGTCCCCCATCTTCTGGGCCTTCTCTGGTCATAGCATCCCACTTCAGCTCCCCATTGGAGCTGAATTGGTTTCTCAAAATGTGGTTTCTCTGTTTCCACACTGTATAATTTGTGAACATTTTTGTTTTCTTGAAATTTTTCATTTTCTAACTGACCATGTGGTTCTAAAATATGGGCAAAATAATATCATTTTGCCACTGGAATTCCAGAAAACTTACATGGCCAATTAAAAAAAATTCTAAGTGCACCCCAAAGCTTGTGCACAAGTGTCTGTCTGTCTGTGTGTGTGTAAAATATGTAAAAACTGGCATCCTGGTTTCAAAATTACTTGCTTTGGACTACTATTTTAACTTAAGTCTTGTGTTAAACTGTTCCTTGCAACCTGTGGGTGGAGTCACAGTAAACAGCTTGGAGGCAATCCTGACTCCAATCACCTGACTCCAATCCAAAAGGAAAAACAAAACAACAACCACCAGGTTTTAAACCCAAATTGATCATGTTTGGATGCAAGCAAATGTGTATGCAGCATATGGTATAAATACATTGATGTAAAACCAGTATGTTATGTCCATATATCCTAAAAGTAAAATTACATCTGATCCTGGCAACTCTTTGGGAAAGTAGGCTAAGATTTTGCTTCTCCATTTTCTCTCCTGTGTTCTCATACTCTTTAAGATCAAGGGACCAGAGTCATTTTGGAACAAGTGTGCAGATGTAGTTACGGACCTTGATTTTCCTGACTCAGGATTGATATTTTGCTTTATGCAGTTAGTACTGAGTCAGGATGCAGGTTGACATGTGTGCTAGCTGTGTGGACCATGGTTACTGGCAGCTGCCTCCATAGTCTGTTCTCAAACTGCTTGGTTTCACTACTGGTGATTCCTTATTCTGTCTCTCCCATGGGAGAGTGCACAGGGAACAAATGAAGTGCATTTCACATCCTCAGCATGAATGTCTCCCTGTGCTTGTCCAGCCTAGCCATATCTAGGAATCACTGGTGGTATTCCTATGAAGATTTTGACAGACCTAAAGCACTACTGCCCTGGCTCTGCCTGCCTCAAATAGCTCAGTTCTGAAAGACTCAGTACTATGTATACTTCCAAGATTAGAGTTGGGTTTATAGCAGGCCTGTCAGGACAGAGTTGCACCTGAGACTTCAAGTGTGCAGTAAGTTAAGACATATGTCTGTGACTCTTAATCCAAGGTTAAAAGCATTGGAGTTGTGTTTGGTTGCCACAGGTTTGCATTGGGGTACCAATGGTGTTTTCCCCTTCTGTGTCTCAGACACTGTTATGGCTGCTGCAGAGAGAAGACTTGGTTGTTGGCCTTGGGTCTGTGTGGATTTTGTGACTGGGAAAAGATTTGAAGATGAGGACCAACTGTGAATTTTAGGCTGTACTTGCAAGAGATGGTTACAGGCCCAAGCCTTCTAAAATCTTTTTAAAGTTGTCACCCGGATTAAACCAGTAGAGACAAGCCTGCAAAAGCCAGAGTAGTCAGAGTAAGACTGGGAGATTTCAAATGTTTTTAACCAATCTGTGTAGAAATTTTCAGGCATCCCAGCAGAAGGTGTGATAATCCAGCCACAGGACTCTGAGAGATGCTACTACAGCCTTGCCCAGATCCAACCCATCTCTCCTGCCTGCCTCCATCACACATGATTAACCAAGCCTGCTGATTCAGGATGGAAGACACAAACCACTTTGGATCCGCTGAAGCTGAGACTTTTACATTGTCCTGACCCTTTGCCCTCTTGATTATTATTCATTGTGTTCTCTTCCACCTGCCTGTAATATTAATCCACACAAGTTAGACAACAAGGGGAATAAATGCAAAGAAATGATATTATTTGGTTTTTATGCTATTGTGCAGCTAGATGCTTTTTGGTAAATAGCAAAAAGGTTTGGATTCTTGGCACAATGCTAGTGGTTAAATAGACCAAGGAACTCTAAAGTGCCAGTCAGTTGATGTTTGAAGACTCCTATCACATCTACTGAGTTTTGTCACTGCACAATTCTGGCAAGTATTTGCTGGTCAATTCTCAACAAGTTACAGGTAAGCTCTACTCCTATTGATCTCCTTGTTGCTTTAATTGGAAATATAAAGGGCTTTTATGGCCAAGACTCCTTAGATTTCAGTTCAAAGCCAGCCAGGGCAGAAGAAATCCCTCTAAAACTTCATCTCCCAACTGAGCAGCAAAGAGCCAGACTGGGAGCATGGCTCAGGAGACTCACAGTAACCAGCCAGATGCTGGAAGCGGCACTGTGGCTCAAGTGGTAGAGCTCTAGTTTCGAACAAAAGTGCTCAGGCAGAGTGCCCAGGGCTTGAGTTCAAACTCTGTGAATGCCAAGTGAGACAAGATACCCAAGCAATGAGCACCTAGACCTTCAGGATGAGGTCAATTCTGACAACGACAAACCAAGGAGAGGAGTAAGAGGAGATGAAGTCTCACTTAAATTGAGTCAATTTAAACTTATCCTTTCAAAATTAATCAGAGCCAGGAGACCAAGAGGAATAGTTGCTTTCCCACCTAATGTCCATACCTGTCCACGTTCCAACTCTACAGGATCAAGAGGAATAGTTGCTTTCTCACATAATGTACACACCTGTCCACGTTCTGTAGAGCCAGACGGACCAGAGTAACTCCATATTGTACTAAGACCCCATTCTGTACCTGACTAAACTTACCGTAAGTCCTACCCCCCACCCCTGGCTTCCCGGTAAAGACCATATCCAACCATGAGATATGAGTGGAATTTTCAGTATCTAATTGTGAGTGTGATTTCCAGTATTTGTGAGAGGGATTTCCAGTATCCAATTGTGAGTGCAATTTTCAATATCTACTCAAAACCCTGCATCTGTACAGACATTCCCCCCTTGCTACACTCCTATGGCTTAGCCACTCCTATGGCTTAAGCCAGTCCTGGGCCTTGGACTCAGGGCCTGAGCACTGTCCCTGGCTTCTTCCCGCTCTAGGCTAGCACTCTGCCACTTGAGCCACAGCACCGCTTCTGGCCGTTTTCTGTATATGTGGTGCTGGGGAATCGAACCTAGGGCCTCGGGTATACCGAGGCAGGCACTCTTGCCACTAGGCTATATCCCCAGCCCCTTAACTAATCAATTTTAAATGTGCTGGTCCCTTTATCTGACCAATGACCCTTCCAGATTCCTTCCCGCCACCAAATGCGCCAAACGTGCTTTAGGATTATTTTTTAATTTTCCCGCGGTGTGTGTTGATTTGTTAAAAGATGCTATGATATATGCTAAGTCCCTGCCTTCCCCCCAAAAATGTATAAAACAGCTGGGAGCCCAAGGCTCAGGGCCTCTTGCGTCACCAGAGTGCTGAGTGCGTGGAGGACAGAGATAGCTCGAAATAAACGCCCTTTTTGCTGCTTGCATTAGTTTTGGTTTCTGGAGGACTTTTGGGGGATCTGAACTCGAGCATTTCACTTCCTTCCCAAAGAATGGTTGATCTCAATAAAAAACATGCAGAGAGAACTGAGACACCTACCTTTTCCAGAAGTTGGCGAAGTTGTCTGCTCTTGGCATCCCGGGAACACAGGTTTTGTTCTGGTGCTACAACAGTGCAGATACATCGCCCATCGGGATCCTGTGCGGAGCTGTATACTTGCCACCCTTCCTTAGGGCTAATCTGAGTCTGAGGAAAACCAATGGCAAAAACACAAAACACAGGCTCTTGTTATAGGATTAAGAGAATGTGAGTTGGGAACATCAATAGCAAACATCATTAGCAAAGCATCTTTGTTTGTATAAAGTTGAGGTCTTCACCCTTTAAAGGGAGAAGAGAAAGATTAAACTATTTACATAGGCAGTATGACTTCATCTAACTACTTTTCTAATGAATGTCCTGATGGAAAGCTTTTGTCTTTCTTTAGATTCTCTATTCACAACTCTTTGCTGATCTCACACCGACTTCTTCCTAATTGTTGTATTTTGCTTTTGGAAATTGTCTTACATGTTAATGCCACTTTAGAACTTTCTGCTAACCACTTTGTACAACATATAGGCTTCTTTCTGTATTGGATCTTCTAGCTTGTCATTTTTAGCAGTAAATGTCGACTAATAGTGTATTTTTCCTGATGATTACTCATGTCTGATATTCTGAAATAAAACATGGAGTTTTCCATGTATTGAGGGAGTAATTATTAATAAGATGGGAAAGAAGCTACATGATAATATAGGGTAATAAATCAATGCTGTTTGGTGAAAGACAGACTTCTAGGGGGAAGGAAAGAGAGGATTTTTCCCCCTGGTATAAGTTTTGAACTGATCTTTCAATAATATCCATGCCCTAACCCTTCTCTCTCTCTCTGTCTCTCTCTCTGTGTCTCTCTCTGTCTCTCTCTCTCTCACCCCCCACTTTCTCTCTTTCTCTCTGAACCCTAACTATGTCATTCCACCTCATATTTATGCTCATAATTTTGCCTCCTGGCCAACAGGGACCATCCCTCCAGGCAAATTGGTATGTGTGTATCCTGAAAGCATGTCATGTTGACCTTCACCATTGCTCATTTTTCTTTTGCTACTTTCATTGTCTACTTCATGCCTATAAATTTATTCATCCCTTTGATTTCTACCAAAGAATTGTCTTACTCATTAGGCATCAAATGTGCATTATAGAACACTGTAACTTGTAGTTCATATATCTTAGTTCAACAATTACATATACCAAGTTATTGGATATATGAATATATCCTATCTATTCATAGCAAGTAAACAGACAATCAGCCCAAGTGTTTGTCTCATTTTTCTTTCATGAGAAAGTTTAATAGCTTCTCAAATAATGTAGGCAGACAAAACTTTTCATTCTTTGGCTGAATTTTATTGTATCCAGACTTGAAAATAAGTTAATTAGAAGCATCTGCATGAACACATTGGAAAGGCTTCATTTTTCTAGCTACTCCTAACTTTGAATGAATAGCTCCTGCCATTATGCAATATAAAGTATAAGAGATGACTTAGTACACATGTGAGGCTCCCATTCCTGTGCATGCTGGGAGCTCTGGATGCTCATGTCTGCACTGAGTCTGCTTCGAGGATTGTCTGGGCTCTGTTTCAGGAAAGACTTATTTTAGTTGATGAGTTGATGCAATAGTATAACAACATCAACAACAACAGCCCAAATTCCAGTTATTACTACTATGATTGTGATGATGCCCAATCTTCCTGGAATGTGTAAAATGTAAATGGTGGCTCCAGTACGAAGCCAAGTGCTCTGCTCCAAGATGTCCATTATAATAGAAATGTAACAAGTGCTTCCTGTGTGACAGCAAATTTTCCAGCGACTACATTTTATAAGTATAGAAATGAGTGACTTTAATTTCAGTATTTACTTGAATTTATCCAAAATATCTTCAGTTTAATATTTACCTTAAACTAGTTAATGAGATATTAGTAAAATTCACAAAAAGAAGTGTCTCATCTTTGGAGTTGTGTGTGCATTTTCACTTAGAGCACATTTCCATTCCTACTGATTATGTCCCATATCATGGTAAGCATTTTTTTTCTGGGTGGCAGTAAAGTTTTAGGTGGTAGATTTTTAATTCTTATGCTATATCCATAACAGTACAATGGAAAATATAAATGCAATTTTTAAGATTACTGAGCTAAATATTGAAAAGAAAAATGACAGTTTTACAGGTAAACTGTCTATTTTGGGGGGAATTTGTTTTTTTCCTGAGGAAATCTGAGATAAATCAAGGGTTCTTTCTGACTCAGTCCTGAGTCCATTTGTATAGCTAGCATCTTAATTCTCTTTAGACTGGTTCTATTTTTAATTTTGTACTTTTCTGAGATATAATAGATAAAAATATTTCTTGAATTCACAAATGAGGGAGAGGAGTCTTACCTACAATGTTTTTTATCTTTCTTTTTGTTCCCTGTTCCAGGTCCCAGTTTATCAAGTACTAACTATTAATCAATACACAGGTCATTTTGACTCCAAATGCTCGAATGTTAACTGCTTGGATACTTACAAGCATTCAGGTACTGCCAGGCATTTGGGTACTGACAGGCATTCCAATACAAACAAATACTGGGATACCCGTAAACTATAAATTCAAGAGAGTCATAAAGACATCACCATCCTTGTCCTTGTTCTATTATTAAAAACAAATTGGGGCAGACTTATTTTTTTAGTGTTTATCTGTCTAATTCCTGCTTTTTATTCTTGAGTGTTCAGACTCATTATTGTACTTCCTTTTCTGTTTTTTTTTTTAATTCTATTTGCCCTTTATTTGTGGCATTTATGCCTAAATATCTAGTTAGAGTAGAAAGATGTTTTTAGACTTGAACATTGTTGGAATCTGGTAATATCTTAAAGATTTTAGCATATTCTTTTGGGGTTATAGGGAATGTAAAGGGATTATCTACAGAACAAAGATAGCAACAGCTTAGCTGAGTACTTTCACTGATATTACTACATGGTTAAATCAAGTAACAGGATAGGATTAGTGTGTCTAAATGTAGGCTCTGTAGCTGTCTCCTAACACTAGATGCAAATTTCAAATATGTCAGAAAATTAAGCCTTGTAGATAGAATGAATTTAGCTTTTACATGAAGGAGCCAGGACCACCCAATTATATTGAAAGACCTTAACAGCAATATAAACACTGATTACTAAACCTGACAGCATTAATACTGGTATTCACTTGCCAAGTGTTTGCTAGTGAGTATGGATGGTGTTTATCATTGCAGGGTTAGGTGAATGAGGCAGAGGAAAGGTGAACAGGGTTGTCTGTTAGCTTCTGAAATAAAGACTCAAGCCATGTGTGTACTTCCAACTGTCTCCTTGGAAGACCCACAGAAAGGCACGGCTTTCTCTACTGCTACTTTCAATGATTTGGACTGTAAAAGTCACTTCTTTTAGTAAGGGAAATGTAACATGAAAGAGGAAAATCCTTATATAAAAGTGCTAATTGTCCTTTGGATTTTAATATTGACCTTTTTGTTAGGGTCAGGGATAAATAGAGTAAGCTTTAAGAGCGTTTGTAGTTTTCGCTTTTAAAGCATGCAGTCTGGCTTTGAAAAAAGAACTAAAAGGCAACTAGGAAGAAGACATATTTAGATGTTTCCTAGATATTCATGGAAAAAAAAACAAACCTTAATCATTTACCTTCTTAAGAGCAATGACTCAGCTGTCAGTAAAACTCATATAATAGAAGAACCTTTCTGTATTATTTTACTTTAAATTAAAAAAAGTATCTTTAACGGGCTGGGGATATAGCCTAGTGGTAAGAGTGCCTGCCTCGGATACACGAGGCCCTAGGTTCGATTCCCCAGCACCACATATACAGAAAACGGCCAGAAGCGGCGCTGTGGCTCAAGTGGCAGAGTGCTAGCCTTGAGCGGGAAGAAGCCAGGGACAGTGCTCAGACCCTGAGTCCAAGGCCCAGGACTGGCCAAAAAAAAAAAAGTATCTTTAAGTAGTTGTACAAAAGAAGTGCCCTATAACAAATATGTCAAAGCAGTTTATGGATACAATGCACCTTTAAAAAGTTTTTGGTAATTTCTGGGGTTTGAACTCAGGGCCTGGGCCCTGTCCCTGAGGCCCTTTGTATTTAAGGCTACTGCTCTACCATTTGAGCCACAGTGCTACTTCTGTTTTTTTTCTGAGTATTTTATTAGAGATAAGAGTCTGATGGACTTTCCTGCCTTGGCTGGCTTCAAACTGCAATCTTCAGATCTCAACCTCCTGAGTTCCTAGTATTATAGGCATGAGCCACAAGCACCCAGCTAATAAAATGCCCCATGATCAGTGTCACCCCTTCAAAATTCTGACCCCACCCACCCTTCCCTTACTTTTCTTAGTTTTATGGCATATTCAATGAAGTCTTAACTGTATTTTCCCCCTTTCCTCCCTTCACTCATGTGCCTATCTCTGCTTGGCTCCACACTGGCCTCTTGCATGTACCCATTTCTGGGTGTTGGTTGTGCTGGGCTTTGATTTCATCTTTCTGAAAGTATGTTCTATTTGAGCTCTCCATAGTCTGTTATCCTGTAGTAAATTCATCGGTAACTGCTTACATAATGCCCAATGGGTTAACTTACAGATTTACAGGTAAATTCTACCTACTGTAAATGAGGGAAAACATGAAACCTTTGTTACTCTAGAAAGAGCATATATAAAACTCTACCACTTAACTTTATGTGTTTCATTACCTTTAAATAATAACTCGATGGAGCAACTGATTATTTTGTCTGTTTTGCTGATGAGGAATCTGAAACTTAGATGCAGGAAAGAATTTCCTTAAGGTCAGGCAGGAAAGTCAGCAGAACTGAAATTTGTTCTTGTATAGCTTGATTTCAGTTTAACCACCATGCTCCACCACACCAATCATTTCAAACCTCCCATAATATGTGATGTTATCCTTGAAAGCCTGGAAGGCCCACAGGTTATTGCTACCCAAGTGTCCTGAATCTGATTACTGATGTCATTCTCTTTGAATCTTTTGCTTTAATTAGAAGAACTAAATGAACTGATTAGCTGTTCTTAATATGGTGAAACTCATGAAATATTTAAGAATGCTCTAAACAGAGGAATTAAAATTATATTTTTAACAACTGTATTTCAACTCTGGATTCCTTACTTATAACTTCATTATAAGTTTGTGCTCTGTAAATATAAAGCTATCATCTGGTAATTCTTTCATATCAGTAAGAAAATATCCCGAGGAATGAAGTGAAAAATAAATCAAAATATGGAGTTTGATAATCTTTCCCTTATCAAATCACTTGCAATTGTATTCATATTATTACTTTTGAACAAGTTATCTCTAGAAATAGACAATATTTTATTTGACTTGTGAAAGAGGTAAAACTCAAAGATTTTAAGGAATTTTTCCCAAGTGTTCCAATGTCATAAATGTCATATACAAGACCCAGATAAGTTTTCTTTAATTTTCAGGGCAGAACTCTCAATGACCATTCTGCAGCTGTATGTACACAGCATATCTATGTTTGTTGGCTGATAACCATAAGCAGGGCAGTTAGAGGAGACAGACACCTCTGCAGCTCATGACACCCAGATAGGCAAAAGGTCACCATCCAGCATAGCAGTCAGTAGGAACAGTTAAAGGCTCAGCAAGATGGAACTGAGGATTCCCATGGAAGGTATTATGATCATTTATTAGGGTCTAGATTTTGTGGGAAGAGGAAATCAAAGGAACAGGAAAGTAGACAAAGGGGGAGAATTTTAATCCTTTAGACAGAAGAACATTAGTGAGTTGAACACTGTTATATTTTATGCTTCCTTCTGAGTTTCCAGGTGAGCTTAGGCAAAAGTGATAAAGCTACTGAAAATAGTGTACAAGGTAGAAACATAAAGCAGAAAAAAATTCATTTATGAAAACCTATTTAAACCTATTTGATTTAGAGTAGTGATATCTGAGTGATGAAAACCCTTCATAAATTTTCTATCTAAGGATATGCTTGGTCCCAGAGAAGGAAATGTGGTTTGGCATACTAATGATTTCAGTTATGGTGAGAAGAAAGATGTGAGGGCAGGAATTAGAGAGAGGTTGACAGATCACACTAAAAGAAGCTGTGTTTTGGAGGTGTTAATAAAGATGTCACTCCTGAACAGTTTTCTTGCTGTTATTCATAAGAATACTTAGAACTAAGACAAATAAATACTCCTTCCTCAGTGAAATCTCAAGGCTTTAAGCCAGGGGTGGGAAGGAACAACTATGAAAACAAAACAAATAAGAAATAAAGAAAGTATCATTAAATTCAAGGTGGTCAGCTCTGCTCAAACCCTTTGCAAATCATAATGCTTAAGAGTTAGGAAGGACCTTAGAAATATTTTGTAGTCTTGTGCCTTTCTACTCAATGAAACTTCTCCCCTAAGCTCTTGTGTTTCCATCCTCAGTGGTATTGTGGGACCACTGCACCATAGGCATTTCATTGCTTCCAAGATATCCTCTTCCACTGATGAAAGCTGATGGGTGCAGTGTGAGTTTCTCTCTCTAATCTTCTCTGTGGGCCCTACTTCTGTTTCAGGCACTTAACAATAAACATACTCTTGTTCATTGGGTAATTCTTGTACTTTAAGATAGTTGTCATATTATATTCTGTTCCATTACCAATATTTGCTATTCTGTGGACAAATAGATTCACCATACACAATGTATAATGTGAAAATGGAGCAAGGAAACTTCAGAGGACAGGTGAGATTAGGATAGATGGGAGAGTGAGGGAGATTGACAGAAGAGGTGATATTTGTCAAAATACTGATCAATCCAATACACATAAATTCATGCAATAAATACAAATAAATACACATAATACATATAAATTGACATGGTGACTTTAGACCTCTCTGTGCAATTTTTAAAGATAATTTTAAAAAATGATAAGATAAAAGGTTGCTGTCCTATTCCTTCACCCAATTCCTCCCCTTAATTTGTTTAGTTGCCCACCATGAAATAGACATTTCATTATGATTGGTCATACAAATAGCAATAAGATGCCTGAATTTCATTGCATGCAACCAAAGTTTGAGCATCTTGGAGGCTGAGTTTGGAAACAGCTTGAGCTATATAGTAATGTCCTTTCTGAAAAAAAACAAAAAGACAACAACAACAAACCAAGTAAAATGGTTAAGTCAGTCAAGTAGAGCCTAGGGATGTAGCTCAGTGGTCAAGTGCTTCCCTGCTATGCACAAACCCTGTGTTTCTACCTCCAGCACTACAAAACAAAACATTCCTCCTGCAAAACATAAATAAAAACAGACCGAACCTACTAAAGTCAGGTATTTTCATTTAGAAATAAAAACACCTTGATTAGTCACGAGCAAGGAACTTAGAAGGTATTGAGAGTTTGTTTCAAGGTACTACAGAACTTTAAACTGAATAATTCATTAAAGTTATAAAAAGGAGAAGTCAGGTGGATACTTTGAAATGTAGTAGAACAAATGGCTCATGCCCACAAATCCCTTCCAAGCTTTGGCCTACTACCACAGCAGCATGTAAGGATGACTATTTGAGAACAGCTGTGTCTGTTCTCTGTCCTCTAGCTTTACTTAATTGCTCTTTCCTACATTGTTCCTGGTGTGGAGGTCACAGCATGGGGGACTTCTCAGAATCTCAGCCTCCTGGGGAAATGACTGTGCTTCAGAGACAAGAGCTAGAGGGAGGCTGAGCCTTCTGAGAGCTAGGTTCTCCTCTCAGACACCCAATCTCCCCCAAAGGCCAAGGCCCACTCCACAGTGTAGAAAGAAAAACAATGTTGATAATAACAACAGGAGAATAAGGCACAGAAATGGCAAACAACGAAACAAAAAAAAAAAAAAAAGGAAAAGAGGGCCACAAGAGTAAATGAAAGTTTCAACATTAATAAAAAAAAAAAGTATTCAAAGAGTGTTTATCACCTAATAAATTGTATTTAATTATTTTTAAATTTTTCTGGGAATTTAAAAAACCTTTAACTTTTGAGACAATCAAATGTATTGTGCCTATTGCAGACATGCCCACCATAAGTAAACTTAATTGCCTTTTAATTATTTAATAATTCAAACTACCCTTTAAAAAGAGAAAAACATTCTATTTACACACACACACACACACACACACACACACACACACACACACTCAGGTCATTTGAAACTACCGTTTTAAAGAAATACCACATTTATATTCACAGCTGCAGTTTTCTTTTTTGGTCACTTTACACATTCCAGGAATGATCATGAACAAGTTTGGAGACTTACTTTTCTATCTGTGGGATGGCCTGGTTGAAGGCTGATCACATTGATGGTAGAAAGTAAGAACACAGAAGGGGAAATTGAGGAGAAGGGCTTTCTTTGCTTATTATCATGCAGTTATACTTATTGGTCAAAGGATCTGCTCCTGCTCCTGCTAAGAGTCTTAGCAACACTGTCCATAGAAATAACAATGAGGTTCCTCATCACATTTTTTCAGAGGCTGCTTGAAGCACATATTCTGATCAGAAAATCTCCTTCACTGCTCTGCCCCAGTGACTAAGATGCCATAGAGGACATCCTTTTTTTTTTTTTTTAATTGTTAGTAGGGTTGATATACAGAGGGATTATAATTACATGAATCAGGTAATGAGTACAATTCTTTTTGAACCATGTCTTTCCTCTGTTGCTCTCTCCCAGTTTTTTCCTCCTGTCCCCAACCACAAGATATTCAGTTTCTTTTCTTTTTGTTTTTTCTTACTTTTTTTTCTTATTTATTGTCAAAGTGATGTACAGAGAGGTTACAGTTTCATACGGTAGGCATTAGATACATTTCTTGTACTGTTTGTTACCTCCTCCCTCATTCCCTCTCCCCTGCCTCCTTTTCCTCTCCCCCCCCCCCGCCAGTGGTTTAGTTGGTTTACACCAAATAGTTTTGCAAGTATTGCTTTTGTAGTCCTTTGTCTTTTTATCCTATGTCTCTCGATTTTGGTATTCCCTTTCACTTTCCTAGTTCTAATACCAGTATGTACAGTTTCCAATTTACTCATATAAGATACATTGACAGTGCAGGTACAACCACAGGAATGGCCACATATTGTCTAGTGAGCACCACTGTTGTATTTGTTCACCCTGTTCTACCTTTTATGTTCCTTTCCTTACCCCCCCAATCTTGTCTTTTTTATACATGCAAAATGTTTTGAAAGGCTGTGTTTATAGTTTTCTCTGGCTCTGTGAGATTAAAGAGATGAAAAGATATATTTTAAGTAACAGGATTTTATTATACTGTAGAGGGAGAAGGAATAGTCCAAGAACATTGGAAGTAGTCTGGTAAGAGTCACGAAGAATCCAATGGGTTACCAGAGACTAGGCTGAGTGAGAACTAGCAATGGAAGTGATGGGAAAGATGACTTCTTTGGGCAGAATTGAAGTCCACTGATTTGGATCCACATTTGATTCTGCCTTTAAACAGCTGGAGGCAATCTCACTGATCACTTACCTATTTTGTGATAGTTTTAAACTACTTTCACTTCCACTATGACAAAGTTGGGTTACATTAGATATATTTCCACTGAAAATCTGGGGATCTCTGAAACATGAATACTGGGTCTAACTGGGGCCATCTTGGCACCTTGATAGATGGGGACTTTCTGAAAACTCTTAGAGGTGTAATCACATCCCCAGCCCCATGTGGTAGGCATGCCCAAATTCCTAGAGGCAGGGTTACTGGACCTAAAACTGTACCATGAACTGGAAAGACTTTGAACTCTGCAGCTCCCTGTGACCCTGGCCTTTGACTATGACCTTATTTAGGCCCTGACTATCTCAGCCACCGTTTTGGGGCCATGACTGGTGTCTCCTGACTCTCTTCAAGTCACCGTGGTGTCACACTTTAACTCTCCATTAGAGTTGATCTGGTTTGTTGATATTGTTTCTCTGCTCTTTCTTTACTCTTCCACCCTCATGGCTAATTTTCTTAAAAGGTTTATGTATAGTTGAGGCTGCAAATTGTGCAAGGACACGTTTCTGCCTTACAGTCACCAGCTCCCTCAACATGTGGTCATTCCTTATCTCATGATCAAATTCCCATACAACATCTCTAAGGTTTCATGGGGTATAGTCACTGGGCTTAGAGTTTGAATGGGTAGGAAGTAAATGATAGAGGACCCCAAAAACCGTCATCTCAAACATTATTTGATCCATGATCTACCTTAAAGCTTCACTGAAAAAATGATTATTCTGTACATATTACCCAATATATACTTTGCCAAAAGAAGTTTCCATTGCTAAAGATAGAGTTAATAACCAGTCCAGATGCATGTGATTTTTTTAAAGTTTCTATCCAACTTGCCACATCAATATTTTTATGGTCTGTATCTAAGAAATACTAATTCATTTATTCTTCACCCTGAGAGAATTAAAGTTATGAGTAGTCATCTATAAAATAATTATTGGATGGATATTACTCTTCAGAAAAGCAGACAAAAGCAAAATCAAAGCTTTGATAACCTGGTTTCTTTGTTTTTCTAGGGAATATAATTTATTAACTTATGACTAGTAGCCACTGTGCACATTCTGAATTTTCACATTCTGAATTTTCTAAGTTTTTGTTGCCAAAGGGAAGTATTCAAAGTAAATATTAGTGTACCAAAAATATGTATACTTGTAGCAATGCTTTGTATTTTGTAATGAACAAATTATCAGTCAGAAATTAACAACTAAACTAAATTTTCAAGGTAATTAGAAGTTCTTAAGGAGTCATTCACAGCTTTCAAAATTTGCATCCTTTCTTTCACTAGCAATAGCAAATAAACAAGCCAGTGTATAAATACAAAAAATATGCATCTCAGGATAATGGTGTCAAAATTTTAATTTAAGTCATCAGCTCATTTCTTCCTCAAATAACATTTTTCTGCGAGGGTTAATTCAACAACTATGTCATAGAAAAATTAGGTACGTACGTTTTAGAAAACCTTGGTTCACTAAGTATAAAAAGTATAGAATTCTTTATAATTGTAATGTTGATGGTATATCACATTCTCTTTGTAACCAGGAATATCTTTAAATCCTTTCTGCCAAGCTATCACCTACAGATAGAGAAGAAAATTTCCTCTGTAACGTATCATAAATTACATAAAGGAGGTAAAATGTGAAGGAAGGGCAAGTTTACCTCACATTTTTCCCCTTGTCTCTAAGCCCTGGGAGAAGCTGGCAGATTAAGTAATTAATTCAGTCTGGCTTTACTCAGTTAATTACACATTGATTGATAGATTAATTATTATTAGTAACTTCATACAATTGTTAAAATAGAAGGCTACTTTTTAGGTCTTAGTTTATGGAGTAATCCATATAAAGGTTAAAAAATCCTCAAAGCCTATTTTTTTTCTGTAGATTTTTTAAATACCATATCAGGTAAATGGCCATTTTTGCCTGGCCTATTCCTATTAATGGGATTTTTTAAGTTTTGTTTTTTAAAGAAGTAGGTATTTTGTTAAAGTATTTCAGAGTGTGATTAATCCAACATTGCTTCAAACTACTGGGAAAAGGCTTTATTAAAATAAAGTGGAAAGGACTAAATTCCATTAGTTTCAGGTGAGAGAAAACTATACAAGATAAACCATTGACAGGAAAAGTCTATAAAATAATACATATTACAAGGATAGAATGTTTTCTATCATTTGTGTTACTTAACTCTTTGACAGGTCTTTTGCAAAAGCTTTACTTAATAAGTTTATATTTTTTAATCACTGCATTAATTGCATTTCAAAGAAAAATCTACTGTAGTAAAACTAGATAGAATATACTCTGCATCTTATTCTATAGGAAATATTATGGAAATTTTACAGACATCACAAGGAGCAAAATAATGATAATCAAAAAGTAAACCATGCATTTTTAAGAATCCTTTCAATTTTCAAATTAATATAGTCCACTTAAAGCTTTTCACATAAGAATTTAAGGAGTGTAGTACCTCTTCTTATAGCTAATTTCTCAAAGAATCCTCAAATCACTTCCCTCCCCCAACTTTGGTGTAACTTTAAAGTGTTCCTAAATATCTATGATTAAAGTTACCTTATAACTAAAGATCTCCTTAAAGCCTAACTATAAATAAAATCTCAGCTTGTACGCTTTACAAAGCCCACTGATGTAATGCTTTCACTTCCCACGATGGTCAAACCCACCCGAATGACTTACTGAAGTATCTGGCGTCGAAAGGCTCGTGGTGTTCAGTCCTATCAAGGATGGGAGAGTTTGGGACATCCAATTTGAGATCATTGCCATGGTACTAAGCAGAGCGCCAAGCTTCAGCAGTGGAGGACTCATTGCTGTGGAGCTAATGAGTTTACATAGTGACTGATTAGGATCCTAGTGCCTGCTGGCAGCGGGAGGTGTGACTGCAGCAAGCCACATCTACAGTATGAAAAGAGATCAACATCCCAGCTCTCATCACTGGGGAAAACTTGCAGAACCTCCTTAGCCCACCCTCCTGGGGAGTGCCTTGTCCTCTTTTTCCTCCCAAGCGTTTTGCTGGATCATCACTGTTCCTGGTAGGGCTAACTTTTCATGGTCAGAGCAGAGGTTGGAGGGCAAGGAGAAATGAGAGCTTTTTCAGCTCCATTGCACTCAGTTACCATCAACAAAGACCATTTCCTTTGGGGTTTGTGCAAGTATAATCAGCTCTGCTTTATCTTCTATAGAAAAAAAACACACCACAAAACCCCCTTTTAAATGGAGAGCTGCCAAAGCATGCATTTCAAACACCAAATTTAATATTTACAGATTACTCAGGATAAGTGAGGGCACAGGGCTTTTGAAAGGAAGTCTGTATATAATTTCCAAGATTATTAAATAGTAATCCTAATATGAAATTAGCATTGTTTTAAAAGAAATAGTTATTGCTTGTGTGATCATTATCTTATGGCTACTTATCTCTGAACAGTGAGAATAGGTGGCCTTGGAGAAACTTTATGCTATAGCATTCCGTGTTCCCAGATTTTCCTTTGAGAACGTTTGCTTTGCTTTGCAGGTGTAGAGTCACATGGCAAACTCAGCTAATTGTATTTTCACTTTATGAGGAGTGACTGTGATAATACTGAAAATCTGTGTCTTCAGAGGATATGTGATTTATTAAATGGGCCACAGGACTTGTATTTGGGAAGTCTGAGGTTCTAGTTCTTGTTCCCTAGTTAGTTGTGTGAGTGGTCAGTTCCTTGGCTTTATTGTTTTCCTATAGTATATGAGGGATGGATTCCATGCTCTCTGATGCCCTTTTCAGCTCTAAAGTTCAATAATATGTTTACTAGAACTCCATTGGCAAATGCAGTATATCATACTCAAGGCTTGTGGGTAGTTTTGCTCTAATCTTTTTTTTTTGTTTTGTTTTGTTTTTGGAACTTGCATCCATCCAAACCTCAGGTTCTGAATGGAACAAATTAGCAGTCATCGTTATATTCAATAATGAATTTTAAAATAAAGATATGGAAAAGACACAAAAGGAAATGTAGCTGCATGAAAATGAATTGAAATAGAATGGGTCATATAAACAGGAAAAATGTTGTGCTGATTCCTTAGGAGAATTCTGGAACTATATACATCTTAAATTTTCAGCCAAATATATATGTTTTTCTTACATTTTTGACAGCAGAAATAAAGAAAATGTTTTTAATAAAGTTGAAAGGAGTGCATATTTACACTATGCCTGCATATTTTAGGCTTTCAAACTTTTTCCAACTGGGGTGGGCCTAAGAAACTCTTCTTTGCATCGATTAACTTGGAATCTAGGCTATATTTTCCCCTTTGAAATGCATTCAAATTATGCAACATAGTCCTTATTTTTAATCATTGTGCCCAGAAAAACAAACACTATTTCTTTTGACCATTCTAAAGTTATGTTATATGAAAAACCAAGAAGGATAAAGGTACACTGGTTTGTGCATTAAGTTGGCAAAGATTATTCATAGTAAGGACTCTGAAAGTGCACATTAGTATAGAAGTGCAGTAATGTCAGAACGCAAATCTGAGTGTTTAAAAAATATCTGGAATTCTGTCTGGCTTCAATAAAGGACAGTGGTTTCATTTTAATAGCTTAATTTCTAAAATGGGAAATTAATATACATTCAATTACTGGATACTTTAGGAAGCTATGCAGCAGATGGTAATTTTACTTACTAATGAACTATCAGTCAACAGAGTAATAGCATCTTTAGGAGAGTATAAGAGTATAATGTCTTATTTGAAAATTAAAAAGTAAGGAAGAAATAAAGGACAGTACAAGTGAAGTGCTTATTTCACTTTCCCAGAGATGCCAGTAGGTACACTAATGAACTGGAAAAACAAAACAATGGTGAAGGTGTATGATTTATTGATGTTTACAAACAACATGACCCCTGAATGTATGGCCATGAGAAGAGTCTTAAATGCATAAATAGAAAAGCTCAAAGTGTAATGATTATTCATAGGAAGAAATAAAAATAACTACAATTTGCAAAGAACTAGTTTGCAAAACTCTCAGAATCTGGTGGAGTGATTTGCACTGTATTTAGGTTTGTTGAGGCAACATCTAGCCATACATATCTCATAGGCTAACCTCTAACTCACGGTCCTGTTTCCCAGGTGCTGGGATTACAGTTCTATAACATTATGCTCTGCTGTAGTTTTCATTTCAAAATTTTAATCCCAGTTTACAGATAGGAAAAATTTCGCTATACAGAATAAACAGCTACCCTGTGGTAGAAGTGGTAAGAGTGAAGGTTGGAAATAATGGCTGGACCACTCCCAAGGCTTCAAAGCACCCAGAGGTATCTGGACTTAATTGTGCATGTAATGCAAGGGTTTAATGCAAAGCAGTGAAGTCATTTATCTTACAAGTAAATTATTACTTTGACATTTTTTTATGATGAAGACAAACAGGTAAGGGCTGCAGGGTGATGAACTGTAGAAGAGGCAGGAAGGTCACTCAAAGATACAGTCTCATAGTTCAAGTAAGAGATGGTGTTGTCCTAGTATAAAACTCTGCCATTGGAATGTGAATAGATGGATTCCATGAAGGTTTGTAAGGTAATTGGCAGTTCATTGTGGTTGAGTAGATACCAAAAGAAAAGAAGAAGATAATTGGTAAGTGTCCAGCTTCGCATTTGGGTGATGAGTTTCATTTATTAAAAAACACCAGAAGAATCTTTATATACCCGAGTGAGTTGCCTGTAGCACAGAATATTAAAGACTAGTAATCTGAATTTCAGAAAAAGGCTATTTTACCTAAGCCACATAACCTTAATGGCTCGGTAAAAATCCAGTGATGCCTATATAGATGCCAATCTTAAAACAACCAAAGATTTTATTTGCATTATTAAGTCAAGATAATCTCAAGATTATTACCTACATATTTTTTCAATAAATTAGAAACCGAAACAACTTCTATCTGTAGTACATAGCAAATACTTGCCTCAATCTAGTAAGGCCACTGAAAATATATCCTGACTATTAATGTATTTTCTCTATAGAATCTCATGGGGGATCAATAGCTATAAAATCTACAACTGTGCATCAATGCTCATGAAATGCTAAAATATATTGATTAATATATTTATTTATTAGCTTTTTAAAATGCCAGGCTGTCTTTTTATTATCTAGAGTATTTCATATTAGACTTCTATAATATATAATTACTAAGTAAATAAATATTAAGTAAGAAAAGCATATAATATTGGCATGTTCTGTCACTGAAACATTTTTCTTTTGTTTTGTATCACAATGGTTTTGAGTTCTTTAATCCTCCATGTTTGTTTCTTAGTTTTGGATCTATTTGTGTAATAGATGGCTATAGATTTCTGGGGAACGCAGCACAGGCAGATATGGCAAGCTAAATAAACGTAAAAGCAAGATTGTCACACAAAATGTGGTAGAAATAACCAGATAAAGAGCCTCAAATTTTATCTTGGGCAAATAAATTAAAGGATTCAAGATTACTAAGCCCCAGAAAACCTAAAAAGAAATAATCAATGTGCACTTTCATTCACGTAATTTGTAATATTTTTAAAGGAAGAGGAGAAATTATAAATTAGATGTAGCTATAAAGAAACAACAATAAGCCTGGTACTGGTTGCTCAGAGGCTGAGATCTGTGACTTTTTGGGTGCCAGCCTAGGCAGCCAAATGTTAGAGGCTTTCTCCTCTGCAGTTAACCAGTAAAAGCTGGAAATACAGGTATGGCTCAAGTGGTGGAGCACCACGTTGAGTGAAAAAGATAAGCAAGGGAACAAGACTCTGAGTTGAAACCCCAGTACCAGGACAAGGTCAAAGAAATGAAAAGAAATAATTATAGAGATTGATAGAATATTGAAGAAGGAGGTAACAATGGAAGAAAAGGAGAGAGAAGGGGAGAAGTGATAAAAAGGAGAAGAGGAGGTTAGTAATCGAGTAGAACTCTGACAGATCTTATTGACTGACTGCAAGAATAGCTTAATATTGGAAATGAATCATACAATTTGCAGGGGAGGAGAGTTGGGAGGGAAAAAACTGAGAGAAAATGAGAGAGGGGAAGACAATGTTTTAAAAAGAAATTCACTCAATGCCTGACATATAATGGTAATCCCTCTGTATATCATCTTTACAATAATTCTTTTAAAAGAACAGCTTAAGCCAGAATAACCCCTAGAAAAAAACACTGATCAGTGGCTCACAAGTCAAGTAGGAAAGGCAGAAAAGGTCACAAAAGATTGAAAAGAGTGTTCACATCATTTTGGGGATCCTGAGTACCTTGGTGCAGGTGTGCTAGGAAAATTACTAGACAAATTTCCCTCCCCTTGCTGCAAGGCAATTTAGAGTGTAGTGTTACAGGTTCTTCCTTTGGCTAATTAACTAACATGATTTACTTAATCTCTCTGGATCTCCATATTCTCATCAATAAAATGGGATTGAAAGTATTCGTATGTAAGGGCTATTTGAAAGAACTGATAAGAGCATGTATTTGAAATGCTCAAGTATGAATCTGTTGGATGCTCAACTCATGTCAACTCTTCTGATATGAATATCCTTTAGGAAGTTCAAAAGGAGTAGCAGAGCTGGGAGAAAAATCATTACTTTTTTTTTAAAAAAAGAAGGGAAGTTCAACCAGGGATGGCTATGTTGAGCTAGGAGTAAGTCCTGCCTTGCAATTCAGTTGTCATGAATGAAGATCATAATATAAGATAAGATAGCTGCATAACACCAAGATATTCTGGGCCTGTGGTGCCAGAAAACAGATAGATGAAAGGGACTGTTGTTCTTGATTCCTCCTCCATTGAGAAGCTGAAGCAAGGACAAGGGAAAATCCACAAGGAACACAGTTATCTTCCTGTTTCACTTATGGCTATGTAGTCACCCACTCTCTTGTTGCCAAATGTAAGTCAGTGTCTTTAAGATCATTGTGTGTAAGAATTACCTGGAAACTTGTGAAGATCCAGATCCTTAGGATTCTACCAGGAAAGTCTGACAGCACTAGCAAAACACAAAATAGTTTGCATTTCTAACCATGTCCCAGATTGTTTTATTCTTGGCCCAACTTTTTTTTTTTTTTTTTTTTTTTTGGCCAGTCCTGGGCCTTGGACTCAGGGCCTGAGCACTGTCCCTGGCTTCTTCCAGCTCAAGGCTAGCACTCCGCCACTTGAGCCACAGCGCCGCTTCTGGCCGTTTTCTGTATATGTGGTGCTGGGGAATCGAACCTAGGGCCTCGTGTATCCGAGGCAGGCACTCTTGCCACTAGGCTATATCCCCAGCCGCTTGGCCCAACTTTTGGGTAGACTACTTTTCATGCAGACAACTCTCTTGATTGATCCTTCCCTCCTTCTTTCCTGCCATCTGTCCTTCTTTCCTTTTCTCCTTTACTTAGGTTAGCTTGGAACTTGCTCCTTCCTTAGCCTCCCACGTGATAAGATGACAAGTATGCATTACCACACTGAGGTCTTTCTTCCTTTTATAACATGAATATTTCTTTTCCTTTTTAATATCCAGAGACATACAAATACTGTTTCCTCTCTCTTCTCCCCACCTACAAATAAAATTTTTTGGTCCAATTTATTTTTTTTTACAATCTATCCTTTATTTCTTACCATTCTTAACATTTCTTACCATTCTTCTTAAAAGAGTTGTCTAGACTTACTATCTTTAATTTCTCTCTTCTTAATCAGAATTTAATCTATAACTTTCTATGATACCAATACTACTGATATGAATTCTTCCAAAGAGAAATCTATCAGTTACATTTTAGTCCTTAATGCCTATGTCCTATAAATAGCATCCATCAGTTTTATTTTATCCTTTAACTAATTTCTGCACTTGGTTTCCAGAATATGACAGTCACCTAGTTTTTCTCTATCTGACCTCTCTTTATGTCTCCTTCGGTGATTCTTGCTCATCTATATGCTAATGACTCCCAAATTCACTCCTTCCTTGCAAACCTCTTCTATCAATTTAGACTTGCATATCCAATTATCTACTTGACATCTCAACTTCGATGTTTAATAGACATCTTAAATTGAACATGTTCCAAAACGAGTTCTTGATCTGGCCCTGCCACAAAGACAAAATTAAATAGATCAAAATTAAAAAAAACAAAACAAAACAAAACCAAAACCCAGGCAAGTAAACAAAGACCCCAAGAACATGACATTCCTTAAATCTTTCACACAACACCATGGATTAGTTGCCCAGTTGTCAAAAGTTTAGTTGTAAAATTTACCTCCATCCCCCTCCCCTGCATGCACACACACACACACACACACACACACACACACACACACAGAAATACACAGTACATGAGCAAGTCGAATTTCTACTTTCTATATATAGCTAGAATTCAACAATTTTATGTAGCATCCTTTGCCATTGCATTCACCTAAGTCAATGTAGTTTTCCTTTCGGATTATTATAAAAGCAATTGACCTTAAACAACTTCAGTCTTTTGTAATCTAATTGGTATGATCCTGTTAATGAAAATGGGATTATGTTATTCCTTTGCTTAAAACTCTTTAAGAGAGTCCCATCCTATTTACATTGAAAGTAAAAATATTTTGCTGTCATTGTATAATTACATAGAATCTGAACCCTTTTCCTCCTCTGTTCTTATTTCTTACGTCTTTCTTTTTGCTTGCCTCAGATTGTTTTTTAGAGATGATGTGAGACTAGATTTTGCCTCATTATCTTTGCATTTGTTTTCGGGTGGATTTCTATTCTCCCAAATATTTTCTTTCTTTCTTTTTGCCTCTATTCAAAGATCAGCTTCTCATTAAGCCTTTTTAATCATGCTATCAAAAAGATCAAGATATATTTCATCTATAAATTGCTTTGTTGAATGGCAATAGCTCTGTACAATTACTTAAAGATAATAATACAAAAATTTCACTCTTTCTGGGTGGCAACTTACAGTATTGTATTTTTTTCTATTTTTCTGTGTTTCTCCTTTGAACTAATTAGCACACTTTCTGTACCTAGACCACATTATTTATGGATATATTAAATGAAGTATTGACCAAATGTGGTTGAGAATAGATAAAAAATAAGTAAACAAATACATAAACTAATAAATAATCAAAAGAAATTTTAAAGACAAAATATTTAATTTCCATGGTACACTTCAGTTGATAAGAAGCTCCCAGTTTTCAATTACCAACAATAGTCTTTAAATTTTTATGTGATCGGCTGAATATTTCCTTGTTCTTAATTTTGTGAAAATATGCATCCTACAAACCAATATGGTGCCCCTAAAGCAAAGCAAAAGTAAATGTGCTTAATTTAAGTGATAAAGCACACGTTTTGAATTTTTTTAAGACAGTGTATCTTTAGTGATATTTGGGCAGTGTTATGGGAAAAAGGAATCAAGCATCTACAGCATAATACTAAAACCTGTGTATCCTGAACATTGTCTCAGTGGTAATCTCCTTGGAACCGTCTACCTGCAGAAACAAATCTATTGTATTTTATTTATTTGTCCTGTTTGTTTTCTGCACTAGGAATCAAGGTCCATGAGAGGAGGAATGATGTCTTTTCTGTTCACTGAGAAATTCCTAATGCTTAGGCAGTGCTTGACATAGAGAGGGTTTTCAATAAATAGTTAATTAGACCTCAAGTAAAGGAATATATTACTGCTTACTAACCTGCCCTCCATTTTAAAAAGAGACCAATTTTAGAACAAATTTATAGTAGATTCTATTGTAAAATTAAGTCAGTGTAAAATCTTCAAGTACTCTATTTTGCATATCTTTGACAGTATGATGGATGCATTATTGCCTGCTTTTCTTGTTACTGTGACAAAATATCTGCTACAAAAATTTTAAAGAAGGAAGGAACTATTTTGACTCATAGTGTCAGAGCAGATTAGTTTATATTATTGTAGCTGGGAAGAAGAGAGAAATAACAGAAAGGGACCGGCAAAATATAGTCCCAATGAGGATAAGTCCCAGTGACCATTTTCCTTCAACTATGCAATGCAAAAAGTTCTTCTGGGGTCTGGGAATATTGCCTAGTGATAAAGTATTCACCTTGTATAGATGAAGCCCTGGGTTCAATTCCTCAGCGCCACATATATAGAAAAAAGCTGGAAGTGGCACTGTGGCTCAAGAAATAGAGTGTTAGCCTTGAGCAAAAAGAAGCCAGGGACAGTGCTCACACCCTGAGTCCATGCCCCAGGACTGAAAACAAAAACAAAACAAATTTTAAAAAGAAAGTTCTTCTGTCTCCTACTCATCTATTTTAATTTTTAATTTATCAGTGGATTAAACCATTAAGCTCTCACTTAGTAAGTCAGAGCTTACAAAATCTAATATTCTCTCTGAAAATACCCTTCCCCCTCTCAATTGTGTTTTACTAATATAGATGTTTCTTAACCTAGTTAAGTTGACAATAAAGATTAATAATTACAGAAATATATGTGACTAAAATACTGTAACATATTAAAACTTTATGCTAACAGCTACAAATGCTTTTTCTTTCTCTCATTTTCCCCTGTTGAGTACTCAGGTTTAGACTGTGGTATTCTTTTTTTTTTTTTTTTTGGCCAGTCCTGGGGCTTGGACTCAGGGCCTGAGCACTGTCCCTGGCTTCTTTCCGCTCAAGGCGCTAGCATTCTGCCACTTGAGCCACAGTGCCACCCCTGGCCGTTTTCTGTATATGTGGTGCTGGGGAATTGAACCCAGGGCCTCATGTATATGAGGCAAGCACTCTTGCCACTAGGCCATATCCCCAGCCCTAGAATGTGGTATTCTTATTTAAGCTAAAAAGCACAGCCTCTTCCTCTTCTGTTTTCTCCTGATAAGGCTCTAGGACCATTGAAGTCTTAAATAAATGTGAATCCTCTTTGGCTAATCAAGTTTGTCTCTAATATAGTAGTGAAAATGGGAAAGGATGAGTTAAGGGGAAGCTATTTCCTATCTATATGCATATAAAGATGTCATATTGTATATCTCAAATATAGATGATAAAATTTAAGAAGAAAAATTCAAAAACAACAGCAAAAACAGAATGAAAATGAATCAGATCCCTGGCTGTGTGTTCAATTCTCTAACTTCAGTTTGGCCCTTGGCAGTCAATAGGAAACCAAGCATTGTTTCTGAAATTCAGGACTTTGCATTATTTCCTTTTGGGTTTCAGTGTGTGTTAAAAGTGCTCAATAATGAAAGACTGAATTTAGAGTGAAAAACACTAGCAATGTTCTCTAGAGGAGGGATTTCTGTCTCACAATCTTGGCCTTCATCTGTGAAGCTGACTGATGCTCGATAAGCCTGAGGGAGTCAAGCTTGGCAGCCGCTGCTACTTCTTCAAAGGAAAAAAATTGGATGCATGAGAGAGGAATGTATTCAGGGCAAACTGTTTTTTCTCTGACTTTGTTCACAAAATCGAATAGGTGAAAAATATAAACATAGTATTAAGCTACAGGAAAGGGGGCTGTCAGGCAATGTGATGAAGAGACCCTCAGCTTGGTCACTTTCTCACATGGTCTGGTTTTAGGTTCTTTAAATGGGAACATTAAACTGACTTTTCTATATGGGCTCAAACATGCAGTCAAAAGTTCAGTCTCTATCCCTGCAGTCACACCTATGCCATGCCACCCAGATCTGGTGCTACTGGACACTATGTGTTTATGGAAACACTCTGTGTTTATTAGAGATATTAGTGATAAAAGAGTAAAGGCCATGAAATTTTGAGTCAATTGCAAATTTAAATGATCATATGCATACACTTTATATATATGTGTGTGTATCTGTCTATATCTATCTATATCTGTCACTTATCTATCTACCTATCATCTATCTATCTATCATCCATCTATCATCTGTCTGTCTGTCTATCTGTCTATTACTGGGATACAAAGTTGGCTATCAGTGGCTCATACCTACTCCTAGCTACTCAGGAGTCTGAGATCTGAGAATCAAAGTTTGAAGCCGTACTAGGAAGGCAAATCTGTCCCCAAGTAATCAGTAAAAATAAGTCACAATTAGAAACATTGCTCAAGTAGTTTAGTGCCATCCTGCAGTGAAAAAAAACTAAGCAAGAATGTGAGTCACTGACTGCAAATCCCAGTGCCAACACAGCAAAAGCAACTAGGAATGGAATTGAAGCCCTTGTGCTAAAGAGTGCTCTCTGACTAGAGCCATGCCCCCAACCCTTATTACTTTAGTTTACTACTTAGATCCCTCCACCTGCCATGTAGATAGTATTACCATTTGCCTCAGCATGACTTTTTTGAGCTAGTTTTGGTAATTTTCTTGTTGTCAGCCATGGACCTTGTTCATACTAATCTTCCTCTCTGGTAGCAAGTTTAAAGGTATGTATCACCAAACTCAGCTAAAACTTAGCTTTTAAAGGTGGTTTTTAAATTGTAGTTTTTCTGATGAAGAATATTCATGTTCTCAATAAGATTGCTCATATTAGTTGACTGCTCTCAGTAGTGTAGGAAGTAAATGAAACAGACTCATCACATAGAGTATCTTTTAGGTGGAGCTCAGTTCCATGAACTATACTCATATGGATTCACCTAATACTATGGGGAAGACGGTTGTTATGAATAGTTTATAGATGAAGAAATGCATATACTTAACAAACATTCCATTTATTTAATGTATACACATTATAGTTACATCAAAGAGACAGCATCTATCTAATACTCCACAATATCAGGATTACAACCATACTTTTTTCAGATTTTTTGTTTGTTTTTCAGTCCTAGGACTTGAAAATGGGCCCTAGGCGATATTCCTGAGCTTTTTTTTTGCTCAAGAATAGTGCTCTCCACTGAACCACAGCTCTACTTCTGTTGTGTGTGTGTGTGTCTGTGTGTGTCTGTGTGTGTGGTTTATTGGAGACAAGAGTCTCATGGACTTTCCTGCCTGTGCTTATTTCAAACCTTGAACCTCAAGTCTCAGCCTCCTGAGCAGCTAAGATTACAGGCATGAGTCACCAGTGCCTGGCTTAGGTTTCTGTTATTATTTTTAGTAGTACTAGCAGTAATAGAAATAGTTTGACTGAAGCACTACAGTTTATAGTCATTTGCATGGGCTCACTAGAAGAATGCTTAAAGCTAAGCATAAAAATTAAAACAAGCCTTCACTTGTTTAATTTCTCTTGCTATGCGGGACAACAGGGATCAATAGGGAGCCACCAACTCTCTGGTAAAAACTCAGGCACTGCTCCATTTTCCTTGGGACATATTTTCACATCTTTCTAATTTACCCATCTCACCAGGGCAGACAGAAGTGTTAAATTATTGCCAAAAGCTTTTCTAGAAAAAAATTGTTTAGGAAGAGAAATCTCAAAGAGTTTGGGAAATTGCCTGGTGATCAGAAAAGAAGGCTGTTTCAGGGGTTGTGAGAAAGAACAAAATTGGATCTTCAAATGTACAATTTTCTCAGAAGTTGTTATAAGTTGTTTCATAAAGCTTATCTCCCTCATGGAATTTGAAATGTATGTTTAGTTGCAACCAAAAATTTGCTGGTAGCAAACAACCTCAAACATCAAAGTATGCAAGAAGATTACCTTTGTAGCCATCTTTTAAAAAATGAATTCACATAAATAGCAGGAGCACTTTGGAGGTAGTTTGTATGTAATAACATTAGCTATACTGCTTGTCAGCACTGCCCTTCATCAATATGTGTAGTCAAGGTTGTTTTGTGATTTGAAAGCTTGTAGACAAACATAGTTAAATATAAATGTGTAAAGATCTGGACTTGAAATAAGTCACACTGTCATTTGAAGTATCATGGAAGTTACAAGATTTAGAAAAGAAGTTCACAAAAGTTGTTAAGACTAGGTCATTAGCTGGATAATGGTGGCTCACACCTGGAATCCTATCTACTCACGAGGCTGAGATTTGACGATTGCAGTTCCAAGTCATCCTGGACAATCAAGTCCATGAGACACTTATCTGTACTTAACTACCCAAAAGCAGGAAGTAGAGCTGTGGCTTAAATGGTAGAATGTCAGTGTCAAGGGAAAAACCTAAAGAATAGTGCATAGGCCCTGAGTTCAAGCCCTAGCATCTGAACACACATGCACACACACAAACATACACATACACACACGATGAAATAACCACTACATAGCTACATCTATATAAGCTTACCATAAAATTAACCTTATCAATTTCAATTTGTAAACAATCTGCTAAACTTATAAAAAGAATTGATATTTAAGAAGACATATATGACTGGACTTAAAAATAAGTCCCTTCATGAGTTCTCATTAAAAACAGTTTCAGGAGTGAGCACGGGCTGGTGGGGATAATGTAAGCTTGTTAAACAACTCTGGAAAGCAGTGTGGAGTTTCCTCAGAAGGCTAAACATAGAGCTCCCCTACAACCCAGCCATCCTACTTTTGGGCATCTACCCAAAAGATTACAAGCAAGACCACACTAAGGCCTCCAGCACAACTATGTTCATTGCAGTACAAGTTGTCATAGCTAAACTATGGAACCAACCCCGATGCCCCTCAGTAGTTGAGTGGATCAACAAAACACAATGGAATTCTATGCTTCTATCAGAAAGAATGGCATTGTCCCATTCATAAGGAAATGGAAGGACTTGGAAAAAATCATACTAAGTGAAGTCAGCCAGACCCAAAGAAACATGAACTCTATGGTTTCCCTCATAGGGAATAATTAGAATCTCTAGAATAGATATAGCAGAATATCACAATAGCTCATTAGCTATGCCCATATGAACACATAAGATAAAGCTAAATGAAATGAACTCCATGTTATAGAAATAAGTTGTATATCATTGTTGTAGTTAATTTCAATACTTCCTGTGAAACTGTACCTTTTATTCTTTCATATTCCCTTCCTGTGGTTTTACTCCTGCTATTGTTGTCACTGATCTTATTATCCTAGATACTGTATATATGTGCATTGGAACTAGGGAAGGGAAAGGGAATACCAAAATCGAGAGACAAAGAATAAAAAGACCAACCTTTGCAATAGCGATACTTCCAAAACCAATTGCTGTAAACCAACTGTACAAGTCATGGGGGGAGGGAACTGGGAAGGAGAAAAGATGGGGGAAAACTGAGGGAGGAGGTAACAAGTTGGACAAGAAATGCACTTCCCTGATATATAAAACTGTAACCCCTCTGTACTTCACTTTGACAATAAAGAAGAAAAAACAACAACAAACAAAAAACCAAAAACAAAAAAACAAAAAAACAGTTCCAGTACTCAAGGATGGATAAGTAGAGGAAAAAATATTGAAAAATTTTGCTTCTGAGTATTGAAATAAAATATTTGTTTTTCCTAATTCCTTATGTTTTTTGTTATTTTTATATTTTCCAGCTGAATTGTGCAGTGTTTTCTGTTTTCAGAAAGACAATCAGAAGTCTTTCTCATCTTTTTTTAAAAGATATTTTCCTTTTAAGCATTTATAAGTGCATTCTGTGATTCAGGACCTGTAGTACAGTTAAAAACAGTAAAATATTAAGCCTAGTGCTGGTGGCTCTCACCTGTAATTTTAGCTTCTCATGAGGTTGAGATCTGAAGATCATGACTTGAAGCCTAGGCAGGAAAGTGTGGGAGATTCTTTATTTCCAATTAATCACCAAAGAGCCAGAAATGGAGTTGTGTTTCAAATGAAAAAGCACCTGGCTTGAGCAAAAACACTAAGGGAGAGCACCCAGGCCCTGTTGAGTTCAAACTCCAGGACCAGCATAAATACTCTGCTCTTTTGAGAGAAGTGTGGACTGTAAGCAATTATACTTATTAGGACAAAATACAATGGAGGGAATCAAGGGATATGAGCAGATTTCTCCATGTAGTGAAATGGGCAGGATAAATTTCCATGGAATAGGTAACACTTGAGCTTACTTTATAAATCCATCCCTTCATTTCTAATTTATACTGGGAAACTGACAATAAATTTTACTATAAGCTCTAAATTGAAAAAAGAAGCCTATTTCTAATGAAACTGGTATATCTGCAAATTGTACAGATTCAGGTACAGAAGTCTTTCTTTTCTCAATGTACATACATACCTGTCTCATGCCTTACTTTACTTTTTAACCTCTCTATTATTAAGTCAAAAACCACATTTACGTAGGCCATCATGTTGGGTTACTGAGAATAAAAGAACAATGGAAGGAAATGATCATCACTATGAAAACAGTATTTTCCATGAGAAGTAAGGCAGACAAATAGAAATACAGCCCTTGTAAAGGCCTCACATTATCAGGAAAATTGTTTCAAAATTACATGCAGATGTGAGCAAAGAACTCCAATACTTTCACATAACAAGTCACAAAATGTAGAGCTGTGACTTGAATTCTAACATGAAGTCTTCATGTCAGGTCCCTGCCCACTCTATCTCCCCATCCCCAACCATAAGAATGTTGACATGTTTGCCTATGTTAAAAATGAATCAACGTGCTTGCTTCGGCAGCACATATACTAAAAAAAAAATGGATCAACTATGAAAATTTTCTTTGTCAAGCATGTCTCCTCTTGTCTCTCTTGTCCCCTTCTCCTTTCATCATCATTTCCTTCTTCCTATTTTTTTCTCCCTCTCTTCCTTTTTTCCTTTGCTTGGTGACCTGGACTCAAGCAGGATTTGGGTTGAATTTTCTGGTGATTCTGCCCTGCCCTTCATTGTATAACTTGCTTTGTTTTATTTTTTATGGTAAGGAATGGGGATTAACCCCCGCATCCTCAGGAAAGTGCTCCCGCATTGACCTATTGTGCTCCCTACTTTTAACCTTTTTAGTCTGTGACAATGCAATGTATGCACAGATAATTGTATTTTTCACTTCATAAGTGGAAATTTTATTTTCACACATTGAAGACATTGAAATAAACAAAAACAAATGGAAGCTGCCTTTTCCTGACATTGAAACATGCGTTTTAGGTTATAATTCTCCTCTTAATGAAATCTATGAGATTTTCTTGAAGTTATTGAATTTAATATTAGGACCTGCCTTTAACTGCTGTTTAATAATGTTTACTCAACATTCACAGGAAGCTCCATTAATACTTTTCTGGCCAAAAGTAATTAATAAATGTCAGTGATAAGTGCTTCCTCTCCTTTATAATCTATTCAATAATGTATTCATTAATACTTATCAAAACATGCACATGTAGATTAAGGGTGAAGCTCAGTGGTACAGGGTTCATTAGAATTACCTGGGACATGAAGCCCAATTTTTCATCACTAGTACCATCCACAAATAACAACAACCATAGCAACACATGTGTTATTCAATAGTGTCCTGCAAAATTATATTCAGTTATTTGAGGAACACGACTTGCTTCATGTTGAATCAGTTTTACTTTCAAGAGAGATTTATGGGTCGTCCTCTATGTGCCAGTCAGTAAATGTTAGACATCAAAAATTTATAAAGTTCATAAGATTTCACATTCTTTCTGGGAGTTGCTCTTGAAAAGGAACAGGGGAGAAACAGTAAATGTGATATCAGTACAATGTGACACACTGTGTCTGTGGCATGAGCCATTGCATGTAACAATTAATGTATTTTGCCAAGGGAAATTATAGGGAGACAGTGAGTTTAGAGGGCTCAGTAAAGTTTCCCAAGTAGGCCAGGCACTCAATGCTGGCACAACATATGACAACTCACAACTTTAGTGTGTTTGATCCAGTGGGTCCCAGGAAGCAAGAATGGTGGGCTGGGGTGATAGCCAGAATCTGTGAGAACTATGTTTCTCTGAGGAACAGATATGGTTTGAATACTGATAGTGGCCCCTAAAGGTCCAGATGTGAAAGGTATGGTCCTCAAGGTGCTAATTTTAAGATGCTCAATACTATATTGCACTCTTGATCATCTAATAACATCTAAACATCTTTCAAAAGTTGGGCTTATGGTCTCAGTGTGTGAATGGTTAGAAACCTGTTTAATCATGCCCAAGTATAAGTTTTTGTCTTTTACTAA
The DNA here is from genome assembly GCF_023159225.1 of Perognathus longimembris pacificus. Taxonomy (NCBI): domain Eukaryota; kingdom Metazoa; phylum Chordata; class Mammalia; order Rodentia; family Heteromyidae; genus Perognathus; species Perognathus longimembris. The sequence continues at coordinate 83,015,634 of NC_063167.1, forward strand.
TCCATTGGGTTTATTTGTAGATTTATAGGCACATTCTAATTATTACAAATGAGAGAAACCATGCAGCCTGTGCTTCTTAGGATATTCGTAGGAGAGGATCACAAGGGCTCAACAGCTATGTGCATATAATCACATAAAATGATACTTATCACAATGGACTCCAAGAAATGGAAATGAGAGTATTTTATTGTACTGTTTACCACTTTTTTATTTCTTTTTTCTTCATTTTTTCTCCCTTTTTGTCATTGTTTTTTTATTTAGGGGAAGGGGAAGCACAGAAAGGATGGGACAAAGGGTGAACCAATCCAGCAGTGATACTCACTAGACACTATGAACTTTACAACATAGAAGGGAGGGAAGATGGAAGGGCAAAATGTGGGAGAGAATGAGAGAGTAGGTGACATTGTTCAAAGGGTAATGTACTCATTACCTGTCTCATGTAACTGTAACCCCTCTGTACATCAACTTTATTTTAACAAATTATTTTTTTAAAGAAAAGAAAATTAGTGGCTAGTAAGAGGTCCTTAATATCCCTTGAAAAGGAAGTGATTCTGGCCTATTCTATCTTTTCATGCGTCCTGGCATTGCATGAGTAATTTACTCCATCATGTGATTTATTCATCCTCCTCTGATAGGGTCACCAGAGGCCTAGGGCTATGGGAACACTGGGACTTCAACCTCCATAACTGTGAACAAGACAGAATTGTTTGTTTATACGTTAACAGTCTTAAGTATTATAGTAACACACAGGTGACTGATACAGGGAATATCGGTTTAATTAATGAAGCAAAAGTGCTCAGTCACAAACATTACTACCCTGATCCATTGCTTCCTCACTGGCCAAAACATGGAGGCTGATTATGATGATCATGGACTGAAACCTCCATAACTGTGAGCTAAAGCAAACCTTTGTTCTTTACAAATTGTTACAAATTGATAGTCAAATATCTGTCATAGTAACAGGAAGCTAAGATAAGTCATATTGCATAGAACTTTGTGAATGATTCAATATGGGTGAGATGAGGGGGGCTGAAAGAGAGAGAGAGAGAGAGAGAGAGAGAGAGAACCAGCTTAAAAGTACCCTCTAGATTTTGCAAATATGATATTAAAGAAAACAAAAACAATTGGGAATTTTATAGAACAGTGCTTTGAGTTTAAATCCCAGTACTTCCCAAACAAAAAGTGATTTCCAGTGATTATTGTTAACAGAAACAGACATTTGAAATGAATCCACTTTAAATGAGCTGTAGTTGAAATATTATCTTCCAAAGAGATAAACACACACACAAAAAATTACCTCATTTCACAACTGTGAGGCTACATTTGCAATTGTGTATTAACTCAGCATGAATAAAGACTAGAGGAGGTGTTAATTCTGGTGTGTAACTATATTTGGTTTCATAGCAAAATCAGTGAAGAGTTTTGTTTTGCAAAACTCTTTAAGGATTTCCTCACTCTTTTCAGAGCTTCTTCTTTTTTTTACATATATATATTTATTATCAAACTGAATTACAGAGAGGTTACAGTTTCATACATTAGGCATTGGATACATTTCTTGTACCATTTGTTACCTCGACCCTCATTGCCCCTCCCCCTACCCCCTTTCTCTCCCCCCCCCCATGAGTTGTTCAGTTGTTCAGTTCATTTTCACCAAACAGTTTATAAGTATTGCTTTTGTAGTTGTTTGTCTTTTTTTACCCTGTGTCTCTCGATTTTGGTATTCCCTTCTAATTTCCTAGTTCTAATACCAGTATACCGGGTTTCCAATATACTCAGCTAAGATACAGAGATAGTGTAGGTACAACCACAGGAAGGAGATACAGGAATATCATCAATAATAGGGGCTACAGTTACATATGGCACATTGAAAGTAGTTACAACTGTGATATAACAATCGTTTCCATAGCATGGAGTTCATTTCACTTTGCACCATCTTATGTGTTCATAGGGGTATAGCTATCGGGCTCCTGTGATCTCTGCTGTGACTTGCCTAAACCTGTACTAGTTATTCCCAATAAGGGAGACCATATAGTCCAAGTTTCTTTGGGTCTGGCTCACTTCACTTAGTGTAACTTTTTCCAAGTCCTTCCATTTCCTTACAAATGGGGCAATGTCATTCTTTCTGATAGAGGCATAAAATTCCATTGTGTATATGTACCACATTTTCCTGATCCACTCATCTACTGAGGGGCATCTGGGTTGGTTCCAGATTCTAGCTATGACAAATTGTGCTGCAATGAACATGGTTGTGCTGGTGGCTTTAGTGCGATTATGTTTGTGGTCTTTTGGATAGATACCCAAGTGTGGGGCTGCTAGGCCATAGGGGAGCTCCATGTTTAGCCTTCTGAAGACTCTCCATACCGCTTGCCAGAGTGGCTGAACCAGTTTACATTCCCACCAACAATGAAGTTGGGTTCCCTTTTGGCCACATCCCCTCCAACAGTTGTTATTGTTAGTTTTCTTGATATAGGACATTCTTACTGGGGTGAGATGGAATCTCAATGTTGTTTTGATTTGCATTTCTTTTATGGCCAGTGATGTAGAGCACTTTTTCATATGTCTCTTGGCCATTCTCATTTCCTCCTCAGAGAAGTCTCTTTTTAAGTCTCTAGCCCACTTGATGAAGGGGCAATTGGTTCTTTGCAGTTTTGTTTTGGATGAAGGTAATTTTTTTAGTTCTGCATATATTTCAGATATGAGGCCTTTGTCCGTTGAATGGCCGGTAAAGATCTTCTCCCAATCTGTGGGCTTTCTGTTTATCTTGCGAGCTATGTCCTTTGCCCTACAGAAGCTCTGCAATTTGATGTAGTCCCATTTGTCCAACCTTTCTTTGATTTGTAGCCTTTCTGGGTCTTTGTTAAGGAAGTTCCGTCCTGTGCCAAGGAGCCCAAGTGTTTCTATTACTCATTCCTTTAGTGTTTTCAGGGTGTCTGTTTTGATTTCGAGGTCTTTGATCCATTTGGAATTGATTTTGGTGCAGGGTGATATATAAGGATCTAGTTTTAGTTTCTTGCATGTGTTGAACCAGTTTTGCCAGCACTATTTGTTAAAGAGGCTATCTTTTTCCAGACTATTGTTTTAGCACCTTTATCAAAGATTAAGTAGGCGTACTTCTGTGGGTTCATTTCTGGTTCTTCAATTCTGTTCCATTGGTCTTCAAGACTGTTCTAGTGCCAATACTAAGCTGTTTTTATTACTATAGCTTTATAATACAGCTTGAAGTTAGGTATTGTAATTCCTCCAGCACTGTTCTTTCTGCTTAGGATTGTTTTTGCTATCCTTGGTCTTTTATTGTTCCATATGAATTTCAGGATTGCTTCCTCTATTTCATTAAAAAATTGTGTTGGGATTTTAATGGGTATTTCATTGAATGTGTAGATAGCGTTTGGCAATATTGTCATTTTGATTATATTAATCCTCCCAATCCAGGAACATGGGAGGTTTTTCCATTTCCTTAGTTCTGCCTTAATTTCGTTTTTCATGTTTTTAAAGTTCTCATTGTAGAGGTCTTTCTTTCACTTCTTTGGTTAAGGTAATTCCTAGGTATTTTATGTTTTTTTGAGGCTATTGCAAAAGGAGTGGCTTTCCTGATTTCAGATGATGATTTCCTAGAAAAAATTCATATCCCCAAACTCAACCATGAAGATTTAAACCTTCTGAACAGACCCATATCCAGTAATGAAATAGAAAAGGCAATAAGTGATCTCCCAGCCAAGAAAAGCCCAGGTCCAGACGGATTCACAGAAGAATTCTACAAGGCCTTCAAAACAGAACTCATACCAATATTTCTCAAACTCTTCAATGAAATTGAAAGTGAACATTCACTACCAGACACATTCTATGAAGCCACTATAACCCTCATTCCACAACCAGGCAGGGACTCATTGCGGAAGGAGACTATAGAGAGATTTCCCTGATGAATATAGACTCAAAAATTCTCAACAAAATTCTGGCCAACTGACTTCAACAGGTCATCAAAAAAGTCATACATCACGATCAAAGTGGATTCATCCCAGGGATGCAAAGTTGGTTTAATATACGTAAGTTAATTAATGTAATCCACCACATCAACCGGAGCAAGGTAAAAAACCACATGGTTATATCACTCAATGCAGAGAAAGCGTTTGATAAAATCCAGCACCCATTTATGCTAAAAGCCCTGGAAAAACTGGGATTCTAGGGAACATTCCTGAATATAATCAAGGCAGTTTATGACAAACCAACAGCATGCATAACTCTAAATGGTGAAAAAATAAAGCCATTCCTTTAAAATCAGGAACAAGACAGGGATGTCCACTCTCTCCCCTTCTCCTCAACATACTACTAGAATTCCTAGCCAGAGCAATTAGGGAAGAAGAAAATATAAAGGGGATCCAAATAGGAAAAGATGAAGTTAAACTTTCTCTCTTTACAGATGACATGATCCTATACCTAAAGAACCCTATAGACTCTACCCCCAAGCTACTAGAGCTGATCCAAAACTTTGGCAAAGTTGCAGGATATAAAATAAACCCTCAAAAATCAACGGCCTTTCTCAGAGCTTCTTTTATTCCTTTGGTATTCAAATGACTGTCTTTGAAGAACAAGTCTGAAATTCCTCTCTCTTCAATCTTTAAAGTAAGGGAATTGCCAGCTACTATTTAGTAAATCTGGCCAATTCTGTCCCAACATTTATGTCAAGGATATGAAATCACGTGTCTTTTACATGAGCAAGATTTACTTCTGTTATACATGATTGAATAAAAGTGGCTAATTACAGTATCCAAAAATCAGTGGTTGAAGGAAGACTTCTCTGTTAGGAAACAAGGAGTAGATTAGCAGGATTTGATCATGATTCACTAAACAAGTGCTCTGTAAAAGTGGAGTCACAATTTCTTTTCCTGATGTGTGCTTCTTCATAATGGTAGGAATTGAGTGGCACCAATATGCATAACTAAAACTCAGCATTGCGTAGAGGTTTGTTTAATTTTTATTCATTCAGTTTATAAGTAATTTTTTCCTTTTTTGTGTGCCAGTCTTGGGGCTTGAACTCAGGGCCTGGGTGCTGTCTCTAAGCTTTCATTCCCTCAAGCCTAGTGCTCTACGACTTGAGTAGCAGCTCCATTTCTGTCTTTTGTGGTGCTTAATTGGAGATAAGAATGTCATAGACTTTCCTGCCTTGGCTATCTTTGAACTTCCATTTTCAGAACTCAGCCTGCTGGGTAGTTAGGATTGTAGGTGTGAGCCACCAATGCTTGGATAGTTAATTATATTTATCACAAGCACTGGGGCTTTTATTCAGGGCCACACTCTCCCACTTGGCTTTTTCTATTCAAGGTTGGTGCTCTACTGCTTGAGTCATACCTCCAATTCCAGCTTTTGTCTGGTAAACTGGTTATACAAGTCTCAAGGATTTTCAATCTGAGCCAGCATCAAATCTCAATCCTCAGGGCTCAGCCTCCTATGCTCCCACTTGACTGATTTTGAGATATGATGGAAAGTGAAAGAGAAAGATAATTGCTTTCCCATCATTCATTCATTTCAATGGCTTCTATTAATCATTTATACAAAAATTAATTTAATGTTGTTTTCAGAAGCTATAGAAGTTAGCCAGTCATTATTTTACTTCCTCCCTGTACAGTCCCCACCCCTCTGAGAGAAGAATGATCAAAGAGTATCTGGTGTGCAAGGATAGCCTAGAGCAAACTCTATTGTTGACGTTATATTTAAAGTTCTAGGTGAATTTCCTTTGGCATATGCCATGTCGCTACTGTATATGATTTTGGTACACTGGGTATTGTATATATGCCTACCTGATCTAGGGAAGGGAAAGAAAAATGAGGGTGTAAGATATCACAAGAAATGTACTCACTGCCCTATTATGTAACTGTACCCCTTTTGGACAACACCTTGTCAACAAAGAGAAAAGAAAAAAAGGATAGCCTAGAGGTTGCCTGTGAAGTCTCAGTGAAGGTTGCAGGGACAAAAGGAAAACCCCAAAAAGCTACTGATGGACAATTGAAGAGACAGACTCTTTCTTGACACGACATGTTACAAGGTCAGGATTCCTGGATTCCAGCCATGATTCTGCATTTAAGTTTAGCAGCACTTGACAGAGCACTGAGGACATAGCTCAAGTGACAGAGCACCCATCTAGCAAGCTCAAGGCTCTGAGTTCAAATGCCAGTACCACCAAGTGAAAAAAAATATTTTAGCATAGAATATTATAGTTTCTCTGCCTGCTTAGTAGTGTGAACATACTTTTACGTCACACAGACCTGGGCTGCAATTTCAGGTTTGTCACTTACTGTTTGACTCTGGTGAAGTTAAGCATTTTCTGTACCTCATTTTACTCATCTCTAAACTAAAGATGACATGATAATAAGTATCAATAAAGATCATTTGGCCTTGGATACCAAAATTTGTTGGGGCATCGGCTTAGCATTGAGGGGAGCCCCCTTCTCCCGCCCTGGGGCTGCGTGTCTGTTAGCCACTCCTAACTTTTCCCCAGGTTCGGAATCTGAAAGGTGGCCCAAACCAACCCTGCCTCCCATCTGGCTCTGAGCACATGACGCTGAGCAGAGCCCAAGGGGGCAGTTCTGTGGGCTGTGATCTCCGCCTCTGGGGGAAGTTCCGTGACAGATGGACAGCTCATCAACCTACCACTAGTATCCAGTTAGTCACTCCTCTTCCTGCCGCCATTACTGTCATATAAACCCCTCTCCTGAGTAAAACCGGTGGAAGTTCCAGAAGCTTTCCCAGAGATGCCTGTGTGTGTCCCGTGTTATTCTTTAAGTGTGCAAGGGGAGGAGGGGCGGCTCGCTACTACGCACACCCCAAGGCTATCATGTAGACCTTACTCCAGCTTTGCCACTTGTAGGATGGGCGGCTTAAGCGTGAAGGTGAAAGGGGACTACACAGGAGGTAATAAGGCCCTGCTAAAATTCATATCTGTAGTTCATCAAAGTTAGGTGTATGAATGTTGCATCAGAGATACTGCTTTTCAGAGGAATCACAGTGTCTAACCAGTCAAAAGAAGATACAAAAATAAAATCCAAACCATGGGAAAGATGAAGTGGAGATAATATTTAAATAAAACAGAACCCGTATAGTCCCCAAAAGAGAAAATTCGAATGCAAAGAGTTCAACATCAGACCTGAGTTGAGAATTGGACACTCAATTCTGTTTCCCTGGAAACTACAAAGTTAAGATAAATGTTGAATTTTGTGTCTGGAAAAAATTAAAAAGCCTCTTATCTGAAGCTTTGCACCTGGGTTGAAAATTGAGGCTGCTTCTCGATGTCAAAGCAACTCAAATCCTCCAGGCACCAGTGGGCTATTCCACTATTACTGATCTGATTTCAAAAAGCTGTATCTAGGGCTGGGGATATGGCCTAGTGGTGAGAGAGCTTGCCTCGTATACATGAGGCCCTGGGTTCGATTCCCCAGCACCACATATACAGAAAACGGCCAGAAGTGGCACTGTGGCTCAAGTGGTAGAGTGTTAGCCTTGAGCAAAAAGGAAGCCAGGGACAGTGCTCAGGCCATGAGTCCAAGGCCCTGGACTGGCCAAAAAAAAAAAAAAAAAAGCTGCATCTAATAGTTTGTGATTTTAGAGAACAAAGCATTTTAGCACCACATCTCCCAGTAAAGTAATAAAAGCAGTGCTTAAGTCTAACCTTGTAGGCATGGACAAATAAAGAAAGACAATGTAAATTAAGTGCATGGGCCAAGTACCTGTACTAGAAAATTATTAATATTACTGCGGTTGGTATGGTTTAGCTGCTGTTGAATTAAATTGGTCAATTTTTGAAAAAAATTTTCAAAAACCTAGCCAGCCAGTAGTGAGATGACAAAACATGTGGTTGGAGGATCCCACAATTCCAAATTGCCTTTGGTAATAGTGATTTCCTGACCTAATTGAGTAATAGACTTGAATAGAAAATATATTTATGACAACAAATTTCAGAGACACTCATATAAATGAATAAGCAAGGAAAACATGTAAGTCACTTTATCAACTATGAATAGAACTCAGGCTTCTTGCCTTTGTCTACCAAGTGCTGGGATTATAGGCTTAAAGGCACAAGCTTGAACTTTCAGATGGAAGTTTAGACCAATAAAGAATGTGGCTTAACTAGTCAGATTTCACTCAGTACTGGAATACCTTTGCAGTATATTTGATAATTTGCCAGAACTAGCTAATCAAATGTTTTGCACATAAGTGACTCTATATTGGATATCTCTATTCAAAAGCAAGTCTTTGCTACAACAGTCATGGTTTAGGCTAGGCCAGTGTTCTGCTTTCTTCTATTACTTTCATCATGCTTCAGATGTCAAGATTCCTAAACTTAGCTGCTTTTCTGTGGCTCACACCTGTAATCATAACTAATCACAAGGCTGAAGTCTGAGGATTATGATTCAAAGCCAGCCTGGGGAGGAAGGTCCATGAGACCTCCATCTCCTCTAATCTCCATTATCCACCCCCCTCAAAAAAAAATTAGTAGAGCTGTGGATAGACCATTAGCTCCAGCTCTGAATTCAAGTCCCATGACCGGCACACAGACACACAAGGACACACACACACACACACACACACACACACACACACACACACACATACCCACACAGATTTCTAAACTTGGCTATCTATGGAAAGAATGCACCAATTTCACCATTTCTCCTATGAAATCCTATGAAATGCTTGGAGAACTTTCAATTCCTTGGACAGTTTTGTTCAGCATTGTAACACACACACACACACACACACACACACACACACACACACAGAATGGAATGAATTATTCCAGTTAATTCAGCTTGATCTGATGAGCTTATGTCAGAGAAGTATAGATAATCATAAAAACAGCAATACATTTTTGCTTTTGGAGAGTCAATGAAAATTATTACCATTTAAATACCTTAGCCTTTCTACTGAGAGTTTCATTCTGATTGATGCGGAGGAAGCATTTCTGTCCTTACCCAACAAATACTGCCAGTTATTCTTAAGTCAAATTGTAGAGATTGTATTTACAATTTCATTTACAATGATATGTATACAATTGCATTTACAGTTCTCTACATACATATATACACATATGCACATATGTATTTATATACAATACATACATATGTATATATATTTCTAATAATTACACACATAACTTAAGAAACATACTGCTTCTATTAAAGACTATGCCTCGACTCCCACATAGCTGTTGGCATCTAGAGGATTCAGTCTTACAGTATTGGTTTGGGCTGAACAACTTGATACTTCAGAAGAGCCTGAGGCTCAGTGGGGAGCACAGGTAAGGCCACCTATGCTGCTTTAGAGATTTCACCTTGAGTTTCAAGTTCACCTTTCTACCCCTTCCTCTTACACTCCTAATAAACTCATGCATGGTGAGTTAGCTGATATGTCATTAACTGGGGAACTACATCTACATAATATTAATTTATGTTTGTTCATATATACCTGAAATTATTGATATTTTATACTGAAAGTAACAAGCTGAATTCAGGAAGCTGTAATTACTTTACAGATAGTAATTACCTTTTATTGATTCATATATGCTTATGTATTTTGTCACCTTTTATATATTAATCTTTACCATTATTTATTACAGTCTATATTAATATAATTAATATTAATCACCTTTTATAATTTATATATAACTAATTACCATTTACTGTAAAGTAAATATATTATATAATCAATTAACTGTTACAATAATTTATTACCTTATATAATAATATAATGCATACTAATAATTATACATATATTTATATAAAATTTCTACTTATTCAAGCAAAATAGACAAGCAATTATAGGTAGTTATCCGTCTATTTTGCTTATATAAATAGGTTCTCTGATTTTGTCTTAACTCTTGTTAGGTAACTCAGCTGACTCAATCCATCCCTTTTATCAAATGTTCAGCTTTCCTTAAAACTTCCCAGTAGAACTTTGATATACAGTAGTCCTTTGGTATTCTTGGGTGTATGGCTCCAGGGCGGATGGTGTCAAGAAAAAAAGAAAGCTGTGAATGTTTAGAATGCTAAGAGTTCAGCACTTGAATCATGTATATTCTTGATTTTGGATAATTCAAGAATCAAGATAGATGGCTGACTCATTCTTCCCAACTATAGCCTAATGTCTGCTAAAGACATGTTGTATTTCACCAAATCTTATTTTTTCACGTTATGAATTATATTAGTCACATTCACTTTTTCCTTGTTTTTAGAGCACTATTTCCTTTTGGGAAGTTATAATTTCACAAAATCAAGGGTAGGGAAATGTTCCACAAGCCACAGGAGTGTGATGCAGTACTGACTGAGAACTTGTGGTATCATCAAGTACGGTAATACGTGTTGTAATTCAAACATTGTTTTTTAAATTTATTATATTTTGACAGCACTTGATAAAAAAGATGCAAATCATAAATCCAGAAGTAAGATGAAGTTAATGTTTATGAAAGTAATTTCCTCATTTATTAGTAATCTGAGATTTTTGTAAAATTTTGTGTCATGGTGTAATTATTGTCTTTGTTAATTTTCTGAACCAAATTACACAGGTTTGAGTGACCTTTTATCTTCCCCCTAGCCTTTCCCATGTTTAATTCATGATTTTTGGAAAAATAAATAGATGTAATGCTTGTCTCAGGAAATATACCGGTGCATTGTATTTGATAAATCTGTGGTATCAGAAGGATTTTGAGACAGCATGGAGAAGGGGCTCCATGAGGTGGAGGTCCTGTGACCCTCTGATCATTTTGATGCCTGTACTAGATCTGAAACATTTGTAGGCAACATCAGTAACAACACTGGTATATCTCATTTAATTTTAAAAATTGATGGCTGAACTTAGACTAATGGGTCTATCTCTCAGTCCAAAACCCCTAAGCCACGCCACATAAACACATAGTGGAAGCTGGACCACAGAAATAATTTCTCACAGTTTCCTTGTTTGTTTATGTTTTTCCTCAGGTCAGAGACTTCCAGCATATGCCTCTTGGTTTTATTCAGGAGAATTTTGCTTTGTATTTATTTAACTCTTTGGCTTCAATTGTTTGAATAGGTGATCAGGATTTATGTCCTTTCTTTAAATGGAATTTACCTTGGCTCTTCTCAAGCACTAATGCCAGGAACTTTCTATGTGATTTCTCACTCTATGGATACATTATGCCTGAATAATTTCTCAGCCACCATTCTAGTTGGAATACCCATAGCCAATCCCTAAAACAAGATTGTGTTAGGAAACTGGGCATAGGAGAACATCGTGGCATTGTTTGATCCTGCAGGGTTACTTTCAAAGTCACTGTTCCTCCTCATTATGTATTTTCAAACAAAGAACACAAGCCCAGATTAGATTTCAATCTACAACTGAAGGTCCCTCAAGACATTGCTTCTTCTTATATAATGTTTTTAAATTTTATTTTACCTTCTGGCAGTATGTGATGTATGTAATATTATGTGAGGAGCCAGACTAAAGCCGTTTTGAAGTTAGGCCCCACTTTATTACGCGAACCTGAGATAAGCAGACCCTGTGAGCAAACCCAGGCCACCATTTATCCTGGCTAGCAGAATGAACTTATTAGGGCCCAGCTTGTCAGGAAACTCCCTGTTTAACTCTAACCGCCTGGGGATGCTTAACTCTAATCACCCCGGAATGTCTTTAGCCCTGAGAACACCTGTGATTGCTGTAACTTTGGTTTTTTGCCTTTATAAGCCCTGTGAAATCTCAGCTTGGGGCCTTCCTCCTAACCACTGTGTCGGTGGGTAGGACGAGGCCCGATCTGCAGCTCACCTGAATAAAGCCTTGCTTTTGCATTTCGGAACATCTGGCTCTCGGTAGTCTTCTTGGTGGTCTTCTGCGACTTGGGCATAACAGTGTAGCATGTAGTAGAACATTAATATAGAAGGTGGAGGCTTAGTAAAATTCTTCAGATCTTATGGCAGGTCTTCCAAACTGTTTTTGTGCCAATGCATCACATAACTTTTTAGCACAAAATCATTACAAGGTAGCCTAGTATATCCAACAACCTTATAATGACACAGTCTGGACAAAGCCTGAGAGACACTGGCTCTGGTTCCATTAAGTCCAGGGCTGATAAATTCCTGCATTGATTCAGATTAGCAAATTCAAGGATTATGATCTGGGAATTATATGACCTGATTTTCTACAGCATTTAGCTCCACTAGATTTGATTCTAAATAAAGAGATTTTATTGACATCTTTAAGAACTCACACAACATTTTTAATGGGCTGGATGGTTTTTATTGCATGGCCAGAATCTTTCTCAATGAGAATTAGCTCAATGATTTGCCACTGTAGGAAACAAAATGGCATGCTTTTCAAAACCACACAAAAAAAGAAAATAGTAATATATTTCCTTTCTGTAATGGTGTGAAACCTAATGACCATTCATTTGTATATTTAAAATAGAGCCAAATGAAATAAAGTATCTTAAGTTATCCACAACTATTTCTTAGTCAAAAGTATTTAAGAGGGCTGGGGATATGGCCTCATATACATGAGGCCCTGGGTTCGATTCCCCAGCACCACATATACAGAAAACGGCCAGAAGTGGTGCTGTGGCTCAAGTGGCAGAGTGCTAGCCTTGAGCAAAAAGAAGCCAGGGACAGTGCTCAGGCCCTGAGTTCAAGGCCCAGGACTGGCCAAAAAAAAAAAAAAAGTATTTAAGAAAACACTGAATTTGGTAAATATAGATAAATAAGGTATAATTATTCTACTTTAAAAACATAATTCTGGGACATCCAGGAAGATGACGGAGGAGCAGCAGAGCCCTGGCTGAGCTCCCTCCAACATCACAGTTTTCCCACCCCAGAGAAACTTTTACTCCTAGAAAGACAGCCAAAGTAAGTTATAACAGTACAGGGATTCTGGCCAGGAAGAAAAAAATCTACTTTTTCTGAAAACACAGATTTGAGCTCTGGGCGGCGTCCCACTGCCACGGCAGTGCCAGCACCAGCACAGTGCTCTGCACTCCGCACAGCTAAAGCACTCAATGGAGACCGGGGAAAAATCCTCCAGACGGCAGCGGACAGACACGGATCACAGGTTGAGCACTGATGGGCCGAAATCTCAGAGAAAGCGTCAGTACCCCATGAAAAACATTCTCACTCATGCCTATAGAGCAGCTTCTGGGAAGTAGCCCTTTACCCACTGCCAGAGCAAAGCACCATCTTTGACACTGGCATAGGGTCAGACCAGACTGGAACTAAAGCAGGCCTGGGGAAAGCGAGGACAAAGCAGTCATCTTTAAGAAGGGCAAGAGAGACTGACCAGTGAGAGCCAGCTCCGCCCAGGAGAATGACCCCTGCCCAGGCGGGGGGCTCAGCTAGAGGTGCCCCGCCCTGCCCGCCGGAATGCATAAATTAAAAGCTACAGTGGCGAGCAGCTACGGGCAGCACAGAACAGCCAGACAGGAGAACAAACAGTTCCCAAGACAGATAAACAGTCCCGTCACAGAGGAAGCCCAATTCCCAGCCCGAAACAGAGCTGAATTCCATACCCAGCTCTGCCCAGGTGGCTGCCACACCCAGGAGGGAGGAACCTCCCCCAGGCAAGCAACTCTCAGCCAGGTAAACCAGGCCAGAGGCACCCCCGCCCTGCTGAGTCCACAGCCTATTCAAAGCCAGGCTTTAAAGGCAGCGGCCCCACAGCAGATAGGAAGAGCCACAGTTCCAAGACTATTCATGTCCCCCATCTACAGAGGACACCCAAGTCTTACCTACAAGCTATGGGAACCACAGAGACCCAGGATTTCACTAACAGGGGAAGAGGGTTAAAGCAGATCCACCCCCTGTGAACTGAAAGCAAGTCAAACCAGCCAAGTGGCAAAACAGACTGCAGACCATTGCAAGAAAGCCCACCCAAACAAGGAAGACTCCATTTTTTTCCTCAAATATTTTTTAAGCTTTCTTTTTTCTTTTTTTTTATCTTTTCATTTCTGAAATGTCGTTGTTTTTGTTTTTGTTTTTTTTTTTTTTCCATTTTTACCTGTTTGTTCTACCAAGGTTCTTTTTTTTTTTTTTTGGTTGTTCATTTTTCTGTTTTTTTTTTTCTTTTTCTTTTTTAAAATAATTTTTCTCTGTTTTGTGCATCTGTCTTCCAGTATTTTTTCTTTATTTCTCTCTTTGCATTCTCTTTCTTTAAAAATTACTTTCCTATGAATAACACCTCCACTCTTTAATGCTAACTCTCCATTGTCTATCATTTTAACCTTGTTCTTTCTACTGATTCTACTCTCCTCCACATTTCCATGTCACTGATCACACCCCCCAATACATTTTACTCTATTCTCTTTATTATCTTTAACTTACCCTCCTAACTTACTTCCAGGACTTCCAGATTCCATTGACCCCGGTTATTGAATAGAGGGTATCCATACTCAATCAGAGTGAATCAAAGGGGTTCAAAGACAAAGTCAGCCAGTCTAAAAAGAACTTAATGTAAGAACAAAAATTGCTCATATGGTTGTAACAGTAAATAAGTAATTACTGAATACAGGGCTCAGGATTGGTTGTTATATCAAAACTGTATTCTTTAGAAACACCAAATCGAATTTTATATACAGATATACAAGGTATCTGTATATAATTGTGAACTTCTAAGATTTACACAACAGTGCTTGGTAAGGTCTGCTTTGGGTCTTAAACCGTGCTCACAGTTGCGTGTAGATTGGCATTCCTAATCCAAATGGGCAGGAGAAACACAAGAAAGATGGCAAACAATGGAGTCTTATCTCCCACTCAAAACAAGCAGGAAGCAGAACAGTCAGTCAAAGTCATAGAAGAGAACCCTCAAAATGCTCTACAAAGTCTACTGATAAAGATGATAAATGAAAAGTTTGAATCAATACAGCAATCCTTCCGTAAAGTAATAGATGATTTCATAGCATCGCCAAATAGAAAGATAAATGAAATTCAAGAGTCAAATGAAAATATAGCTACCCAGCTAAAAGATTTGAGTGACAGCACTTAAAACCAAATTAATGAAGTTAATGAAGTAAAGAAGTCTGTACAGGACCTAAGAGATTACATGGAAATCATCAGGAAAGACCAGACAGAAGGAAAAGAGATTCGAAATCAAGTAGCTAGCCTACTCCCGACTAACTGAAGCAGAGGATCGACTCTCAGGAGCTGAAGATGCCCTAGAATCTATGGAGAAAGATAAAAAATCAATACAAAAACAATCCATTCAACAAAGCAGATCACTCTAGGAGCTCCAAGACACAATGAGGAAGCCCAATTTAAGGATAATAGGTATTGAGGAAAACCTGGAGAAATAAGTTAATGGAATAGGCAACCTATGTAACAGAATATTAGATGAGAACTTCCAAAATATCCAGAAGGATAGGCCTATGCAGATATACAAGAACCCCAAACTGACCAGACAAGAACAGGACATCCCATCGACACATTGTGATCAAAACAGAATCAATAGAGTCCAAGGAAGGAATCATTAAAGCTGTTAGGAAGAAGAAAACAATCACATATAAAGGAAAAGCAATCAGAATTACCCTAGACTTCTCAGCAGAGACCATGAAAGAAAAGAGAGCCTGGAATGAGGTATGCCAAACCCTAAATAAAAATAACTACCAACCAAGAATACTGTACCCAGATAAACTCTCATTCATAGCCGAAGGTCAAACAAAAGTCTTCCACAATAAGAAAAATCTGAAACAATATATCTCCACCAAACCAGCTTTACAGAAAGTCCTCAAAGATGTACTATACAGAGAAAATAATCAAGATCACAATACAAACAGAGAAATGAACCATAAATACTAAACCAGAATATCAGATCATGAAATGCGAAGACACAGCTTTTAACAAGATAGTGATAATGATAGGAACAAATGATCATCTCTCAATACTAACTCTCAACATTAATGGACTTAATTCTCCAATCAAACGACATAGGCTCACAAGTTGGATCAAAAATACAGATCCATCTTTCTGCTGCCTCCAAGAGACACATCTATCCAACAAAAGTAAACATCTTCTAAAAGTGAAAGGCTAGAATCAAATCTACCAAGCAAGTGGCCCCTATCAGGAGGCCATAGTTGCAATCCTAGTATCAGACAAAATGGACTTCGAATTAAAAAAAGGGAAGAAGAGTCAAAGAAGGTTACTACATACTAGTAAAGGGATTTTTCTTACAGGAAGATAAAACCATCCTAAATATCCACACACCAAATACAGGAGCACCCAACTTCATCAAACAAACACTACCAACTCTAAAAACATTCATAGACCCAAACACATGGATAGCTGGAGACTTTAACACTCCACTGTTACCTATGGACAGATCAACACACCAAAAGCTGAACAAAGAAACCACAGAACTAAACAATTGCATAGACTAAGTAGACTTAACTGACATCTACAGAATATACCACCCAGAAACAACAGAATACACATTCTTCTCTGCAGCACATGGAAGATTCTCCAAAATAGATCACATCTTAGGGCACAAAGAAAATCTGTACAAGTTCAGAAGTATCAAAAACATTCCCTGCATTCTCTCAGACCACAATGGAATATAATTGGAGCTCAACTCAAACAGCCACCACAGAAAATCCTACAATACATGGAGACTAAACAACACACTGCTGAACCATCAGTAGGTCATTGAAGAAATTAAAATGGAAATTCAAATGTTTATGGAATTCAACCAAGATGAGGACACAAAGTACAAGCTCCTTTGGGACACAGCAAAGGCAGTACTCGAGGAAAATTTATATCTCTGTGTGCCTCCACCAACAAACTGGAGAAACAGCAACTCAATAATTTAAGGAAGCACCTTAATTTCCTTGAAAGAAAACAACAAGCCAAACCCCAAGTCAATAGATGGAAACAAATAACTAATACCAAATCAGAATTAAGTCAATTAGAGACGAAAAAAACATCGAAAGAATCAACAAAACAAAGAGTTGGTTATTTGAAAAAAATCAACAAGACAGACAGAGCCCTAGCAAACCTGACTAAAAATCGAAGGCAACACACTCAAAAAAACAAGATCAGAGATGAAACAGGTAACAACACCACAGAAACAAACAAAATTCAGAACACAATAAGGGACTATTTTGCAAACCTTTATGCCAACAAATTCGAGAACTTGGAAGAAATGGATGATTTCCTAGAAAAATTTCATATTCCCCAAACTCAACCATGAAGATTTAAACTGTCTAAACAGACCCATATCCAGTATTGAAATACAAATGGCCATAAGTGATCTCCCATCTAAGAAAAGCCCAGGTCCAGGCAGATTCACAGCAGAATTCTACAAGGCCCTCAAAACAGAACTCACACCAATATTTCTCAAACTCTTCAATGAAATTGAAAGAGAACGTTCATTACCAGACACATTCTATGAAGCCAGTATAACCCTCATCCCCAAACCAGGCAGGGACTCATCATGAAAAGAAGACTATAGACCGATTTCCCTGATGAACATAGACGCCAAAATTCTCAAGAAAATTCTGGCCAACCAACTTCAACAGGTTATAAAAAAAAAATCATACACCACAATCAAACTGGATTCATCCCAGGGATGCAAAGTTAGTTCAAAATATGCAAGTCAATTAATGTAATCCACCACATCAAGCGGAGCAAGATAAAGAACCACATGGTTATATCGCTGGTTGCAGAGAAAGCGTTTGATAAAATCCAGCACTCATTTATGCTAAAAGCCTTGGAAAAACTGGGATTCCAGGGAACATTCCTGAATATAATCAAGGCAGTTTATGACAAACCAACAGCAAGCATAACTCAAAATGGTGAAAAACTAAAACCATTCCCTTTAAAATCAGGAATAAGACAAGGATGTCCACTCTCTCCTCTTCTCTTCAACACAGTACTAGAATTTCTAGCCAGAGCAATTAGGGAGGGAAAAAATATAAAGGGGATCCAAATAGGAAAATAAGAACTTAAACTTTCTCTCTTTGCAGATGACATGATCCTATACCTAAAGAACCCCATAGACTCTACCCTCAAGCTAATAGAGCTGATCCAAAACTTTGGCAAAGTTGCAGGATATAAAATAAACCCTCACAAATCAACGGCCTTTCTCTATGCTAATGACCCAAAGACCGAGGCTGAAATCAGGAAAGCAACTCCTTTTGCAGTAGCCTCAAAAAACATAAAATACCTACAAATAACCTTAACCAAAGAAGTGAAAGACCTCTATGATGAGAACTTTAAAAACATAAACAATGAAATTAAGGCAGAACTAAGGAAAAAACCTCCCATGCTCCTGGATTGGGAGGATTAATATAATCAAAATGGCAATATTGCCAATGGCTATCTACAAATTCAGTGCCATACCCATTAATATCCCATTTTTTTAATGAAATAGAGGAAGCAATCCAGAAATTCATATGGAACAATAAAAGACCACAAATAGCAAAACAATCCTAAGCAGAAAGAACAGTGCTGGAGGAATTACAATACCTAACTTCAAGCTGTATTATAAAGCTATAGTAATAAAAACTGCTCTGTATGGGCACCAGAACTGGCCAGAAGACCAGTGGAACAGAATTGAAGACCCAGAAATGAATCCACAGAACTATGCCTACTTAATCTCTAATAAAGGAGCTAAAAAAATGGTATGATAGCCTCTTTAACAAATAGTGCTTGAAAAACTGGTTCAACACCTGCAACAAACTAAAACTAGATCCTTATATATCACCCTGCACCAAAATCAATTCCAAATGGATCAAAGACCTCGAAATCAAAACAGACACCCTGAAAACACTAAAGGAATGAGTAATAGAAACACTTGGGCTCCTTGGCACAGGACGGAACTTCCTGAATAAAGACTCAGAAAGGCTACAAATCAAAGAAAGGTTGGACAAATGGGACTGCATCAAACTGCAGAGCTTCTGCAGGGCAAAGGACATATCTCGCAAGATAAACAGAAAGCCCACAGATTGGGAGAAGATCTTTACCGGCCATTCAATGGACAAAGGCCTCATATCTAAAATATACGCCGAACTAGGAAAATTACATTCCTCCAAACCAAAACTGCAAAATACCAATTGCCCCCTCATGAAGTGGGCTAAAGACTTATAAAGAGACTTCTCTGATGAGGAAATGAGAATGGCCAAGAGACATATGAAAAAGTGCTCTACATCACTGGCCATAAAAGAAATGCAAATCAAAACAATGTTGAGATTTCATCTCACCCCAGGAAGAATGTCCTATATCAAGAAAACTAACATTAAAAACTGTTGGAGGGGATGTGACCAAAAGGGAACCCAACTTCATTGTTGGTGGGAATGTGAACTGGTTCAGCCACTCTGGCAAGTGGTATGGAGATTCCTCAGAAGGCTAAACATAGAGCTCCCCTATGACTCAGCAACCCCACTTTTGGGCTTCTGTCCAAAAGAAAACAAACAAGAACACACTAAAACCCCCAGCACAACAATGTTCATCGCAGCAAAATTTGTCATAGCTAGAATCTGCAACCAACCCAGATGCCCTTCAATAGACGAATGGATCAGGAAAATGTGCTACATATACACAATGGAATTTTATGCCTCTATCAGTAAGAATATCTTTGCCGCATTTGTAAGGAAACTGACGAACTTGGAAAAAATTATACTAAGTGAAGTGAGCCATACCCAAAGAAGCATGGACTCTATGGTCTCCCTTATAGCGAATAATTAGCACAGGTTTAGGCAAGTCACAGCAGAGGATCACAGGGCCCCAATAGCTATACCCTTATGAACACATAAGATGATGCTAATTGAAATGAACTCCGTGTTATGGAGATGATTGTTATATCATTGTTGTAACTACTTTCAACATGCTATGTGTAACTGTAGGTTCTATTTTTGATGATCTTCTTGTATCCTCTTCCTGTGGTTGTACCTACACTATCTCTATATCCTATCTGAGTATATTGGAAGCTGTGTATTCTGGTAGTAGAACTAGGAAATTGAAAGGGAATACCAAAATCCAGAGACACAGTGTAAAAAAAGACAAACAACTGCAAAAGCAATACTTACAAACTATTTGGTGTAAATGAACTGAACATTTAATCGGGGGGAAAGGAAAAGGGAGTGTGGGGAAGGGGAATGAGGGTCGAGGTAACAAACAGTACAAGAAATGTGTCCAATGCCTAACGTATTAAACTGTAATTTCTCTGTACATCAGTTTGATAATAAAACAAAACAAAACAAAAAAAAACAGAACAAAAAACGTAATTCTGCTGTTGCAAGATCACTATATTTTGTCTTAGTCAAGGAATCACGTTGGAACAAAATGTATTTTTTAAATAATTACTTATTTATTGTCAAAGTAATGTACAGATGGGTTTCAGTTTGATACGTAAGGCAGTGGGTACATTTCTTGTACAATTTGTTACCTCCTCCCTGTATTTTTATGTTAGTATTGAATTGAATAAAATTGCTTTAAGTGTATCTCTCCTATTTTTCTTTTATAAAAATAAAACATTTTCAATATTATTGTGTAAATACTATAATTTACATTTGGAATCAATAGATAATAAGTTGCATAGTGTCATGTTATTAGCTTATATGATTAATACCTTAAATTGTAAATGCTTGCCTTCATAAAATTAATGGTCACAGCATATTATAAATGTAATCTGCAGTTTAAAATATGTTTAATACTAATTTTTGAAAATAAAAAGGAAGATAGAAAATCACAAAACATTTAATAGTACTTAATACAAATTAAGGCAATTATGCAACTAAGCATCAATTTGTTCATATTAATGTTTTTATATAGGCACGCGGCATAAAATGTGCTGTTAGCTAATAGCTGAAATGCAATGTGACAATCACTTATTTATTCAAATATTGGAAATCATTTAAATAAATAAACATATCAGTAATAGAATATAGATTTACTAATTTCATGTTCTGTATGTGTGTGATTTAAAATAGTTATTTGATTTTACTACAAGTTTGGACAAAGTGAAAACAAGCAGAAATATTACATCTTAATGTAGCTAAAGGAACATTACCCCATGTTTTTTAAAATTCTCAGCCCATTTCTGACTGGAAAAATGGTGAGTTTCTGGCCTGTCAATCCATGAAATTGATGGGGCTAGAATTAGGACAACATGTTTAAATTATACTTTATTTTGCAGGTCCCTGTGTGATTAGTAGTATGTAAACTAAAGTCTGTAGTAAGTAGGTTATTGTGGTCTGTTTGTATTGTAATCTCTATTTTAATGACCGTGAAAATGCCAACGTAAGTTAAACCATTAGCAGTACCACATAGCAATGAGGCAGAAAAAGATGAACTTCAAGACTTAGCAAATCTAGAGAATGTCTTTAACCTTAAACTTTGTGTTCTTCTAGGTTTAAAGTAATTTAGTTCTTAAAATCCCATCTTTACCTTAAAATTGACTCCAACTTCTGCATTAAAAGGTGTTATGTCCTCAGTGTTTTAATAGATCTCAACAGAGAGAAAGTTTTGTGCTGTCCTTGTTCTCCTTTTCATGTTGCTTAAAGTGAATGTACATTACCTCTCAACTTGTCTGTTTTCATATTATACCGTGCTCTTCTCATTGAAGAAGGTAAGGCTCATAATTACTACTGATAGTGTTATAGTTAAAAAATGAAGAGTTTTACTGCAGACTCAATCATATCTGGTGAAAAATTCTGTTTCCACTGCACCAACAACTGTCATAATGACTAAAATTGTCATGCAATCTGTACCTATCTCAATTATCTCATGTATCTAATATGAATAAATAACCATGCATGCCTCATAGTTACCATGGAGTTTATTAGGCAATAATTGACTAGGTAAAATGCTAGTGTAGTATAAAAATGTTCTTAAAATTCAAAAATATTAGTATTATCAATGTTAACATTCTCATCATCTTTTAGAGTTAAATATTCCTAAGAAATAAGATACTTTGTCAATGGATACTTGTGAAAATTTACTTGGTTCTTACAAAACAATTGCCTCCCCTTTCCCAGACAACATGGACATTATCATTTTGCATCTAGAAATTTAACATCTCTGAGACACCAATAGCTCTGAGGAGGATGTTGTTCCATGCCTTGAAAGCCTGCTATAATTCCTTAGCCTCTGCCTATTCATCTTTGTTCCCCACAGTGCCCTAGACCCAGGGTTTCAGGTACATTGCAGGATAGTATCCTGTTTGACTACAAGCAAGAATAGTGAGTGTAAAATTATCCACCTAGCCCCAGCTACAGACACCACAGTGGTCCCCTCCCAAAATAATACACAATTCACAATTTTTCATAAGGCATGTGTAATTTGTGATTCAGCATGTGTAATTTCAGCCAAGCTTTCTGACAGCCTTTGTTCTGTTTTCTCATCCTTCCTAATGTCAGCTTACCCAATGGCTGTATTCCTAATACTTCTATATTCTTAGATGTTATTTTATTCTTCCAGGATTTGACTAAAACTACAAATCCATGAAAATTCAAAATTCAACCCCAAACCCCAAGTATATGTGTGTATGTGTATATGTGTGTATATATATACATGCATACATACACACATATATAAATATATATGTACACACACATATATATGTGTATATATATAAATATAAATATCAATATATATTCTGTGATGATTTTCAGAGTTGTAGAAAGAGTAGAGATATTTTCTTTCTTACAGGAGCTCCCTGTGTGGAGGTATAGGTAGAAAAATTCAGAATTATCTAAAGAAATTTGAAATTTCACAGGTACTCAGCACTTTTCTTCCCCCCAAAAGCTGGGAGATTGAGTTAAAAATATACAGTAGAAATAATTTTTAAGCTTCTTTTAATAAATCATCTAAATCTCCATCTTGTTTTGACTATATAAACATTGATTCTTGACTTTACATTTTTATATTCACTTGCTAACTGTGCAATCATATTATTGTATAGTGACTTACCTCTGCATTTGACATCTCTACTGAATACCTAGATAGAACACAGCAACCTTTCACCATTTTAATCCCAAGAAAATAAAATGCTAAAGAGTTGATAAAAATCAATACACCATTTTGTATTGATACATGGATGGCTATATTTTAAGACCATACTCATATATTATTCAACTAGAAATCTCAGAGAGAATACCAAACTGTATGTTATTTTTTTTCAAGTGAAAGAGACATGATATAAGCATTGAAGATCACAAATGTTGAATTTATACCAGCTTCCATGTTATTACAGAGTTTTTACTTTATACATAATTATGACAAGGACATAATATATTAAGTGTCAAAGAAAGTAGGGTTTGGATTTATGTGTTCTAAAGAAAGATGCACTATTGGCAGTACAAACTGATAGCTTGACAAGCTATCAATAGACACAGACCTGAAAGCAGACTATCTTAAAATAGTCAAGATGTTTGACATATTTTAAGTTAACAAAAAATCTCTATAGATATGTCACTAAGAAGCAACAGAAATAAAACATGACACATGCATATTTATAATCATACTAAGTTATATCAAAGCAGTAACTTGTCTTTACAAAATATTAGAATATATAAAAAATATAATGCTTAAAAACAGTGTAGTTGGTGCTTCTGCGAGACTTTATGTCCAATTAAGCACGAAAAATCTACAAGCAAAGTACAGTGGGTGGTAGGCAAACAGTAACAAATTAATTAGTGTAAGAACAATAGAGTCTATGGAGATCTCAAATAGTATAAGTTCTTTAGAAGTAAGTACCAGGAAATGGGCACTTGCAATGTGGGGGCAACAAGAGACTAGTAGACAAATAATTCATTATATTCAATAATTTATTATATATATCACAGGATTCATTAAAATAAGGTAAGAGGTGAGTCAAAAGATGTGAAAATGTTGTAGGAATGACACAGATCAAGCAGATCAAGGTGCATTGGGTACATAAACTGCTTTATTAAATGGCAAAACAATGCAATATGTAGCCTAAAAATTAAGAAAAGTGAGGGAAGAGGTGGCTTAGGCAGGGTGGGTAAGAATGTTGAAAGGGGTGACATCAAGCTTCATCAAGCTTGATCAAGCTTCATTGTGTTCATAAACTGCTGTGTTGAATGTAAATTCCTTTGTACAACTATTAAAGATAATACATATTATACGTTTATGATAGTATAGGTGAATTGACATTCATATATATATATGTATATACTGAGTACTGAATATAGAACTTATACTGAAATTAGTTTAACATTTGTAGAAATGTAGCTCAGCAGTGGAGTAAGAGTAACTGTGCACCTGTGAGAACCTGGGTGAAATCTCTTAGCATCCAACAATTACTTTAAGTGTACCTATTATAGATGATTTTTTGCTGGAACTTGAATAGCATTCAGAGCAGCAAGGTGAAGTTATGTACCAACAGCAGAGCATAACAAATGAAGTCATGGGAGCATGAATCATTACTGTGTGATCATGGGAGCTGAGTGGTTGTGAGATGACAATAAAGCGGATAAAGAATTGATAGGAGGAATGGAAGCAGACTCTCAAAAGGAGAAGTCTGAGGAGGAAGGCAAGGATTTCAATCCTCTTGAATCAGAACACTGGGAGGTGAGCATTAGAGATGAGTTGGGAGAAGCTGAGGAAAGGGATGGAAAAATAAAGAGGCTGTTTGAATTAACAGCATCAGCAACAGGAGGTCGCAAAGGTTTATATCAAGGTAGTGACATGACTAGATTCTGCTGACTGGATAACACAAGTAAATGAGTGGAGAGTAGATTTGGGAGATTCAGATGTGATCACTGTCACCTGAGAGTAGCAGCACACCACAGAGAAAGTTACAGAATGTAAACACAGATGATTAGAGAAAGAACAAGGAGACACAGCATCGCTTTAGAGAGAAGCAGAGGAAAGACGATGAGCAAGTGTGAATTGAAACTACTGAGTTTGGTTGGAGGAAGATGTCCTTTGAAGAGTCTGAAGAACCACTAGTTGTAGGTGTGAGGATTGAGGAGATGATAGATGCTTAGAAAAGGAAAGAAGAGCTGGGCGTCAGTGGTTTATGTCTGTAATCCTAGCTACTAAGGAGGTCGAGATCTGAGCATAATAGTTCGAAGTCAGGCCAGGCATAAAGGTCTGTTAGACTCTTATCTCCAGTTAACCACTCAAAAACCAGAAGTGGCCCTGTGGCTCAAGTGCTAGAGTACTAGTCTTGAGCTGAGGATCTCAGGGACAGTGCCCAGGCCCAAAGTTCAAACCACAACCAAAGGAAAAAGAAAAAAAAATGGAAAGAAGCAGTATAGCAAGTCTTATTGTTGCAGGACTTCCTGGAGCCAGTCAGATGCAGATGAATTGTGTATGGGCTAATGGGTTATTTTTTTTTTTTTCTGAAATACAGACTTCTGTGGTTCTGAAATTAGAGGTGTTTTTCTTTTCAGTGTAATTCAATTTTATGTACTTCAGTCAGCTACATAAGTATGTATCTCTCTGAAGTTAACTGTTACACTTTCCTTACAGGAATTTGTATAAATGGAAATTACAGATTACTCTTCACCTCCTAAAAATAGTATCTGTAAAAAGTTGCTCTTCTCTGGAACATTCTCGGTCATTCTAGTTCAAGTGCATATTATCAGAAATTAGATTTCCAAGTTAAATGATGATGAGCGCTAATGATTTCATAAGGAAACCTCAACTTAACATTAACAAGCTAGGCAGCATGGACTAGGATAAAAGTGTCACATCTGATTATTATATTTTAGACATTAAGATGGACAGTTGATGCTTTTTGGAATTCCCAAGATTTGTTCTATCAATTTTGCTTTTGGAGCAACTCTATTAAAGATTGTCATTGATTGTTTATCTTAATAAGTACAATGCAAACAAGAAGTTCTAAAAAGAAATGATAATAATGGTATTGATTTTCTAACCCTTTAAAAATAAGACATTTTTAATTATCATAATGTCACAGGTCTGATACTTCAATGGACATGTTGACAGAGCACTTGATGAATATTTATCATTTTTACAAAATAAAACAGATTTTCATGCAGTAAGAAAATTGTGAAAATTAGATTAAGCCTAGGAAAATATCATAATAAATATTCATATTAGTATGAATAAACTTGAGTTATGACTGGAAAGTCACATAGAATGTGGCCCTAAACTTGGATCAACCAGCTGGATGCTGGTGGCTCACACCTGTAATCCTAGATACTAAGGAGTCCAAGATCTGATGATCACAATTTGAAGCCAGCCCAGCAGACTCTTAAGTCCAATAGAGCAGCAAAAAGATGGAAATGGATGGGTGGCTCAAATGGTATAGCAACAGCTTGATAAAAAACACAAAACAAACAAACAAAAAATCTAAGAGATGGGACCAGGTCTTGATTTAAAGCCTCAGTACTGAAAAAAAAAAAACATAACCAACCAATTAACAAACATAAAAATGAAATTGGAGCAAGAGTGTCCCCTGTCCTTTTGCTTCTCTTGCAAGATTCTCTTGTTTCATCTACAAAATGATAGACTAGTATTCATAAACTCATTTTTACAACTAAAGATAATAAAAATATTTTAAAATGAAAGCTTTCATATTAGAAATAAAAATATAAATATTATAGCCTGTCAGACATTTCAGGAACTTTTTTGCTATACTCATAGGAAAATATTTTAATGACGAACATCAAATGGAGCCAAGCTTTCCAGGCTTCAGAAATAACTATTTACATGTTCAAAATTCCTAGCAGTAATTATAAACACCTTTCTTCACACATTTCTATTTACTTGTGCCCTCTGTATACACACACACACAGCTTCTACATATACATACATACATACATGTATACACTCCGCTTTATCTACATATGTCCTCTACACACACACACACACACACACACACACACACCATCTATACATGCATACACACTCAACATACACAAGCTATGTACATGATGCAATTCAGACTCTTATACTTTAAGAGAGAGACATATGTCAATTAGCCCAAGGGAAATGAGTTCTCTAGTACCACATAAGATCTCTGATTAAAAACTGGTAATTTTAAAGCCTTATATTTCCCCTTACAGGCTTCAAAATCTTTTCATCTGATCCTCAAATTAGTCTCATGAGCTCTCCAGCACCACAGTTTAAAGAAAAGTTTATGTTGCCAAAGGAGGTTGAAACTATTCTCTGGTTATACTTTATATATTAGAGATTTGAGTTTCAAATTCAATTCAATTTATTTCTAGTGTATTTTTTAACTGTAGTGTGACATTTAGAGTACCGGATCTTGTAAGCAGATAACTTGGGTTTAACTCTTTTTCCTACCATTTAATTGTTTAGTCAATTTATTAGGGTATATATTGTCTAATGTAGTTTGGAATGGGAAAATAATGGTATTCAGAGCACTATTCTGGATGAGACATTTGTTCAATACTTACATGTTTCAAGTTAAATAGGCCTCAGTAAACATCAACTGTTATTATTATTCCCAAATAATTTATGTTTTACTTCTTCAAGTAAGTTGTCTTTAGCTTTAAAACCTATGGAGAAACTTTCTAATTTTCTCCCACATTTTTAAATTCATTTGGTCTCATTTATATATGATTTTTTACATGGAGACTGGGCTGAGAACAGGTATTCTTACCATACTGTTGTCATCTTCCAATTCTGAAAATTATAACATAAATTGGAATATTTTTAATATACTTCCATTCTAAATGTTGGGTTTTGAAAATGCCTTTACGCTTGCCTATTGACCATGTGGTTTCCAAAGATAAATGGTATTTTGAATTATAGACACTTCTATATAGGTAGCTCATGTCAAGCTAATGCAGAGGGCAAGCAGGAGAAATTTCTGTTGATATTTGTTGAATTGCATGCTGTCTGTACCATCATTTTAGTAAATTATGTTGGTCCTGGGTTAAAGGCATCCCTATAATGGAAGTGTTCATGTATCCCTCTACCATCTTTGCCAAACTTTAGGTGGTTATTACAGTGCTGAGCTTGTTTCTTGTATCTGAAATAAATACTCTGATATTATAATAGTATAAGAGTTAAATATTCATGTAGTATGACCCAATGTCAGGAACTATATTAATAATCATGGTATATATTACATAGCCTTA
Source organism: Perognathus longimembris pacificus (assembly GCF_023159225.1). NCBI lineage: Eukaryota > Metazoa > Chordata > Mammalia > Rodentia > Heteromyidae > Perognathus > Perognathus longimembris. The sequence goes on from NC_063167.1 coordinate 83,043,664, forward strand.
TCATTGAAGAGTTTAAATGAAGCGAGTCTCATTTCATTACTTTCAGACAAGAATGTGGAGCTGAGCAGTATTAACTACCTTACCCAGATCCACACAAATGGGTGGCATTTTTTCTCTGTTGTAGCTTTTATTTTACAAACATTGAGTAGAAGAAAAACCAGATTTCCCGCCAGTCTAACTTTAAAGAAAAGGAGACCAGGATCTTGTCAAACTTTCCTCAGGTACATAAGTAATTCCCAAATGTTCAGGTGGAATTTATCCATGCTGATTCAAGAAAGAGTTGAAATTATACTGACAGTCATTGCAAGAGTTCTAAATCCCAAATTTTTAAATATGTGGATCAGGCCCCCTCAGGTGTAATGACCACAAGTCTTCTCATTAGTAACAATTTCACTAAATAGAATTATTTCTGACCTCATAGTTGTGCTTATTATCCATTGAAGGAAATTAATTTATGGAACAAAGTAATTAAATCCATTATGAAGAGAAAAATGGAATGACTCTGTATATACCAGGATTTTAAAGTAATCTCATCCAGCCTGGAAAGAAAGGGTATGAGAAGATAATGAGTAACTCACAGATTCAATAAAAATACATATTATATTAGGCCAGTGAAATTATTCTCTGGTACGCTCATGGAAGACCCCTTCCATTATACATTCATCAAAATGTATATAATGTACAACACTAACTGAACTTCAGTATAAACTATGAACTTTAGTTAATAGCAACATATCAATATTGACTCCTCAATCATAATCTTTTTTTTTTTTTTTGGCTAGTCCTGGGGCTTGAACTCTCAGCTTCTGGGTACTGTCCCTGATTTCCTTTTGCTCAAGGTTAGCTAGCACTCTACCTCTCAAGCCATACCACTAATTGTGGCTTTACCTTTAGTTGGAGATAAGAATCTTACTGACTTTCCTTCCTGGGCTGGCTTCAAACCATGATCCACAGATCTCAGTCTCCCAAGTAGCTAGGATCATAGGCATGAGCCACCATAATCATTTTACTAGATCAATGCAAGATATCAATAATAGGAGAATCTATCTACTTTATGCGTGAGATGGCAAATGAGCGTCTAAACACTGTACTTTATGTTCAATTTCTCTGTAAATCTAAAAATAAATTCTGTTAACTCAAACAATATGTATTCCACATGTGATGAGTTAAATGAACTAAGATGAAGTATACATAAGAAAAACAGTGTGATTTGAAATATCATTTTTTTCTGTCATTAATGATCATTAGATCATGTATCCCCACTTTGAAGTTGTACTATACTTAAAAATAGTTTGCATACAACCAAATTGGAGCTAGCTGAAGTGTCTCAGACTTGTAGTTCCAGCTACTTAGGAGATGGAGATTGGGGAGATTCCTAGTTTACTGTCAACCTAGGGAAAAACTATGGCTGGAAATGGTGGCATGATCCTGTCATCCAAGGTACTCCTGAAGTTTAAATAGGAGGAATGCAGCCAAAGACAACACAGGCAAAATAGGAAGACTTTAATTTCAAATAATGAAAGCAAAAGGACTAGAGACATGGGTCAGATAATTGAATGACTGTCAAACAAGCATAAGGCCAAGACCTAAAAGGCCCCAGTACCACCACCAAAAAAAATAGAAACTATCATTAAGTCATATAACTAACAACCAGTAATCCAACTAGAACAACCTTGTCAATTTTGAAACAAGGAATACTTTTAATCATCATTTAAATGAATGCCATAGCCATAAGCTTAAGTAACAAAACAATACTGACTTTGTTTGAAAAATAATTCAGGCAAAAATGAGGATACTATTTATGCAAATGATGGATTTGCTGAATTGAAAAGAGGACATATAAGAATGTTCCAACAGATTCCATTTTGCTCTCTTCATTTATGTACTGTAGTTACTTCAGATTGATGGATGTCAGAAACAACACACGGTTGTAAATATTTAAAAGATGCTGCCCTAATCAACAATTCCTAAAGCTCTCTCTTTAAAATTAATTTTTCCCTGATACTTAAGATGAAGATTTGGATTGTTCAGAAATATATTCATTTCATGTATATATTTCCACAACTTTACCTACATACAGCAAGAAGGTACCTGCTCTGAGCCACTCTGGCATAGGGGAAGTAGAGCAAATATGCAAACACGGAGAGGCAGGGGTGCCAAGCCTCGGTGGCTTCTCAAGCATATAATAAATCCCAAAACACCTGGACAATGAAGGCTTCTGGGTGTCTATGCAATGGTACACTCACCTAAGTGTGTTACAAGGTATTTCTACCTTCAGATGAAGGGTAGATAAGAAATAAAAAGCTGTACTTTAAAGTTTGGAGCGGGCAATTGAACAATTTCAGCTTTATTCTTTGGCTTGTACTTACTTTGGGAAGGAAATGAGTTTGTCTGTCATAATAAAAGATAATTTTGGCCTTAAATTCCAAGTTAAATGTTGTCATTTACCTAGCAGATTAAGCTTTGTAAAATATTTCATCTATTCAAATTTTAAAGTGATCATTCTACTTTAATTCTCTTTGTTAAAGTGGCTATCAAAGTATCTGCTTTGTCCCAAAGTTCTGGCATAGGCTGTTTCACATCACATAATTGTGTTTGTATTGTCTTGACAGTGACATTGTTCTCAACTGAGACAGGCTCAAAGCACAATTACCATCCATGGAATCTTCTGTGGCTGTTATCCTCTAACATGGTACTTGCTTTAAAATTTTAGTTTGTCAACTTGAGAAAGAAAGAGAATACAATTTACAACCTGCGTAGAAATGTTTACACAATATCTGAAATATGCTTGTTGGTGAATGGAGCCTTCATGAAACTATTTTGAGGAACAACAAGTAAGCTCATACAAGAAATTGTTTGTGAATAATAAAGTAGCATGCAAAACTAATTACTAAGTGTGTGATTGAAATAATTTAACTAGTAATAGAAGATAAAAGCTATGATTACTTCGAATTGGTTGATTATTTAATACAGTGTAGAGGTGAGCCAGAACCTTTAAAATTTCAAAATGTAAGAATCCAAGACAGGAGAAATTGTTTCTTCTTCCATCCATTTTCTCCTCATTCCTAAAGAACTTCCTGACCTAGTTATAATCTCTTAAAAACTGTTTTGTAAATGAGATCAAATAACATCAAAATAACAAAAAGCATGTTCTTGTTCTAATTAATAACATTCATAATTTGATTAGTGTCAGCATTATACATTGGAAACAAATTTTTCAAAGAACTGCATTTCCCAAACAATATTATTACATAAAAAGCCTGATCATAAGTTATTTTTGTATGTTCTGTTTGTGAGCAAATTTTGTGTAATCATTTTGAACTACAATGAACAGAAGGAAATGGTAATAAATAAATGATGAACCTATTCTAAGCTTTTAATATTCAGTACCACATTCAATATCTACATTAAAAAATAATGCAAGGTCTTATGGGAGCTCTATGGTTAGTCTTCTGAAGGAATCTCCATACCACTTGCCAGAGTGGCTGAACCAGTTTACATTCCCTCCAACAATGAAGTTGGGTTCCCTTTTGGCCACATTCCCTCCAACATTTATTATTGGTAGTTTTCTTGATATAGGACATTCTTCCTGGGGTGAGATAGAATCTCAATGTTGTTTTGATTTGCATTTCTTTTATGGCCAGTGTTGTAGAGCACTTTTTCATATGTCTCTTGGCCATTAACATTTCCTCATCAGAGAAGTCTCTTTTTAAATCTTTACCCCACTTTTTGAGTTGGCTGTTGGTTCTTTGCGGTTTTGTTTTGGAGGAATGTAAATTTTTTAGTTCTGCATATATTTTAGATATGAGGCATTTGTCCGTTGTATGGTCAGTAAAGATCTTTTCCCAATCTGTGGGCTTTCTGTTTATCTTGCGAGCTATATCCATTGCCCTCCAGAAGCTCTGCAGTTTGATGCCGTCCCATTTCTCCATCCTTTCTTTGATTTGTAGCATTTCTAGGTCTTTGTTAAGGAAGTTTCTTCCTGTGCCAAGAAGCCCAAGTGTTTCTCCTACTCCTTCCTTTAGTGTTTTCAGGGTATCTGTTTTGATTTAGAGGTCTTTGATCCATTTGGAATTGATTTTGGTGCAGGGTGATATATAAGGATCTAGTTTTAGTTTGTTGCAGGTGTTGAGCTAGTTTTGCCAGCACCATTTGTTAAAGAGGCACTCTTTCTTCCAGACTATTGTTTTAGCTCCTTTATCAAAGATTAAGTGGCGTACTTCTGTGGGTTCATTTTTGGTTCTTCAATTCTGTTCTGTTGGTCTTCAGGCCTGTTCTGGTGCCAATACCAAGCTGTTTTTATTACTATAGCTTTATAATACAACTTGAAGTTGGGGATTGTAATTCCTCCAGCATTGTTCTTTCTGCTTAGGATTGTTTTTGCTATTCTGGGTCTTTTATTGTTCCATATGACTCTCTGGATTGCTTCTTCTATTAAAAAATGGTATTGGGATACTAATGGGTACTGCATTGAATTTGTAGATAGCCTTTGGCAATATTGCCATTTTGATTATATTAATCCTCCCAATCCAGGAGCATGGGAGGTTTTTCCATTTCCTTAGTTCTGCCTTAATTTCGTTTTTCATGTTTTTAAAGTTCTCATCATAGAGGTCTCTCACTTCTTTGGTTAAGGTTATTCCTAGGTATCTTATGTTTTTTGAGGCTATTGTAAAAGTAGTTGCTTTCCTGATTTCAGCCTCGGTCTTTGGGTCATTAGCAGCCCCATTTTTAGGCATCACCAGCACAACAATGTCCATCGCAGCACAATTTGTTATAGCTAAAATATTTAACCAACCCAGATGACCCTCAGTAGACAAGTGGATCAGGATAATGTGGTACATATACACAATGGAATTTTATGCCTCTATGAGAAAGAATGACATTGCCCCATTTGTAAGGAAATGGAAGGACATGGAAAAAATTATACTAAGTGAACCAGACCCAAAGAAACATGGACTCTATGGTCTCCCTCATAGGAAATAATTAGCACAGGTTTAGGCTAGTCACAGCAGAGGATCACAAGAGCCTAATAGCTATGCCCCTATGAATGCATAAGATAATGCTAAGTGAAATGAACTCCATGTTATGGAAACCAGTGATATATCACTCTGTAATTACTTTCAGCATGCCATGTGAACTGTAGCTTCTATTTTTTTTTTTTTTTTGGCCAGTCCTGGGCCTTGGACTCAGGGCCTGAGCACTGTCCCTGGCTTCTTCCCGCTCAAGGCTAGCACTCTGCCACTTGAGCCACAGCGCCGCTTCTGGCCGTTTTCTGTATATGTGGTGTTGGGGAATCGAACCTAGGGCCTCGTGTATCCGAGGCAGGCACTCTTGCCACTAGGCTATATCCCCAGCCCTGTAGCTTCTATTTTTGAGGATCCTCTTGTATCACCTTCCTGTGGTTGTACCTGCACTATCATTGTATCTTATCTGAGTACACTGGAAACTGTATATACTGGTATTAGAACTAGGAAAGTGAAAGGGAATACCAAAATTGAGATACACAGGATAAAAAGACAAAGGACTCCAAAAGCAATACTTGCAAAACTGTTTGGTGTAAACCAACTGAGCAACTCATGGGGGGAGAGGGAAAGGGGAGTGGGGAGGGGGGAATAAGGGAGGAGGTAAAAAACAGTACAAGAAATGTACCCAATGCCTAATGTATGAAACTGTAACCTCTCTGTACATCACTTTGACAATAAGAAAAAATAGAAAAAAATTAAATGCAGGAGTACATGTATATATGTATATTCTTACTACAATATTGTTTTACTAAAATACTAAAATATTTTACACATTTATTCTTACAAATATGTAAGCATTTTAAAATAAATTCTTTGTTGATATGACATTTTCCTGGGGCTTGAACTCAGGTGCAGGGAGCTGTCCCTGTGCTTCTTTTGCTCAAGGTTAGTACTCTACCACTTGATCCACAGCTCTACTTCCCAATTTTTGTGGTTAATTAGAGGTAAGAATCTCAACCTTTTTCTCCTGTCTGGGCTAGCTTTGAAGTGAGCATCCTGAGAAGCTAGGATTACAGGTATGAGCTACCGGTATCCAGAGATGTGACATTTTCATCTTTTAAGTTTAATTTATACAATACATTTCTTAACAATTAAAGCTTAGTCATTAGTTTGGTATAATTATAAGGAAGTCTTACTAGACTGTTGCTTTGATTCTTGTAAATTTTGCTGCAAAATTTTCCCTTTTTTGATGAAATTTTTGTTTGATAATTATCCATGAGTTCAGGGTATCCATGACAGGACACTTTGCTTTAGACTCAACTTGGAAGGCGGAGGGAATCATGCATGCACTCTTGAAGCACAGTGGGATTTGAGTACCTTCCTTTCCTTTAAGGTCTGGGCCTAGAGAAGCTGCAATCGGATATGAAGGCTTTCATTTCCATACATGACCCCAAGACTCTAAAGTCAGGAAGCTTTGATAAAACTAAAGCTGGAGTTCATATGGTAAAAAGCGATATACATGGCAGATATCTTGCTAAAATTTTGATTATAATGTGGTGGGAGAATATATATATATATATGTATATATATATATACATATATATATATATGTCTCCAATATTGGGGCTTGAACTCAGAATCTTATGTTCTTTCTTGGTTTTTTAGATCAAAGTTGAAGCACTACCATTTGAGCCACATCTCCACATCTGGATATTTGCTGGTTAACTAGAGGCAAGAGTCTTTTACATTTGTTTACTTGGGCTGGCTTTGAGCAAATTCCTCAGATCTCTACCTTCTGAATAACCAGAACTATAGGTGTGAGACACAGGAGCCTAGCTTGTGGAGAATATTTTATTCCATGTTTTTAACATGAATTTGTGTGTTATTTGGGGGATATAGGGTGTCCTGTGCTGGAGCTGCAGTGTTTCTGAGCTCATTTCTCCAGACTATTCTAGATGGAATATATAAATACCAAAGAAGCATGTGTATACATCCCATGTTGAGTCCCCAGAACACAAAGGTAGGCCTGTGTGACAGGGAAATTCACTCCTTGAAGCTGGCACATCTGAATCCTTCATCTACGCCAATTATGACTTATGGTGCCATGTGTAATGCCGAGTCTCTTAACACTGCCTTGAGATTCGTGATTATGGATGAAAGCAGGGGTGAAATCAGTAAAAGCAAGATTTAAGAATCAGCCTCGACTATTGCCAAAATCGTTCATTACCTGGGAGCTGGCAGCAACCCTAGAAGCAATGCAGCAAGAAAAATACTAAACAGAAATCTTGCTATAGATAAAATAAACAACCAAATAAACAAAAACAAACATAAATGGCCAACACAGTCACTGAAAACAGAAGTTGCCTTTGTGCAAGTTTGTTCTCATCAGGATCTCTGCAGTTTAATTAACAGAGAGCAGTGAAGGACGTGACTTACAGGGGGACCTTATCAGGAGCCATAATCATCAATAATTATTGTTCCCCAGAGAACTCCTATAAGCTGCAAAATGTATGGCTGAACCGTGTTTGTGGAAATATTGACCACCAACACTTGGGAAATTTCTGAAGAATGTCACCAGGGGGAGGAAATGTGGACTTGTGATGATTAATTGAATTATCCGATCAAGTTCAGGGTGACCTGTATCACTGTCACAGAGGAGGGCATGCAGTCCCAGAGGATCGTGGTCCCCTTCTTTTGTCAAAACTAATGAAGACACCTTTGTTCATGAGTCACAGAATATGTGGCTTAAGTTGAATCTATTAATAACTAGGTGTGACTTTCAGTATCAATTTTTCAGTGTCATTTTGTGTGAATACTGACTGTCCAACAGGATTAGATTCATAGTTGATTCATAGTTCTTATTCATATTGTATTTCTATCTTATATACGTAAGATCTTCCATCTTAGGATACATACATCTTTAAAATGATGATTTTTTAACTCAATATTTTAGCTGTATGGTTGCACTTTATATTATTTGAAGCCATGCTGCGTGTTATTTTGTTTTCATCATAGGAAACATTTTGTTTGATTGTGTTACCTGTTTTACACATCTGACTTAGGTTTAATGAGCATTTCTACTTTGTGAGACCAGGCATGCATTAGGTCTAACTCCACATTCTTTACTTCTAACTTTTAACGGAGAAGGAATATTTCTACATCACATACTAAAAGTAGAACTGTATAAAATCCTAGATTTAACTATTGATTGCTTAAAAGAAATTTAGATAATTTTTTGAATAACAAATAGCAATAGAATAGAATAAAAATATTCCAGAATAGAGTAGAATAGAAAACTAGGATGCATTCAGAAAGTTTTAATTTACAGAATAGTGAGATAAAGATTACTTGGTGTAGTTTCTGAATTTCTTAAATATTCATACAGTCAGCAGTCACTTATCCATGCATTTGTATGAAGCCCAGAAAGCCCGGGAATCACATTTCTTCTAAATTGCCTTCTTTTAAGAAAATAATAGCATTCAGATTTCTTTTAAGTTCACTAAATATCCTCTACTCCATCTCCTGAAATATGGCATTATAAAATAGCAGCAGACACAATGAGCATTCAGACTTTTTGCTGTCAGAAATTTCAACATTATATGAGGCTGATGAGAGGGAGAAAGAGCCATCAAGAGGATGATTATGATCAAAACACATTATCTTTATGTAGGAAAACATCACAAGAAGACCTTCTATTTTGTACAACTATTATGTACTAATAAAATATATTTTAAAATAATATATCACAGCCAATGTGAAAATAGCAGAATGATTCACAAATTTCACAAATTGTTTAAATGAGGGATAGTTGGTTACCCTTCCAATCCAAGCAAAATTTTGTTCCTGCTAGCTACATAAAAGGTTTAATTATTTTATGTGTTTACCTAATAGGTTTGTTATGTAGAAAATAAAACTAAGTAACTTCAATTTTTATGAGATTTGTTTCCAAAAATACAGAAAATCCTGAATTCTAAAACTCAGTGAAAAAAATATATATGAAAAAAGTTAAAATTCAGTGAAGAAAGAACTACTGATCTACTCCTTCAACCATTATGAAATGCAACTCAAGAAATAATTAAGGATGACTGAACTACTCTACTAAAGAGACAGTGGTTAAACAAATTCAGGGAAACAAGAGATTAATATTGTTGAAACAAATTAATCTTCAAATGGCAAATATTTTCACTTTTTACTCATTACCATAGGTCTATCAAGACTTACATAATGTGGCATAATTTTAATTTAGCCAACTATTTGGATAATCTGGGAATTTGATTGAATAAAATAAGTTCTCTTCCAAGCAGTGGTTAGTGCATTCATTTTCAGAGTAATTCAACAAAATCATTTCCTTAATTACTTTGATTGAACTAATGACAACGCCCTGTAGATAGTTCTTGATAGGAGAAAATATTATTTCTTCCCAATTATCAGGGTTTAGAATGATTTATGTAGAGATTTTAAATTTATATTACTTAATTGATGCCATGAATCATTAATTTAGACTATAAAATTTACAGTATATTGGTTGGAGTAGATATAGCAATTTAAATTCTTTACTGACTTTCAAGGAAGAAATTTTTTTAACTAAAAGGTCATTACTTTTGGTTGAAATCATAACATCATTTGTCAAGTGTTCTATATAAGGAAGAAAGACAATATGAATTGCATGATGGTTATTATTAGGTGAATGTTAAAATACAAACAATAGAAATTAAACAGGCATCAGGCTAAAGAAAAAAATTATTCATATGGTACTGTTCATTACTACTTAGAGTAAGCAGAGTTTTTGTTGTTTTGTGTTTGTAACAACTTGGTGGCTTCATAGACAGGATTCTCATTTTAACTAAATTTGTCTTTTTTCCACTTAGGTCCAGAACCCTATTCAAGGATTCCATGGTGTGATAAATAATAGAGGCAAATATTTAAATTCACTAGATCATCTATATAAATAGAACTTTCATTTTTGGAAAGTGGAATCTAATGTTTTGCTATTATACAAAACAGATGGTAGTCACCACATTTCAACAAGTATATTCAACAGTATCTACACTTGAATTTCTTACTAGCATTGAAATAGCAGGTTTGGCATGGACACTATCTATGAAAATCATAAAATGTACTTATATTTTACTATATACTAGAACCATATGAAAGTGCTGACTTTTAAAATATAAATGTTTAATTTTATACAGTTTAACATGAAACTTCTCCGAGAATCTCAAATTTTCTTTTAAAGGTGCTATCAAGTAGAGAAAGTCATGAATTTGTTTTTTTAAAAATAAACAACTAACTTTAATCATGTAAAGCCTTTCAGTGTCATTTATGGTTCTATGGTTGATAAATGATGTTGTGATTTATTTTCTCTATCTCAACTACTGTCTAAAGACAATTTATCCAGTCTCAGTTCTGCCCCAGCTTGATCAAGGCTTATATTGACCACAAATCCTTCTTACAAGAAAGCTAGCATAAAGTACCACAGCAGATAAAACAAGTCAAACCAAGCTATCATCAATCTAAGAATCATTTTTCTTAATTTCTTATTCTAAAACATCTGTAGAAAAGAGTGGGAACTCTAGAATTAGAAGGACCTGTCCTTTTCTTTCTTATTTTTCTTTCAGTTTAATGTCTAAGGCTGTTAAAGGAAATTCAGTATTATTGACTGCTCATTCTTTTAAAAATGTAGAAAATTTAGTGAGTAAACAATGTGTAGACACTACTTACCTTCAAGCCTTTACTAATAATGAGTTGCTTTGTGCCGTCCCAGCCTCAAGCAAAGAAGCTGCAGAAGTGACAGAACTCCACTAAAGAATATATTTGTTTCTTAATGCAGCATCCAATTATTTAACAAGTTAAAAATCACGATACTCATCACTTGCCATAATTTCACACAATTATTTCAGTTAAAGATAACAGACATAGAATTTGGGTCTTTCCCAAACCAATGATTACATGGTAGATTTTACATTTATTCTCATTCATTCAACTATGGAGTCATGAAATCTCAATCCTTAATTCTCTGAACTTTGCCACAGGCAAAGTCTATGTGAGCCCTTCCCACCTCTGTCTTTTTCCTTCCAGTACTGGGGGTTGAACTCAGACCTTGGAAACCATTCCTTCCTTAGCTTTTTCACTCAAGGCTGACATTCTACAACTTGAGCCACCTCCCCACTTCTGTGCATGCATGCGTGCTTGTGGTCAATTGGAGCTGAGAGTACCACAGAATTTCCTGTCTGGCCTGGCTTTAAATCACCATCCCCCATTATCAGACTCCCGTGAGCTACTGACACTGGCTTTATTTTTGTTGTTGTTGGTGTTGTTTTGTTTTGAAGGAACCTGTCAGATGCACAAGCATGATCATAGCCAATGAAACTTGGCATCAAATAGTTTGTCACTTTGTTTTAAGAGCACAGGAACCGAGAAAGATACACTGCAGATAATTAGAATATGTTCAAAGTAGAGGTAAGACAACTATTCCAGTTGGCACTACATATTTTAAGAAATAATCTCTTCTAAGATATTTAAATACATATACAGAGAACCATAGAATAGGAGTCATATATTTTTTTTTCTTAAATCTAGTTCAGATCATTTCAATTCTCAGAGTCATATTTAAGATACAATTGCTTTTATTTGTTTTACGCTATCTAAATGCAAAGGGGAATCATATTTCCTCAGAGTGTGTCATTTAAGATTTTCAATTTTAAAGAGAAAAAAGTATTCATACCATAATGGATATTTATTGTGCATTCTTCTTAATAGTCATTGTGAATGTGTTTCCTGGATCAGGAATGTAACAATAATACTCTAAAAATGTTTCAACAACTGGAACTGTTTGTCCTGCAGTCATATAACATAAGAAGACAGTTTCATCCCTTATGTTTGCTATTAGCACACTTGAGAAGTTTTCTTTTTCTGAATGGAACTAAGCATTATACATGGTATTGGAACACCTAAGAGATTTGCTTAGTTAAGCACTCAGGATACAGAGCATAGAAGCACAGTGTTTCCATTTACAGAGAAAATAAATAAGGATACTAAGATGCATAATGTTTACTGCATGTCATCTGAGGGTGGAGTGACTATATATGATAATTGGACTCCCTTTAGTAGCATTCTTATTACAATGCCAAGTAAACTCTACCTATTTTTACCTTATGATTATCAAATTTATGCTAATTTCTATTAAACATTTTAAAAAATTTTTAGAATAGATGCCAAATGAACATGAAAAATAAAACAAGTCAGCTCAGGAAACAATGCCTCCAATTTTAATTAATAATATTAGGAATAGTTACATATTCTATACTCGTGCATTAGTCTATAGCTTATCAGTATTTGAATATACAGCACATATATAGATTAACATAATCCAAGCAACCAATCTGTTGTAAGTAGCAAAATTAATGTGTCTCAAGTAAATACCATTTTTAAGGTGATGGTTAGAAATATATTTTGTAATACCATAAAATGAAACAATTTTCTGTTGCTAGTGTATTTTTCTAAGATTTCTTATACATCATATTAGCAAATAATATATTTTGAGTGACAATTTTCAGTTGGAGAGACTACTGTTTATCTGAAATCAAAGCTGAAGGGTTTTCTAGGTATTTATTTACTCATTATTTTTTCTGTAAGAAAATTTTCAGAGAAATTAGTAGCTTTTCTGTTGGTATTTGCATATATATGTAATGTCTTCAAGTTAGTCAAAAACTGGTTTAAAGAAAGTTATCTCATACATTTAGTTTTAAAAGGAAGTATTTTACATATTTAATAGTTTTGAGTAACTGTAAAATGGTTTCATGTGGTTCCATCTTATTTTCTTTGTTGCCAGAAATTTTAATATTGAGTTATATAACATTATTTTCTGGTGTGATTTTACTTGGAAAAAAATCCTCTTGACTTCATAAGTAGGAGTTTTACTCTGAAGTTTATACTTTTGCTTAGAACTGGTCAAATACTTTCAGTAGCTATTTTAAGGAATTATTGAACTCAATCTTGAGAAAATCTCTAAGGTAGGTTATGTAATTTCTTTTTCACATATTAGGAACACAGGAGCTCTAACAAGTTAAGCACCTCATCATGGTCATATTACCAACAGCATGTTCAGGATTCGAATTTAGGCTAATTCTGAACACATACTTTAACATCAATTTTATTTGTGAGGTGTCTACAAGTTTTCAGTTACAGTATCTGATTAAATACAATTGCAAGTGGTGTTCAAACTCTAGTTTTCCACATTTAAGTGATTATCCTAAGTAATTGGAAGAGCTTTATTGCCACCATCAAATAGGAATCTCTCATAAAGGATAGAATTGGATGATGCCAGTAGCAAATCTTGAACAAGAACTTAATTCAATAAACATTTACACATAAAATATACAAAAGGGAAAGAACGTTATCAGATCATTGTAGTCACAATGTGTAGTCACAGCTGAGAAAACCAGACCACTGAACTCAAATAAATAGGGTAATAAGGTAACTCACATGGATTTTTTTTGTGTTTTCCTAGTAGATATGAAGCCTATATTTACACTGCACTGTAGTATATTAATTGTTCTCCTACACCATGTGTGAAGAAACGATTGTACATCTAATTAAAGATACTGTATTATTCAAAGTTTTCTGAGCTTGGAGTAAGTCATACCTTTTTGCTAGTAGAGAGCCTTGTTATTAATGACTGATCACTGGTCAAGGAGATGATTGCTGAAGGTGAGAGTGCTTCTGGAAATTTCTTAAAACTTGACACTGTACTTTGCCGCATTGATCTATTCTTCATTTTATAAATGACAGAACGTTTCTCCTTGTCAGACTTTCAAATAGAGTGACTCCTTCTCAGTCATTCAGAAAACCAGAATATTTTTAATGTCATCTTGGCTGACAGATTCTTCCCAGGAGGTTTTCAGTTATCTGTTCAAGTACATTGGAGGAATTATTATCTATGGCAGCTATAGTCTTATAAAATGTTTCTTTTTTGTTGCCAATATTAGGGCTTGAATTTAACACTGGGTTGCTGTCCCATAGCTATTCCACTCAAAGCTAGCACTCTATCATGTGAGCCATGGCTCTACTTTCAGCTTTACACTGGTTAACTGAAGTTAAAAACATTATAAAATGTATAGCCCAATTGCCTTCAAACCACAGTCCACAGTCTCCCAAGCAATTAGAATTACTGGTATGAGCCACAGGTCCTAAATGGAGTATCATTTTTAATTTCCTTCAAAAACCTTTTCTTTTTGTGTTCACAACTTAGCTAAGTAGTGCAAGAGGTCTACCTTTCAGTTTATCTTGGCTTTTATGACACTTAATGATTTTGACTTTTGATTTAAAATGGAAGACATACAACTACAAACAAGAATGGGGCTGTGACCACAGTTGTTAACTGTATTACAAGAATGAGGTTAAATATAAGGTCCATCGTGACATATTTTCAGTTCTTCTATGATTTTTAGTCCTCTTTATATTTTAGTATAATCTTATGCATTAATCCAACTTTACAACTCTCATCACTATTTAAAACTTACTATATAATATAAAGTAATACTATGAATAGAGACAATCAAATATGATCATCATTACAGAGATGAGCTAGGCAGCTGGGGCCTGTGAAGCCTGCATTTATGAAATATGGAGATGTGGAGCTGGAAAGATAAGAGGGGTACAGAAGTAGCTGTAAGAATAGGAATATAGGTTTAGTGAGTTTCTCAATGCTTTAGAGATTGTGCAGGCCATAACATTTACAATGGACATTTAAGCAAACAAAAGAAAGAACACTAATGAGGAGACTGTCACAATTTCTAGAAAAGAGTACTGAGGACCCAGAATATACTACTGGATACATAAGTGGCACCCAATATGGATAGAAGAAATTTGGTGATGAATAGAGCAAGAAAAGTTTAGTGATGTCTTAGATGACAAAAAGATCTTAAATTTTAGAAGTCCACTGGGAAACTTAGAGGCACCTTAGTGGAAAAGGAAAGTTAGAAGAAAAGGACTAAACTGAAAGATTTTTTGCATTTGGAAATGTAAAAGTTCAATTAAATCAAATTGAAAAAAGTGCTAAACATAAACCAAGATGCGAAAGTATAATCTTCAATTTAAATTACAAGCTACAAATTCAGGAGTGAGTGCATGATTAAGACTTCAGATTTAGGAATCATCAGCATAGAGACAAGAGTTAAATTCTTCAGAATGAATAACATTATCAATTAGTAGAGCAGAGAGAGCTAAAAAGAGAACACTTGTTTTTCCAGAGAGATTAACACCAAAAGACTGAAGAAGGAGGAGAAGCCTACTGGAGAAAACCAAGGTATTTTTAGAAGTATGAAAGGTAAATGAAAAGAGAATTCTGACCAAAGTCAGAAGAGTGAAAATATGCTACAGATGGAGAATTTAGGAGTAGTTTAGAATAACAAATTTAATATAGTGTTGGAGAATATTTTAAAAATAACATTCAACAATCTTAACAGAATAAGCTCACACCAAATCCTGACTATAAAGGTTAAATTCAGGATTAGGTAACTGAGAAAAAGGGAGAAAACATATGATTGACTTCCATGGATTTGGCAGGAAGACAAAAGGACAGATGGACTGGAAGCCTAAAATAGTAGCATCACAATGAGGAAATGAAGATATATTAAAATAGAAATGAAACTTAGAGGAACTACAAAATTTAGGATAGGAAGTGCCAAAAGTAAAGATTAAAACAGAAATGCATGCAAGGAATAATTAGACCTCTGATACAAAACAAAAATGGAAGTTCCACAAAAAACTGACATTTTAAGGATGTATCTAGTTGTAGTCATTGATAAAACAAAAATAGTAGTCACTAATTTTTTTTTTTGGGGGGGGGAGTTATTAACACCCAAGAACTCAGATTTAATGGTTAACATATAATAACTTTGGTTTTATGACTTGTGCATCTTAGATCCATTTTGTATGTAAAAAGAAATGATTACATTGAGAATATGTTTCTTTAAGTGTCTCAATGAGAGGCATTTTGTGGAATCCAACCTGAACTGCCTATATGGTCTATATTCTTGACCACAGGGCATGTGCTGAGAAGAGAAGGTGAGTAATTGATGGAAACATGGGTGATCATAATATGCAAGAAGCAATAGATTTTCTACCAGCTATTGGCAAGGCACTTGACAGCATATACTGTGGTGAAATTTGTATGTTTTGTAAAACCTCCCAGAAGATTTTGATTAGAATTTGAAGACTTTGGAAAATTCTGGAATTCTAAGACAAATATTGCAGAAGATAAAAGTGGGGAAAATTCTAGGGTGGGAGTTGACATCTACTTCAAAAGACTGGTATTAGGTCTAATCAAGAGTGGAAAAGGAAACTTAAAGATAATAGAGAGCTGGAAGCACAGAGAGTAAGTAGTCCTTATGTCAACAACACAAGTATTCAGTAGAAAATAACAATAGATTGTGCTAAGGAATTTCCTTCCTTCAGAAGTACTAATGTGCCAACTAGGTGACTCTCTGATAAGCCCTGCATATGCAGAGAGGTTAATTAGACATTGCTGTGCCAGAGAGGAAAAGTTTAATGTGTCTGAAATAGAATGGAAATAGGGGTCATTTGAGTCATGGAGCTAAGACATAAGAGATCAAAAATAGACAGGAATTTGATTCAGTAAGTGATATTGATTCTTGAGTTTGTAAAGTAGATAAACTTTAGAAAGATGTTACTGAGGGGCTGGGAATATGGCCTAGTGGTAGAGTGCTTGCCTTGTATACATGAAGCCCTGGGTTTGATTCCTCAGCACCGCATATATAGAAAAAGCCAGAAGTGGCTCTGTGACTCAAATGGTAGAGTGCTAGCCTTGAGCAAAAAGAAGTCAGGGACAGTGCTGAGTCCCTAAGTTCAAACCCCAGAAAGATGTTACTGAGTTTTATTTTATGATTTGATTGTTTTGCTCTCTTCAATTAGGGATGCTTAGTAAGTACTTGCTTTTAATTTCTGCTAAAATTCTGACTTCTTGCCAAGTGCTAGAAACTCATGTGTACAATTTTAGCTACCCAAGGGGCTGAAATTTCTGGATCATAGCTCAATGACATCCCAGGATGGTAAATCTCTGAGAGTTCTCCAATTAACTACCCAAAATCAAAAGTGAAGCTGGCAATTAAGTGATAGAACACTACTCTCAAGAAAAAATGCTTTCTTTCAGTCTGGCTCACTTCACTTAGTATAATTTTTTCCAAGTCCTTCCATTTCCTTATGAATGGGGCAATGCCATTCTTTCTGATAGAGGCATGAAATTCCATTGTGTATATGTATCCCATTTTCCTGATCCATTTGTCTACTGAGGGGCATCTGGGTTGGTTCTATATTCTAGCTATGACAAATTGTGCTGTGATGAACATTGTTGTGTTGGTGACTTTAGTGTGTTCTTGTTTGTTGTCTTTTATGGTCTCCCTCATAGAGAATAATTAGCACAGGTTTAGGCAAGTCACAGCAGAGGATCACAAGAGCCCAATAGCTATACCCTTATGAACACATAAGATGATGTTAAGTGAAATGAACTCCAGGTTATGGAAACAATTGTTATATCACTATTGTAACTACTTTCAATGTGCTATGTGTAACCGTAGCTTCTATTATTGATGATCTTCTTGTATCCCCATCCTGTGGTTGTGCCTGCACTATTACTGTATTTTATCTGAGTACATTGGAAACCGTGTATACTGGTATTAGAATTAGGAAATTAAAAGGGAATACTAAAATCGAGAGACAGGGTAAAAAAGACAAACGACTACAAAAGCAATACTTGCAAAACTGTTTGGTAAAAATCAACTGAACAACTCATGCAGGGGAAAGGGAATGGGGGAGAGGGGAGGGGGGAATGGGGGAGGAGGTAACAAACAGTAAAAGAAATGTATCCAATGCCTAACATATGAAACTGTAACCACTCTGTACATCAGTTTGGAAATAAAGAAAAAGAATATTTGTTTACCTCCTCATATGTGGAAAAAAGCTGAATCAGTTTTAACATTTGAATAAATGGTGAATAAGCACATGTAAACAGTCATATTTCAAACAGTGAATAGAAGTTAAAAAATCATATCAGTGGCCAGAAATTTCAGAAAGAATCATATTAGTGGGCAATATAATTAATTCAATGATGACCAATTACTGTCTTTCAAAAATATTATTTCTTGGGGGCTGGGGATATAGCCTAGTGGCAAGATTGCCTGCCTCGGTATACCTGAGGCCCTAGGTTCGATTCCCCAGCACCACATATACAGAAAACGGCCAGAAGTGGCGCTGTGGCTCAAGTGGCAGAGTGCTAGCCTTGAGCAGGAAGAAGCCAGGGACAGTGCTTAGGTCCTGAGTCCAAGGCCCAGGACTGGCCAAAAAAAATAAATAAATAAATAAATAAATAAATATTATTTCTTAGAAGGTAAAAATAATGGAATAAAAATCAAGCATATATCTTTTTATAACCAATAATAACCCTTAAAGTTATAAAAATAATCTGGAAATAGTGGCTCATATTTATAATCCTAACTACTTAGAAGGCTTAAATTAAAAGAATTGTGGCAGGAAAACATTCACGAGTCCTCATCTTAGTAGAAAATGCTGGTGCAGGGGAGAGGGGTGCACCTGTTATCAGTGCTAAGGCAGGAGCCATTAACAGGAGGATCATGGGCACAGGCAGTGCCACTCACAGAGTGAGACTTTGTCTCCAAAATAACCAGAGCCAGTGGTTCATGGTCTGAACCCTAGTCACTCAGGAGGCTGAGAGCTTCTGAATGCCATTCAGTGGCAGCCAAGGCAGACAAGTCAAAGAGAACCTTATCTTCAGTTAAGCAAAAGCCAGAAGTGTAGGAATAATTCAAGTGGTAGAGCACCTGACTAGTAGGAGCAAAGCCTTGAATGCAAACACTGGAATAAAAAAATGAACAATAGCTATTAATAAGTTATACATATATACACACACATATCTATCTATCTATCTATTATTTATCTGTGTCATCTTTCCTTCAGCATATAACAAAACTTGTAGACTTTAGACAAGAGAAGGAAAATGAGAAAGCCTAAGAAATAGGAGGCCTATTCTGTGGTAATTTTTTTTAAAGCAACTTTTCTAAAAATTTTCCAAATGAGATTTTGGTGTTAAAGTTGTGGAAACAAAGGATTTTTGATGTGTTAAGCTCCTAACGTCAAAGCTCAAATGTTTTCCCTAGTAAGCATTCAATCAGCAGCTCATTCTGTGAATATTCTTTGACTGTCCACAGCCCTTCTTTCTTTCCATTCTGCCAAATGCTAATACAACCATGAAAGAAAAACTTTTCCCAGATTTGAAACTGTGAGAGTCATCTGAAGATGGCAAAGCATTCATTTGATTGCAATTGATTCAACTGAACTTTCTGGAACATCAAAATCTCATTAAAACAGCAGCTATTGAATAAGAATATCACTTAAGATACACTCAAGGATGGATCCAGTCCAAATCTAACAGTATTCTTCTCTCTAGGTAAAGTATGGGAAACTGTTATCTCACGTCTGTTTTATATTGCCAAAAGAGTTATTGGACTTTAGGTCTATTTACTTCTTAAAGAAAGCCTACAATTTACTCTCTAATGCTTCTTTACAGATATAAGTTATAAAATAAATTTCCCAGTGGCTAGTGATCAACATGATAAGAGCTGGTTTCCAGGAGTAACTCTAGCCTGTGAAACTGAAATGACTGTATCACCAGGAGAAAACACTGTGATCACTGCCTGGAGAACCCGGATTGGGCATTAATTCTTGAAACTACAGCCCAGTTGGTGCTTTGAAGGCAGTAACTAGCAGAAGCAAAGGTCCCTGAAAACGTTTAACCACTGGTGCACACTTGCCTTTAAAGTTGATTAGTAATTCAGAGCCAGAAATAACCTTGTCTCTAATTTGGAGCAGAGCATCAGAGTTCTCAGCAATCCAAGGCAACTACAGAATAATGAGCTACTTGTTCGCATTTATAAACTCTGGATTTTTTGTTTTGTTTTTGGTACTGGGGATTGAACTCAGGAGGATGCACTTGCTAGGCAAGTACTTTTCCACTGAGCTACATCTTAGCTCTAATTCCGGATATTTTTTTCTCTTTACCAGCTGGTTAAATGATGAGCATCTGGCAAGGATCAGAAGAAAGTTCTTGCTTCCTCATATCTCTTTTTATCTTGTAAGTAGGGTAGGAATAGGAATAAATATATAGCTCTTCATCCTTGAGGAGCCCAGGGAGAAATAACTATCTTTTCACCCCATTAGTTAGAACTGAATAAACTGGACATGTAAATCAACTCCATAGTAACCGGAGGCTTTACTGTCCCAAGAATGATCTTATAAGACTACTAAAACTGAAGAATTCTTTTCTCTTGGCTATGTCACAGATGTAATAATGTCATAGTGTAACATTTCACTCATGTGTTTGTTACAGTTCTTGAGTAAATCAATGTTCTGAGTTGCCAGTCATGTGAAAATGTAGCCAATGCATGGTGTACTTATAGTGTACATAATACTTGGTATTGATAACTAAGACTTGGTCTTATCTATCTACTGTACTTTTATCTTTTTATATAGTTTGCTTCAAGTTATTAAAGGAAGCTTGCTATAATACATGTCATGTTATTTTGTTAGTAAACTTGTATGTATCAAGTTTACTGTGTCTCTTGATTCCATCATTTTCTTTTATGCTTGATGTAATCTCATGTTGTTTTGCTTATCATGACCCTGGGAGTCCCAGAGGCTGTAATATGTAAATTCATTTATATGCATATATTTATATGCATATATTTAGTACATACCCTATACCTTCAGCTACATTATCTAGTTTTTGTAAGTACACTCTATGATGTTGGCACAATGTAGAAATTGCCCAACAATGCACTTCTCAGGCCATATCTCCATCCTTAAATAACATATGACCACATACAATTATTTACATACATCAATTTAGCATGCACTTTGTATGAACAAATATAGTCATACTTGTACAAATGTGCATATGCATGTGTATATGTTGTTATCAAATTGATGTAGAATATTTGTGCACTCATTCATTATTTTTCATACTCACAGTCATATATTTTTTTGTGTTTTAGGCCTTTCATTTTGAAAGAAAAATGGTTGCATTTCTGTTTTCTATAACAAGTTTTAAAGGACTCAAAATGAGGTAAAAAGATAATTGTAACTACCTGACATGTGATATTGGAGTAGATTTCTAATTTAATAGCAATTGACACTTAACATGCTATGTTTTTTTTTTTAATGATGCTATGGGATTCAGATAAATCTGTAAGCTGATATAGATATACAATCACTTACCTATAGTAAAAGAGAAATGTGAAAGAGATGTTAAGTTTTGGTCTTTGTAGAAAATATAGTTTAAGGGGGTGCTGGGAATATGGCCTAGTGGTAGAGTGCTTGCCTCGTATACTTGATGCCCTGGGTTCAATTCCTCAGCACCACATATATAGAAAAAGCCAGAAGTGGCACTGTGGCTCAAGTGGCAGAGCGCTAGCCTTGAGCACAAAGAAACCAAGGACAGTGCTCAGGCCCTGAGTTCAAGTCCCAGGACTGGAAATTAAAAAAAAAGGAAAATATAGTTTAAGTACATCTCCACATGTACACATACACACACACATACACACACACACACACACACACACACACACACACACACACCAATCATCTGTCAACCACTGGGCCATTTCTCTGTGTTAAATGCAAAACCATCTTTATAACAATGCCAACCTTTGTCTAGGTATCATTGAATGTAGACAAGCAGATGCCAGCTTGGCACAAATCTACTTCATTGCTGCTGATATCCTGAACTTATTTGATCTTATCTATGCAGACTCGAGATGAAAATAACTCAGGTCATTTTGATTTGGTAGTTATTTCTGTGGTTTTAATTAGAACTGTAGATGTAACCCAGGACACCAGGCAGGGATAGGAAATCACACATTTCTAAATACCCATCCACTTTAAAGTTTTATTTTGTATTACATATTCTTGCTATTAGTAGGGTGTCCGAGCTTTAGGGTAAAGCTATTCTTTCGTAAGGCTAAGTTCTAATGAAAAGAGGCCGAAATCTGTGATAAATTTGTGGTTACCTGTTTTGAATTCAGAATAATTTTTC
Source organism: Perognathus longimembris pacificus (assembly GCF_023159225.1). NCBI lineage: Eukaryota > Metazoa > Chordata > Mammalia > Rodentia > Heteromyidae > Perognathus > Perognathus longimembris. Next base: position 83,065,753 of record NC_063167.1, read on the forward strand.
TATAAAAAATTAGGAAATACTTGTAATCTTTACAAAATCATATCCTCCTCCCCCTCCTCCCCCTCCTCCCCCTCCTCCTCCTCTTCCCCCTCCTCCTCCTCCTCCTCCTTCTTCACGTCAGTCATGGGTTTTCATGTCAGTAATGGGGCTTGAAATCTGGGAACTGTCCCTGAGCTCTTTTGCTTGAGACTATAGTGTTCTACTACTTTGAGCTACAGCACCACTTCTGGGTTTTGGTGGTTAATTGAAGATAAGAGTCTCATGGACTTTCCTGCCCAGACTGGCTTTCAACCATGATCCTCAGATCTCAGCCACCTGAGTAGCTAGGATTACAGGCACTAGCCACCTGGCACCTGAAATATCCTACTTCTTTAAATGGAACATTTGGTAGTAATTCTAAAATGTTATACTATTTTCTATGTGATTATTCTTCATTTGCTACTCTCTTATTTTCATATAGGTAGAAGCAACTGATTTCTTAGTTTTGTCATTAAGTATTAAAATACATCTTATTTCAGATTAATGACTTAATATAGATTTCAGTTTTCTTAATGTTAGATAATTGCATTGAGTTTTAAATTTTTAATGCTAGTAGGTCGTATTTTTTGTGTGCAGATAGGTGTTTTTTAGTGAATAGTTGTTTGGGTCAACAAGAATGGCAAGTATGGATACTGAGTTGGTCAGCTGTCTCTAAAGGAAGATTTGGTATTAAGGTAGACCGTTGAATCATGCAATAATGTTCTTCTTACTATGTAAGTAAAATCAAGCAATATTTGATCCTGATTTGAAATATGATCCATTTCTTTCTCTTCACCTATTACCCCTCTATTTGTGTTCCTCTCTTTCCTCCTTACTCCTCCTCTTCCTTAATTCTGGGCTTCAACAACCCTCTTCAATTCCACTAAATATTTACTGAATTTCTGTTGTAAGAAAAGGAAATTTTGAAAGGAGTCTAAAAAATAAAAAAGTCTTGTTATCTGTCAATGACATGAACTATAAAGCATAAAAACTGAGCTCAAAATTATGTTGCTTTTCTTCCATGGCTAGTTTTTTGCATGTGTTTTTGTGTTTATTTCTTGCCAGTGTTTGCTTCAATTGCAAAGTCCTGAGGGGTTGGAATCATATTTAAATAATTCTCTTTGTACAGATCTTTAAATATACCAGTGTACTTTAAAATTCTTTTTGATGAGAGTGAATTTATGCTCAATTCCCTGATAGAAATCACCATTATTTCCACATTACATAAAGGTTTTTTTTTAAAAGCGACTGAAATATAGCAATTAGTAAAAACTACATACAGTTGAGTAGTATCTTTGAGGAATATAGAATTCTTGTTTGCATTTTTTGGTCACAATCCAAAAAGAAAATTTCCTCTAGTTATCAATGTTGTGGTATTAAAGTATTAGAAAGGAAAGCAACACAGTGACATAGCAACTCTTGACAGTGATATTTTATTCATCTCATTTTTTCATACATACCCTGTGAGTACAGACATTATAAATCAAATCAATATGATTTACTAGGGGACTCTGTGGGCAAAATAGAAACAAATTTCTGGCAGGGAAAAGGCAGAATCTCTTACAATTTAATATAAATATTGTTATATTTAGAAAATGGCAAAATGAGATGGGAGGCAAGGGTAGTAGAATAATAGAATGAAGCTTTTCACTCAAACAATTTGAGCAGAGCAACACTCAAGTCTGGACCATGTTGAAGTATCTATAATCAGAGATAAATGGGATTGCAAGGGCCATTATCAGCTATGAGTAGGAAAAAAAGAACTTTAAGGACGTTTGTGATGTTGCCACCAGTGAAATGACAAAATCTTGGAAGAAAAGGAAGTGAAATAACATGTTCCAGCCTGCTTTTTTTTTTATACCTAATTTTAACCTCACAAAAATACTCTGAGGGGGTCAGAAAGACAGCAATTTTATGAACTACATTAACATACTACATATGTAAGGGGCTTACACACACACACACACACACACACACGCGCGCGCACGCACAAACACATGTTGCTAATGGTCAGCTAAGATTTGAAAGCATAACATTCAGAACCAGGATACATTGGGAAGAAATTGAAGCTAAAGAGTCTTCAAAGTCAAATTCCACTTTCATTTATTTTCTTTTAGATTTGTCTCACTGGTATCTATAAAGCTATGAAATTTGAATTGGAAAAGCCTTATTTGAGCACTCTTGAAAGTGTTTAAGGTGCAAAGCCATTTCTAAAGCTCTGAGTTCCAAATTTAGTGTTCTATCTTTAGTTGAGACATAAAGAAATAATTATATATCTAGCTTAGAAATAATTGCACCATCTCTCTCATGAAAGGCTGCAGCTTATGTAACTGTAGCATTGGTTTTGCACATCAGACATTTAACTGAAAGGTTAAGAGGAAGCTAGTTCGACAAAGTTACTCTGAATTAAATACTTTGGGATTTAACAATCCCTCGCCATTGAAAAGGGCAAGGGCTTAATCAGAAAAATTTCACTTTGTAGGAAAGGAGTGTTACTATTACTAATCAATAGGACATATTTAAAACCTACACTACAATGGATGACATGAAATTCATGTTACCTTAGCTCATAAAAATGTTTTGCCATGGTCTGTTTCTGTAAGTTTTGTTACAGAGTGTAAAAGACCCTACTTTCAACTTAAAGTGTTGTTATTATTTTAATTGATTGACTTTGGAACATTCAGAGGAAGATAATGTCTAGATAATCCTTAATCACTGCTGATACCTAGAGGTGAAGAGTTCAATCCTTAATCCTCACAGTTTTACAGAACAAAAAAATCTATACCCACTATTTTAACTATCAAAAGCATTGAGAGTACCAATGATATTTCTTAAGTAATAATAGAAAGCAATAACTGCCATCACTAGGAGAGTTGCAAATCATATAAAAATTTATCATTAGTATAAACAATTTAAATGTTTTGTGAGAAGAAATTAATTAAACCCATACGAAGTAAAAGGGATAAGGAAAAAAAAAACATTATTAGGTGCATAGTGGCTCTCAGAACCCAATGTGTAACACCAAATATATTCTCTTTATATTGAGTTAATTCATGCTACACTTGAAATCAAACATGTGAAAATCAATATTTACAGTGGACTCTTATAAAATATTCTAATTATTTTTGCCAATGTTTTCCAAGTAGGCTGCATAATACTGACATTATTCCTTTTTCAGAAAGAACTGGGACATGAATAATTAATTAAGTAAACCCTGAGTTACAAATTACACATCACAGTAAACTAACATCGAAGAGTTCATTGTCAGTCAGCAAGTCTGTCTTGCTGACAAAAATTATGATGCTACCCTTGATAACTTTGTTTAAGCTGGGTAACTTTCTCTTTCTCCCACAATAGACAGCCTACACGGAATATGGTAGGATTTGTGTGTATAACTGATAGTGCTCACGATCTACACAGCATGGTGCCATGCTGTCTGCCCATTTTTTTTGTCCTTGGGTGATGTCTGGTGTCCCTTATTTGTTAAACTAGATGCCAGCACAAATTCAGCATTTAACTTGATTGAAATATCTTCCCTTCATCATTTAATTTTGAAATATTACGTCTACACAGTAAGGTCACCTTAGTGTTGCTTTTCCCTGTAGTGTGACACCATGAGTTTCTCTCCAAGTAACATTGTGAAGTCAGAAATTGCTCACAGAGAACCTCACGCAATGGGCATCAAATGGAAGGAGGTAAAATCCTACATGGAGAGCTGAAGGGTGAAGAGACTGCATTGGGTTACACCCTACTTTCTATCTGTTGAAGTGGTCAACATATTAAAGTATGTTAATGTTCTTAAGCTTTTTTGAATGCTGTATCCATATACACATTGAAAAGCTATAAAAGTGCATTTGAAAGAAGAAGAAATTGGTAGGGTTTTCTGTAGAACAGAAATTCAAATGTGTGATAGTTTGGCTAATGTTTAAATTATTAGTCAATGTGGTACTCAATGAGGATTTTTTTAATCTCAATTTCATTGTTCATTTGACTACTAAATTGCAGGTAACCCCTAGCAAATCCTACCAAAAGACGAAGACAGCACACCCAAATAAACAAGATCAGAGATGAAACAGGAAGCATTACCACAGAAACAGTTAAGATTTAGAATATAGTAAGGGAACATTTTGCAAACCTTTATGCTAATAAATTTGAGAACCAGGAAGAAATGGACGAATTCCTAGAAAAAATTGACATGCACAAACTTCACCATGAAGAGTTAAAACTTCTAAACAGACCCACATTGAGCATTGAAATAGAAACTGCAATAAGAGATCTCCCATCCAAGAAAAGCCCAGGTCCACATGGATTCACAGAATAATTCTACAAGGCCTTCAAAACCGAACTCACACCAATATTTCCAAAACTCTTCAATGAATTTGAAAGGGAAAGTTTGCTACCAAACACATTCTATGATGCCAGTATAACCCTAATGCCAAAACCCAGGAGGGATTCATCAAGGAAAGAGAACTAGAGACTGACTTTCTTTTTTTTTTTTTTTTTTTTTTTTTTTGGCCAGTCGTGGGCCTTGGACTCAGGGCCTGAGCACTGTCCCTGGCTTCTTCCCGCTCAAGGCTAGCACTCTGCCACTTGAGCCACAGCGCCGCTTCTGGCCGTTTTCTGTATATGTGGTGCTGGGGAATCGAACCTAGGGCCTCGTGTATCCAAGGCAGGCACTCTTGCCACTAGGCTATATCCCCAGCCCGAGACTGACTTTCTTGATGAGCATTGATGCAAAATTTTTCAACAAAATTCAAGCCAATCAACTTCAACAGGTCATCAAAAAAAAAAAAAAAAGTCATACACTATGACCAAACTGGATTCATTCTGCAGAATGATTATTTTTCTAGATGAAGAAAAAGCATTTGATAAAATCTAACATGCATTTATGATAAAAGCTTTGGAGAAACTAAGATCACAGAATATAAGTAAAGCTGTCTACGATAAACCCACAGTGAGCATTATTCTTAATGGTGAAAAGTTAATGCCATTTCCACTAAAATCAGGAGCAAGAGAAGGTTTTCTGTTCTCTCCTCTCTGCTTCAACATAATACTAGAATTCCTACACAGAGCAATAAGGCAAGTGGAAGACATAAAAGGGATCCAACTAGGAAAAGATGAAGTTAAACTTTCTCTCTTTGCAGATGACATGATCCGGTATCTTAAGTCCATAAACTCTACTCCTAAGTCACTTGAATGGATCCAAAGCTTTTGCAAAGTAGCAGGACATAAAATAAATCCTCAAAAATCAATGGGTTTTCTATATGCCAATGACCTGAAGAGTGAATCTGAAATCAGGAAAGCAACTACTTTTGCAATAGCCTCAAAAAACTAAATACTTAAGAATAATGGCTGGGGATATAGCCTAGTGGCAAGAGTGCCTGCCTCGGATACACGAGGCCCTAGGTTCGATCCCCCAGCACCACATATACAGAAAACGGCCAGAAGCGGCGCTGTGGCTCAAGTGGCAGAGTGCTAGCCTTGAGCGGGAAGAAGCCAGGGACAGTGCTCAGGCCCGGAGTCCAAGGCCCAGGACTGGCCAAAAAAAAAAAAAAAAAAAAAAAAAAGAATAACCTTAACCAAAGAAGTAAAAGACCTCTATGATGAGAACTTTAAAAACCTGAAAAAGGAAATTAAAGCAGAACTAAGGAAATGGACAAACCTCCCATGCTCCTGGATTGGGAGGATTAACATTGCCAAAGTCTATCTATAAATTCAACACAATACCCATCAATATCCCAACACCATTCTTTAATGAAATCGTGGAAGCAATCCAGAAATTCCTATGGAACAATAAAAGACCACAAATAGCAAAAACAATCCTAAGTAGAAAGAACAGTGCTAGAGGAATTACAATACCAAACTTCAAGCAGTATTACAAAGCTATAGTAGTCAAAGCAGCTTGGTATTGGCACAAGAACAGGTCTGAGGACCAATGGATCAGACCTGAAGACCCAGAAGTGAACCCGCAGAACTATGGCTACTTAAGCTTTGATAAAGAAGCTAAAAAAATAGGATGGAAGAAAGCCTCTTCAACAAATGGTAATGGAAAAACTGCTTCAACACCTGTAACAAACTAAAACTAGGACCTTATATACCATTCTGTACCAAAATCAATTCCAAACGGATCAAAGACCTTGAAGTAAGGAATAGGAGAAACACTTGGGCTCCTTGGCACGAGGGAAACGCAACAAGTCAAAGACATGTTGGACAAATGGGACTGCATCAAACTGCAGAGAGTCTGCAAGGTAAAGGACAGAGCTTTTAAGATAAACAGAAAGCTGACAGATTGGGAGAAGATCTTTACCAATATATGCAGAACTCAAAAAATTAAATTCCTCCATAACAAATCCTCAAAGAACCAATGTCCCCCTCAACAAGTGGGCTAAAGACCTAAAAAGAGACTTCTCTGAAGAGGAAATGAGAATGGCCAAGGGACATATGAAGAATTGCTCTACATCACTGGACATAAAAGAAATGCAAATCAAAACAACATTGCAATTCCACCTTACCCCAGTAAGAATGTCCATTATCAGGAAAACTAACAATAACAAATGCTGGAGAGGATGTGGCAAAAATGGAACCCTACTATATTGTTGGTGGGAATGTAAACTTGTTCAACCAGTCTGGAAAGCAGTATGGAGGTTCCTTAGAAGGCTAACCATAGAGCTCCCCTATAACCTAGCAGCCCCACTTTTGGGAATCTATTCAAAAGATTACAAGCAAGACCATACTAAAGCCACCAGCACAACAATGTTCATTGCAGCACAATTTGTCATTGCTAAAATATGGAACCAACCCAGATGCCCCTCAGTAGATGAGTGGATCAGGAAAATGTGGTACATACACACAATGGAATTTTATGGCTCTATCAGAAAGAATGACACTGCCCCATTCATAAGGAAATAGAAGGACTTGGAAAAATTATACTAAGTGAAGTGAGCCAGACCCAAAGAAACATGAACTCTGTGGTTTCCCTCATAGGGAATAATTAGTACATGTTTAGGCTAGTCATAGCAGAAGAACACAATAGCCCAATAGCTATGCCCTTATGAATACACAAGATGATATTAAGTGAAATGTACACCACATTATGGAAACAAGTGTTATATCATTGTTGTGATTATTTTCAACATGCCATCTGAAACCGTACATTTTTGTTTGTTTGTTTCTCTCACATTCCCTTCCTGTGCTTGTACCCTCGCTATCACTGTATCTCATCTGAGTACCCTGGATACTGTATATACATGTATTAGAGCTAGGAAAGGGAAAGGGAATATCAAAATCGAGAGACAAAGGATAAAAAGACAAACTATTCCAAAAGCAATTCTTACAAAACCATTTTGTATAAACAAACTGTACAACTCATGGGGGGAGAGGGAAAGGGGGAGGGGAGAAATGGGGGAAAAATGAGGGAGGAGGTAACAAATTGAACAAGAAATGTACTCACTACCTTACATATGAAACTGTAACCCCTCTGTGCTTCATTTGACAATTAAGGAAAAAAAAATAAATTGCTGGTAAAGTTTAGTTCCAAGAACTCAAAATTATTTAAATCCCAAGAACCTGTCTAATTATTTAAATACTAGTATTACATGAATTTTTGCTCTATAGCATATAAAATATTTTGTGTTCATAATGAATATGGCTAATGATTTCATAGCTTATATTATACTACAAATTTACATGAAAGAATGTCAAATTCATTTTTTAACTGTTATTTCATGTCAGCCAATATCATTTTCATGCTGGGTTTCTATGTGATCATGGTGCAGAAAATAATTGACTTTTTGGGCATCCTTCATATAACCTCTTTGAATTATTATAATATTCATTTAGCTTCATAAAAATTGATAAAATTTCATGTAATGTAATTTTCATAGCATTTGGTCTGTTCAAAGAAATATTTTTTAAACAAAGAAAGGCACCAATCCAAAAGTCCTGTTATTTTAAAATAAAGAAGTATATAATTAGGCACTTTGTTAAAAAACTCATGCATACTTAAAAAAAAAACCTTGTCTTCGAAGAGCTTATAGATAATGATAATCATTTAATCAACCTAAAATGTAATAAATTGTTCTCCCATTTGAATAGAAATAATTAAAATTCCCTCCTTGAAAATAATTTGGTAAATTTTCAAAAGAGAGAAATGAATAAATATTAAAATTAAGCCATAATCATTCTTTTCCAGGTAGAGGGATTTCACATTCTCTAGCTGGAAGCACACATAGCTCAAGACATTCTGGCTTTGGCCTCCTCTCAGAAGTCTATTTCTATATTCTTGCCAAATCACTGGGAACTTTTTATCCTGAATATAGATCATTATAATATCCCCAGAAAAAGTCCAACGTTTGAATTAATGCCAGATTTATCTGTGCTTTTAAAATTATTATGTTATAACAGTCATTAATAACTCCACTTGATGGCTTGCAAAGTGTTTTCATTTGTACTTCCTCATTTAATTTTGTCAGTAACATGGAGGTATATAAAGAACACCCATATCACCCTCATCATATATGTAGGAAACTGAGTCACAGATCCCAAGTTGACCCCATCAATTACAGAACTGGATACTGATACATAGATCAAGGATATTCCTAACTATAAAAGTAGTGAAATGATTTATTAAACATTGCTTATTATTTGCAAATAGTTGTTATTCTCAACTGAAAATAGCAATAACTGTTCTGTGCATTTATTTTTCTTGTTAGAAATTTTAGCTAATTTTTTAAAAGGTTAACAAGGTTTCAAAGACTGCTATCCTACCATTTCTGTCTTCTTATCAAGAAGGCTTAGAGAAGTTGAATAATAAATTTTAAACTCAAGTCCATCTAATTTTTAAGTAATATACTGCTTCATTTAACTCACACACAGATTTAAAGAAGTAGGTATGTGTCCACTTTAATATGTTAAAGATGACTTCAGAGAGTTAATTTTACAAGGAAAGACTGGAGAAATGGTAGTTTTGACCTGCCAAATTTTGAATTATTGTGACTATTGTCAAGTGTTTGGAAATATATGTCTAAATTTCCATATGTCTAAATTTTCTAAGGAAAATATTGAGTAAAACTTGAGATATTTTTAATATTTATCTTTATGTTTCCAAAGACTGTTATAGGTATTCTTACTTGTGTAGATTATATTAAGTTCAAATTGTTCATGATCTGTATTCATAGTCACACACCCGTAAATGTTGTTTTTAAGAATAAATCCTTAATGTCCAAAAGTTTTTATAATTATTTGAGAGCTCCAAGTAATTGGTTTATTTTGATGCACTTAGTATGAGTCAGATGCTATGCAACAAACTGAATAGATCTATGGCAAAGGAGAGAGCACACAAGCAAACTAAATATATGAAAAAGTATGTAACCGTACTGAGACTCACAGTATTCTGATAAAGATCAAATAAGGTCTTCAACATTTGCTAAGGTTAATAGGTGGAAAAATGTTTCACTGAGCTGAAAAATAATATTGTGAAAAATATCGTGAAGAGAAAAGCAGTTCCACAGATTTATGTTCTTTTTCTATGTTACAATCTTTGAAGTTTAATAGCATATTTCTTTTTTTTTTTTTTTTTTTTTTGGCCAGTCCTGGGCCTTGGACTCAGGGCCTGAGCACTGTCCCTGGCTTCTTCCCGCTCAAGGCTAGCACTCTGCCACTTGAGCCACAGCGCCGCTTCTGGCCATTTTCTGTATATGTGGTGCTGGGGAATCGAACCTAGGGCCTCGTGTATATGAGGCAGGCACTCTTGCCACTAGGCTATATCCCCAGCCCTTAATAGCATATTTCTAACAAGACAGAACCAACTCTGGAGAGGAATAAAGATAGATATTCTGACATAAAACACAAATACAATAGCAGATTTCTGAGAAGTATACTTCCAGCCATACTAGAGCTGTAAAATAAACATTTAAATAAATTTATTCTGAGCATTTGTGCCAATTATGATTTGACATCACAATATTCTGTTATGTATGTTGAGAAGAGAGATTAATCCACTTAAAAGTCAAATTTAAAAACATAGCATCATATATGAAATTAGAACCATGAAACCCATCAAAATGTAAAAAAAAGAGAGGTATAATATTGAGTAATCAAGGGCTGAACATGATCAAGGAAGATTACAGATTATATACTTGTATGAAAAGAAGAAGAAATCAACACTATAATTAATATGCTAATAACAATAAATCAATCAATAGGTAAGTTAAAATGAGACAGTTTAGGTCACAGTGACTTTCAAAACCATTTCCAGTGTCAAGGTCATCTGTCATAGAGATAGGTTTGGGGTGAATGAAATGTATTAGAGAGTGGTTTATGAGAACAGTCTTAGAAATTGTGATGCATTAAAGAAGTAATTTTTAGCAAATGAATCCTGTTTCTTAATAGAGACATTATTATTACTCATCCTTCTTTGACAATATACTAAAAGTTTAAAAAAAGTGTCATATAAATAGAAATGGATTACTTTATTGCTACTCCCATGATTAAAATAAACAAATCCAAGAATATTTAGGCATGAAAAGTAGTATATACTTGAGCAAGAAAGACTGAACTATTTACAGTTATTCAAAATATGTTTTATATACATAGTACATTCATTTACTCTGAAAAGTGCTGAAAAATTCCCTTCATCATTGTGTCCTTTAGAAATTCCTTGTCTACAATCATTTCTCTGGTTTTGATACTCTATTTAAATACTAATTTGACTGAAGAAACACCCATTTATTGAGCATCTATCATAGGCAAAGGATTATCGGTAACTGTAAGAATTGAAGAAATGATATGAAAAACAAACAGGTTTTCTTTAAGGAGTAAACAGATGACTGAGGAACTTAGGCAAATGTAGCATTAACCATAAATCATGGTTTTCTATTTTTCTACTACATGGCATATCCTTCTAAGTGCTGGAATTACAAGTGTACCCCAACATGCTCTCCCTTAGGTTAGAGATATATTCCTTTTGAAAGCTCTAGGAAAGAATCCGATGTCTGATCAGCCTAACTTTTAGTTGCTGCTTATATTGCTTGGCAAATGGCTTCTTTCCAGATCAGGGGTAACATTCTTATTACTCCAAACTCTGCTTCCACTATACAGCTCGGACTAGCTTTTCTCTTTCTTTCACTTATATGATGCTCTTGATTGCATTAAGGCCACCTCTATCATCCAGGTTAATCTATTCTCAAAATCTGTAACAGATTTATGTGTGATATTTTCCATGTGAAGTAGCATATACACAGGCTCGCAATTTCTGGGTAGTGTATCTGGGTTTTAGAGGTGTTTTGATGAATAGAAATGTTCTACATAACACACTCGGCTAACTATGGTGAATAGATTAAGATCAATATTGCTAATGTATAGACTGTACTTGTAAACTCCAAATTTCAACTTTTTAAAAAATATTACTGAAGTTTTTATACATATAATAATATGGCATTCTTTTAGGCACATGCAGCTATACATTTTTCTCTTAACATTGCTTTTCCTATGTCCCAATGGTAAATTGTGTCTAATTCTCATTTGTTTTTTTTTTTTAAATTTTATTGCCAAACTGATGTACAGAGAGGATACATTTTCACACCTTAGCCATTGGATACATTTCTTGTACTGTTTCTTACCTCCTCCCTCATTCCCCCTCCCCCCTCCCCCTTTCCCTCTCTCCCATGAGTTGTTCAGTTGATTTACACCAAACAGTTTTGTAAGTATTGCTTTTGTAGTCGTTTGTCTTTTTATCCTGTGTCTCTAGATTTTGGTATTCCCTTTCACTTTCCTAGTTCTAATACCAGTATACACAGTTTCTAGTGTACTCAGATAAGATACAGTGATAGTGCGGGTACAACCACAGGAAGGGGATCAAGAGGATCATCAACAATAGAAGCTACGGTTTCACATGGCATGTTGAAATTAATTACCACAGTGATATATCAGTCGTTTCCATAACATGGAGTTCATTTCACTTAGCATTATCTTATGCATTCATAGGGGCATAGCTATTAGGCTTGATCTATCCACATAAAAATTATTTAGAAGAGGTGGCATTGTCTGAAAATAATTGCACTCATTACCTGAGTTATGGAATCAGAGTCCCTCTGTACAACACCTTTTTGATAACAAATAAAATTATTTGATTTAATTCCTTTAAAAATCAAACCTGAAGATTATGAAGCCCAAAGTTTAATGCATTCAATTAAATAAGCAAAGAAGAGTTACTGTTTAGGATTTCAAAAGAAGGAGAAAAATCTGTTGACTGCATGTGGACTAAATCTTACTAAATTAATGTATGAACATATATTCAGTTCATTGTCCCATATCCACCACTTTCACTTAATATTGTGGCTGTTTTATTTCCAGAAAACAAACAATCCTGGGCTCTACTGGCTCAGGCCTGGAATTTTACCTACCAAAGAGGCTGAGATCCAAGGGTCATGATTTGGAGCCAGTAGATAGTCTCTTAATGAATGGAAGTTTCAAGCGTTGTTATAAATAGTGTAACATGTCTAAAAATCATTTTCATATTTGCTATTCAGATTATCACTGAAATGAATCAACAGAAATCTATTTTAGGAAGCTCAATTATATATTCCTTACATTTTCTTAGCCTCTTCTAAGACATGTGGCCACCATGATCCTTTGATACATAGCAAGATTCTTATAGCTCAATGAAAGTAAAGGTCAAAGTATTGACATTGAGACACAAAAATCTAAGTTCAGATATAAAACAAGTATACCCGACAAGCAGAGGATGATGCCAGGATAATGGCTTCCTCTCAATATTTTTATGAATCACTGAGATACACAGAGAAAAACTGCAGTAAGAAAGTGTGGTTGGAAAAGACATCTTTCAGAGAGGCTCAGCTTAGGCTTCATGTGAGGAGGAATGATGGTAGAACCACAGGAGAGTCTGGGTAGAGAATAGCTGAGCTTTCCTATTCAGGATCAATGAGTCAACAAGCCTTACAATTCTACCTGCCAGCTACAGTCAGGTGCATTCATCATGCCGATGAATACCAGATAATACAACTTGAGCATGATAAATGCATCAAATATGTAATTAGATTTCATCTGAACAGAGAAGCTCTATGTGAACTGATGAAGAAACTAAGATTCTGAGTGTTAAAGAAACCTACCTAAAATTGTACTACAAGTGAAGACCTGGTCACTACACTCAGATGTGTTGGAGATAAATCCAGACTCCACTTTTTAAAATCAGTTGTGCTTCTAATGTGTAATCTAATGCTGTTTTGTGTCTCATTTCTTCAATTCCTAATGTTAATAACCATATCACTTTTGAAGTTTTTATTGGAGTTAAATGAATTATTGCACAAAAATTCCTTGGTCTTATCTGTGTGTAATAAATTTGACTGGGCAGCAGAGGTAAGAGTCAGGCTGAGGTTCTTCTCATTCTAATGTTTGCACTATATCAGTAGTCCCAAGTTGATCTAAGGACAGAAAACAGAACACTGTAGGTTCAACCCTGTCACAAACAGCACTTACTGATTTGGTTTAAGACGAGTTGAAAGTGTCAACTCTGAGTTTCTTTTACTTCCTACTTTCTTCATGTTTGTAAGGATGAAGCCATTTAAATTGAGCTCCTTCTGTGGCTTCCTTCCAGGGATCTCTTTTCTTACTGTTTATTATTTTATTTTTGTGCCAGTCCTTGGCCTTGAACTCAGGGCCTGGGCACTCTCTCTGAGCTTCAAACCTCAATTCTCAGATCTCAGCCTCCTGAGTAGCTAGTATTACAGGTATGAACTACCAGTACCTGTCATGAATTTCTCGTCTTTGCCTTCTATGGGTTAAGATTTACTAAAATGCTTATTTTCAATGTTCCCACCAAAAACTGTTGTTTTCTAGAATAATCTTTCCTCAGAGATATCAGATGTGCCTATTGATAATAAACTGGCATGTTAAATCTGTACTGGTAAAATAGGAATTTATAAAATTTAAGTAAGCATAAAATCATATAATAAAAGAATAAGTGGGTAGAATTTATGGTGATAGAGGCTCTGTCATTAATCTCTAACATTCAATAACTCACTTGGTCTTCATAGAAAACCTACAGATAAGTTGTTCTAATTTTCCTGGTCTACAGATAAGAACCAGACAATTGAAAAGGAAAAGAAAGGAAGAGTGTAGCCAAAAAATAAATGTACATCCTTCAAAATAAAGAATAATGGGGAGGGTTGAGTAGTAGGGAAGGGTGGGTGAGAATGTTGAAAGGGATTGCATTAACCAAGATGCACTGCATTCATGGTCTGCTTTGTTAAATGGCAGCTCCTTTGTACAGCTACTTAAAGATAACATAAAAAGGGAAAAGAGAGAAAAAGAAAAGCAACTCCAGGGCAGAAAGTAGCCTAAGTTGGTAATATGGTGAAGCTGGAATGGTATCCCAATAATTTAACTGTGAGATCCCATGGCTTAACCAGGAAGGACAGAGAATTCTGTGTAGTCCCTTTCTGAATGTTAGGTGGTCTGGTATAGCAAACACTTCCCTATATGTCTTATATCCTTTTCTGTTCAATGGCTGGCTTGATTGCCCTCAGTAACTGCTAATTTTAAATTTTACACAAGGATAATCGCCTTCCTGTGTGTGCTCCTTTGGTTTTTTAATATTTGTTCCTGCATATCATATAAGGAGATTTTTGGTATAATATATTAGGATTTTAAGATTCTTCCATGGCCCTGTCCATATTTATAATCTTAATTGAATTACTTGCTTTTAAATTGTATGTCTGCACTGAATTCTATCGGGGAACTTCAAAAGTTTTTCTCCATTTTTGAATTCTGAAACACCTGGAAATGTTGATGTGTTTTGAGTATATGCTTAGCCTCATCTTTCCAGAGGAATAATTAAAGCATGGGTAAAATCCATTTAAAGTTTCATGTAATTAGCAAGACCAAGGGATAAATGCTATGTAAATCTTACAAATGAAATGTGTATGTAGGAGGCTTTTTTATATATGCTGTGCACAGAAAGCAAAATTAGGAAGTGAGTCAATTATCAGAAAGATTTAAGTCTCTGAAACTTTTTGTATAATTCAGTCTTCTTAGTATTCTCTTGGTAGTTACTCTAATTTCCTAATTCACTTTATATCTTTAAGTACAGTACTTAGGCAGCTACAGTTGCAGTGGTTTTCCTTTAATGGACATTAGAATTGTGTTATCAGTTGGTTTTATTCTGATAGTCTCTTAACATTTTCATGCATGCTTTTAAAATCCTCAAATTTTCTGGGTGCTGGTGGCTCACACCTCTAATCCTAGCCACTCAGGATGCTGATAATTGAAATTCATAGCCAACCCAGCAAGAATATTCTGTGAGGGTCTACCTACAATGAATAAACAAAAAACATGCACCAAAGTTGTGACTCAAGTGGTAGAGCACCAGCTATAAGCAAAAAATCCAAGTGAGAACATGAGGCTCTGAGTTCAAGCCTCCAAATCAACATCTCACCAGCATACACACACACAAATACACATACACCCACACACACATACCTTTCAAATTTGTTCTTCCCTGTTATGTACATCAAGGTAATTGCAATGATAGACATTTGAAAAATAATAGTTAGGAATAGTTTATTAAGGATCAAATATTCCTACATGATATCAGATGCTCCCACAAACCCCTTTAATATTATGTCAACTTGTAAAGCCTGAATATAATACTCAAGTATACTAAACAATTATTCAGAAACGAAAAATATTTCTCTCAGCTAAGTAATACTACTAAACATAAACCATAAGCCTGTATACACAGTCTCTGATAGATTTTTATTGTGCTGCTTAACCTGGAAAGTCAATCACAGTTGTCAAATTCATACATAAATTATATGATTTGGATCAATTTTACATGGATTACCAGTATACTTATACTGAAGCCTTTCAGTGTTGGATACAATGTACCTTTGTAAACTTTTATTAGAAATATACAGAAGCATAAAACTCACTTTCAAGACCTGAGAAGAATTCAAAATCCCTGTAAGCTTCTATTTCTAATCTAAGGAATTGATATTAGAAAATCAAGTAGACATGTTTTAAAATTCAATTAAAAACAAAAGCTGAGACAAGAATGACATAGATTTTAATCTAAGTCGTATTGTTTTGTGCAATGTCTTATTACTAAAGTCTGCGTTCTGGGAAAACAATTGCATTATATCAGATCTCATTTGCTTGACACAATTTTGTTCATCTTGCCTTTATTCTCATTTGTCTTCCTTTCAACTGATTGAAATTATTGGCATTCACAGTAAATCCAGAAAAATATTTTCACTTCTATTCTACAAGCAACATTCATAAGTCTAGTCCTTGGACTTCTATATTGAATTCCCACGATGATTTATTTTAAGTACTGCTATGTGTTTATTTCAACAAGACATCCCTATAAATATAGGGCATGGAAGCATGTCGCACATTAGACCTGGCTATGTGAGGGCTTCAAGTACCTGGCAGGAGAACAGGGGTGGTGGTAGAGGCTTAATGAGGTATGGGTACAAGAGAGGACAATGCAACTGTAACCTCTATGTACATCAGTTTTATAATAAAAACTTTTTTTAAAAAAAGAGAGAGGACAATGCTAGACAGGTGGAATGTAGTCATGTGGACAAAGGCCTAAACATTCATTCCTATTATTTCTAAAATATTTATATTGACCCTTCAGGAAGTGGACAGAAATGGATTTCTATTAGTGTATTTAAAGTTTTATATCCTTTTGTTTCCCTTTTATGAACTGTATTTATTTTTGCTATGTGGTACCTAGGAATCAAACCTGGGGCTTCATACATGCTAGGCAAGCATGCTACCACTAAGCCACATTCCTCTGCTCCATATCCATTTTTTAAGTACTCAGCCACATTCTCCACCTCATTGGATACTGTTTTGGGTATTCACAAATTACACAGTATGATACATTTAGTACCATAGTGCCAAGGATAAATAATAGAAAAATGGCCCAGTATAAGATGTCTGGGAAGGTTTTTGAATTGTGTCCACATGTACATGGTTCATACGAAACTGGAAACCTCTGGGGGATTCTGGTATGCCTTATTCTCTGTTATGATTTCAGGACCTCACACATGCTCTATTTGTTGGAAGATGATTTTGAGTACTTTGGTGAGTACAAATAATCATGTGTTTAGGATAATGTCCTTGCATCTTCAAGAATGAGGAGAAGCTAGATGAGTCATCAGTGAAGGAAAATGTCAGTCTGAGTTTGATTTTAAGACACTGCTTGAAAGTATAGTGCAGTGAATATGTAATATTCTTGCTCATAATGAATAGGTCAATGTTTCAAGCCTTAGGCTAATTTAATTGAATGAGGATATGAAAATATTAAAACGTTCTAACAATAGACTTAAGCCATACACAATTACATTGAACCATTTGGTCATCAGGCTTCTATCTGTGAAAAGAGAGGGAAGTACTAAAATGAATTTTAATGAATTTTAATCTACGCATAGTAGGGGTGTCTACGTCAAAGACAAAAATCATTTGAATCTCTTGGTCTTGCCAGTGTGATTGTGTATCTCCCGCGTTCTTCTTTTTGTTTTAGGCTCTCTTTTTATTCTTGTAAGCCTTTGTTTGATCCCTGGTATAGTAGGTAGGGCACTGTATTTAAGATAAAAAACCTTCAAAAGGCACAGTCTGCAATTAACCTGAATTATGACTTTGGAAAAACTAACATAGTCTGAACCAAATGGCTCTTATTCTTTTTCTTAAGAGGAGTTAATGAAAATAAAGTATCTTAAGCACATAGGCAAATAACAATGGTATTTGGTTATGTCCCTAAATTTTGTCATCTATTGCAGTTGGAAGGATAGTTGATTCTTTCTGATATTTATCACCATGAATGTATAATTTGAAATAAGAAGAATTATGAAACTAGTTGCTGGATATATCTTACAGAATTGTCTCAAATTACTGAACATAAAGCAAAGAAACCATACTAAGTTTTGTGACACTGGATTATTAAAAAGTGTTTTACTCTTCTTAACATATTTCTAAAAGGAAGTCAATTAATGATGGTGCTAGCCCATGGAAAATACCAGCTAGGATGAGAGAATTGGGAAAACCATGCAACTCCTTCTTTTAGTTTGGTTTGCTTTTAGTTTTTCTCTTGAGAGACAAACTTAGCTTGAAATCTGCTGTTGTTGTTGTTGTTTAACTGTAGCCTGATTTCTAAGGAAGAGTGGCTTTTTTTCCCACAGAAGTACTTTTACTTTTCATAAAAATAGAAGAACTAGAAATGACATCCTTCTATAACCTTATTCTATAATAGCCTAGAGAGGACTTGTGAGAAAGGAAGTAAAAGCTGCCTGAAAAGGTTTGATATAAAATTGCATTTTTCCCTAAAATGATTCTGACTTGTCTTTCAGGACTTTTTTTTGAATGAAATAGAAAAGAACCAGCTTCCTATTAATCCAGAATAAATTTTTTTCCTTTGAAAAGTAATCCATTCAAATATTTCCTGGAAATATGGCAGCAGACATCATATCATTCAAAAATTTCTTTAGGCCCTATTTCATGAAATCAGTTCATATTTTAGGAAATAATAAGCGGTTGGTGATGGGTAATCTGGTTAAAACCAAAAGCTAGGTCAAATATTTTCTTTAATGAGTCCATAGGGGTTACTTGCTTTTGCTAAAATTTGAAGCCTATTTCCATCCCCTTTTATCATTTTCAATTATACATAGAGTTATACTTGATACTCAGTGATGTTTATATTATATATATTATGTAATGCTCAAGTCTTGATTTGTATATCTATGTTCTTAAATATTTATCATTATGTGGATGAAATAGCAGCTTACTTTTTGTTTTTTGTTTTTTGTTTTTTTTCAGTCCTGGGCCTTGGACTCAGGGCCTGAGCACTGTCCCTGGCTTCTTTTGCTCAAGGCTAGCACTCTACCACTTGAGCCACAGCGCCACTTCTGGCCATTTTCTATATATGTGGTGCTGGGGAATCAAACCCAGGGCTTCATGTATATGAGGCAAGCACTCTTGCCACTATGCCATATCCTCAGCCCCAAGCAGCTTACTTTTTATGTATGCTAGTAGTGGGCCATGAACTCAGGACCTCATGTCCTCTCTCTTGCTTTTTTTTGCTCAAGGTTGGCACTCTAAAATTTGAGCCACACTGCAACTACTGCTGTTTTGCTGGCTAATTGGAAATAAAAGACTCACAGATTTTTTTTACCTGATCTAGTTTTTAATCTTCAGCCTTCTGATGATCTAGGATTTCAGGTATGAACCACAGTGCTCATGACTTGTAGCTTTTAAATATTAAGAACTTTGTAATCACATTTTGATAATAGTAATTATATGTATATGAATGGAAAAGTGGAAAACACATAAAAGACAATTTATAGTGGCAGTTTCACAGAGAATAGGGTAATAAAGTAAGTTTCCTTTCTAGTCTGGATTTTTTAACTATCTGGAATTAAAAATGCTTTTAGTAATTTGGCTAGAGACACAATGAATTTGTTCAGATGTTAAGCAGATCTCTGTAGTGGCAACCATCAAGGCTTACCTCTCAATCATCACACTAGAATAGAACAGGGAACAATGATGGTTTCTTAGGGACTCTGAGGTGAGGTATCTCCTGGGGAATTACACAAAGATGTCATTAAAAATTAGTAGTAGGCTAGCATACAGCCCCCTCATCAAGTGGGCTAAAGACTTACAAAGAAACTTCTCTGATGAGGAAATGAGAATGGCCAATAGACATATGAAAAAATGCTCTACATCACTGGCCATAAAGGAAATGCAAATCAAAACAACATTGAGATTCCATCTCACCCCAGCAAGAATGTCATATATCAAGAAAACTAATAATAACAATTGTTGGAGGGGATGTGGCCAAAAGGGAACCCTACTTCATTGTTGGTGGGAATGTAAACTGGTTCAGCCACTCTGGCAAGCAGTATGGAGATTCCTCAGAAGGCTCAATATAGAACTCCCCTATGACCCAGCAGCCCCACTGTTGGGTATCTATCCAAAAGACCACAAACAAAATCACAGTAATGCCACCAGCACAACAATGTTCATCGCAGCACAATTTGTCATAGCGAGAAGCTGGAACCAACCCAGATGCCCCTCCATAGATGAATGGATCAGGAAAATGTGGTACATTTACACAATGGAATTTTATGCCTCTATCAGAAAGAATGACATTGTTCCATTTGTAAGGAAATGGAAGGACTTGGAAAAAGTTATACTAAGTGAAGTGAGCCAGACCCAAAGAAACATGGACTCTATGGCCTCCCTTATTGGGAATAATTAGTACAGGTTTAGGCAAGCCATAGCAGAGCATCACACGGCCCAATAGCTATACCCTTAGGAACACATAAGATGATGCTAAGTGAAATGAACTCCATGATATGGAAACAAGTGATATATCACAGTTATAACTACTTTCAACGTCCTATGTGAATGTGTAGTTTCTATTATTGATGATGTTTTGTATCACCTTCCTATGTTTGTACCTACACTATCTCTGTAATCTTATCTGAGTATATTGGAAACCGTGTTTACTGGTATTGGAAGTAGGAAATTCAAAGGGAATACCAAATTCGAGACACATGGGGTAAAAAAAGAGAAATAACTACAAAAGCAATACTTGCAAAACTGTTTGGTGTAAGTGAACTGAACAACTGGGCGGGGGGGAGGGAAGGGGGGGAGGGAGGGGGGCATGAGGGACAAGGCAACAAACAGTACAAGAAATGTATCCAACGCCCAACGTATGATACTGTAACCTCTCTGTACGTCAGTTTGAAAATAAAAATTTGAGAAAAAAAAAATAAAGTAAATATTATACAAAAAAAAAAAAAAAAAAAAAAAAAAGAGTAAGTTGTACAGTAGACCTTCCACAAATCCAGGCTCTGTTTTTACATGGTAACTGTTGTGTCTTACAATGCCTGGCTCACTAGCAAGTAAATAATCTGTCTTACATAAATAAATGAAGAAGACATTAAAGAAGCTGCCACAACTAATTCTGAAGTTGTGATTAGAGACCACATGCAATTTTTGGATGAAACATGGTAGGCCATTGTCACGGGACATAAACACTTTCAAAGTATTTTCAGGTTCATGTCTTCGAAACAAACAAACAAGCAAATCCCAAAACCATGTTCAGTACATTTTTTAGGATAGCTTCTTTTGCAGAATTTTAGAAGTTTCTTGTGTATAACTTAACATACTTTGGGTTTGGAAGATCTACAGGCTAACAAGAATAGATCCTGACTTTTTTTTTCTACTCCTGGTGCCTTTCTGCTCTGGAAGGTTTTACTGACAAATCTATTCAGTGTTATTTTCACAGGATATGTTTTCTTCTACTTGAATTCATAAGCTTTGTTTTGATTTATATCACAGAGAGTCTGAGAAAGTCATTAAGTTCTAGACTTTCACACTCATATCTGCTGATTCCTTAGACACAAGCCATTTAAGAAGGTGATGAAAGGGAATCGTTTACTTAGATATGTCTAGAACAATGATAAAGACAGAGAAGCTATTATGTCTGAAGATTTGGTGTGGGATTTACATATATTTTTCTATATACATTTAGTTCTCTCTCTCTTTCACTCACTGTGTGTGTGTGTGTGTGTGTGTGTGTGTGTGTGTGTGTGTGTGTGTGTGTGTGCCATTCCTGGGGCTTGAACTCAGAGCCTAAGTGCTATCCCAGAGTTTTTTGTTGTTGTTTGTTTTGTTTTGTTTTTCTCAATGCTAACACTCTACCTCTTGAACCTTTTATTTTGGTGTTGATTGGAGATAAGAGTCTCACAGACTTTCCTGCCTGGGCTGGCTTTAAACTACACTCCTCAGATCTTATAGCCTCCTGAGGAGCTAAGATTACAGGTGTGAGTCCCCAGGACCCAAAATATTTAGTTCTCAAAAACACCCATTAAAATGATACTTTGAGGGTCTGGGGATATGGCCTAGTGGCAAGAGTGCCTGCCTCATATACATGAGGCCCTGGGTTCGATTCCCCAACACCACATATACAGAAAATGGCCAGAAGTGGTGCTGTGGCTCAAGTGGCAGAGTGCTAGCCTTGAGCAAAAAGAAACCAGGGACAATGCTCAGGCCCTGAGTCCAAACCCCAGGACCGGCCCAAAAAAAAAAAAAAAAATGATACTTTGAACTAATTTTATATGGTGAAACTTAAATTTAGAGATTTTTTAAATTTATCCATGCAAAGTCAATATGGGAATGACTGACCAGAGGTTCAGATTCTGGTTAATGTGGATCTAAGTATAGTTGCTGTTTTTGTTGTTAAGTTTTGCAACTTTGTTACAATTCATTGTCCTCCTAGCTTCCATTATCAACCTCAGCTCCTATATAAAGCTGTGCATATCATAGGAAATCCTGATAGAAGTTACAAGTACAATCCCAAAGAAATGCCAAGACTTGGATTGTACTCAAACTGTCACATGCTTCCTAATATGATATGTGGGCCCGGACTCATTAGAGGTGGATTCTTAGCAGCAGCAACTGCACAGATAAAACTTCTTTACTAAGCAGATATTCTATCATTCTGGCAGGAAAAATTGTCATAAGTGCTCCAGTGTTTTGTTTATTTACTACACTTGGATGGGTTAAACTAAGAAGCATTAGAAGAGTGACAAACACAAACCATTGGTTAACAACAGAGGCATTTGGGGGATACCTCCTCTTGGTGTTATAGTATTTTTCAGGAAAGTTTACAGTCTCCAACTAACCAGCAAAAACCTATTAATTATGGAATGGTGAAAGTACTAACAGAATTTAGGTCTTACATTAGGGCAGAGAGAATACAGTCATATATTCAATACATATCCTATGAAACTAGGAAGATTGAGGGAGAGGTTGTGAGGGAAGGGTGAGAAGGATGAAAGGGTGATATTAAGAAACATTGTATTCACAAATTGGCATGTTGACTAGTAACTCCTTTTTTTTTTTTTCATTTCTTTATTGCCAAAGGGATGTGCAGAAGGGTTACAGTTTCGTACCTAAAGCAGTGGTAACTCCTTTTTTTGACTAATTAAAGATATTAAAATATAATTTAAAATGAAATAGTTGGAGTTTTGTGCATGTAAATGCAGAGCAGTAAGAAGGTTTAGTTCTTGGTGCAGAAATATTTTATTTCTTTACTTCCCCACCCTGGGAGCTGCTCCTCTGTCTCAAGTTCTCAGGCTCCAAGAGTTTGGCAATTTGCCACGCAGTCAGCTCCGGAGACAGTGTAATGAAAGTTAATGGACCACCAATTCAGGTAATTCCCATGAATTAAAAATAACTTAGGAAACCATTTAGAGCTCTATAAAATCAAATTTAAAATGCTATGTGCAGAGGTTATAGTGGTTCATTTCAAACATTCTGACACACAAAATAAATGAAATTTCTTTGAACTCTCCAAAAAATTATCAGCAAGTCAGAGAGTCTAGAATGCTTCCATGTTTTTGTTTGCAAAGTCAATAATCTAAGTAATGCTTTCTTTCTTGATTTGTTTTAAATATTTTAAGATCTGATGATAATTTATCTGGTGAAGAGATTCAGCATATGATAATGTGTTAAAAATTTCATATATTTCCCAGTAGAATAATGAAAATTTTTATATAAAATGAAGTGTGGCCCAAAAAGTGATGATTCTATAGAAGTTACTTAGTACAAGAGAAAGAAGAGACCTTGAATTTGCCAGTACAAGAAATGTACCCAAGGCCTAAGGTACCCAAAGTATGAAACTGTAACCTCTCTGTACATCACTTTGACAATAATAAATAAATTAGTAAATAAATAAATAAAAAGAAGAAACATAATCTTGCTGTTGAAAGCCATTTAATCTTGTCCTTTGCCACAGACAAAAAAGCTACTGGTAAATCACTCCAAAGAGATCAGCAGCAACTATTTAGAAAGCTAAATTTCTCAGTTCTACAAATATTTATTAAACTAGGCATTATGAATTTAAGCACAAAGGTCAGTAAAACGTGAGTCTATGCTCAAGGAATCTATAATTTAGTTAGTGAATAAGACAAGTGCTGGCATCTCAGTGCAGGGAAGAATTATAACACTGGCCACAGACAAAACAAAACGCTTTGTGAGTTTTCTGAAAGGAAACTATATCAATATGTTGAAATCTATACAATGAAGTGAGAAAGAATTTAGCTAAGGTTTAGCCATGGGCCTTTCCACCCTCCAATTTGGTGTCCATGGCAAATTATTAAACTTTTGAAGTTTTATGTTCTATTTCAATTTAATTTTTAATCAAATGGGAGTCACATCCTTGTGTTGGTGACAAGCCTGTAATCCTAGATACTCAGGAGGCTGAGATGTGAGGTTCACATTTCAAAGCCAACTGGGACAGGAAAGTGAGATTCCAATAAACTACCAATAAAGGTAGAAATGGAGCTGTATGCCAAGTGGTAGAGCACTAGCCTTGAGCAAAAAATCTCAGGTAGAGAACAAGCCTGAGTTCAAGCCCCAGAACCAGTGAACTTGTGGGTGCACACACACACACAAAATGGAGTCACAAGATATATTTGCACAAGATTTTCTTTTCAAAAATTTATCAATTTGGTCAAATACTAAGTGTCTCATGCTTTTAATCTAACTACTTATAACACTGAGATTTGAGGATGAAGGTTTGAAGCCAGCTGGAGCAGGAAAGTTTGCAATTTCTAATTAACCAGCAAAAGCCTAGAAGCGTAGCGGTGGTGGAAGTGGTAAAGTACTATCCTCTAATGATAAGGTGTCAAATCAGAGGAGAGACAAAATCTTGGACATTAAGAATATGGCCAAGTATTGAAGGCAAACTTCCTGTAGGGAGAAATTGCAGGCCAGTCATTAATGGGAAATTTCTGAGGTAGAGTAAATTAGGAGCTGAACACCACGTTATTGGAATTTGATCAAACACAGTGAAACTCAGGAAGAGCCCAGAAACCTGGGATATGGACCAGTAGGCTCTGTAGGCCCAGAAACCTGTGACAGGGAAAAAAGACTTGGAATGTGTTCTGGTCAGTTTCAGAAACCAAACAAAAGGAGCGTTTAGAATGTGAAGTTCGCTTCAACAGAATTCATAATTGTTTTCTGTAAATACTAACTGCTAGTACTGCTTTTGTAAATCTTCCTGCTTTCACGTGTGGTCATGAACACTACCTGCATGTGTTTTTTCCCTTTACAATCTGCTGTAGGAAAGCTCGCCATAGCACTCTCCTACCCGACTAGTGAAATGTGGTCCTGCTCCGCAATAAAGACTCCTTGCCCTATTTATCTGAGTTAGTGGTAGTATTTACAGGAATCAGGGATACATCAAAAGGTAAGGGACAGGGCCTAGGTCCTGAGTTGAAGCCACATTACTGCCACATACACACACACACACACACACACACACACACACACACACACAATTTCATTAATTCACACACAAGTGAGTTACCTGTTTGCCAACTTATAGTGTGTAGTGTAGGCATGGAGAAAGAAATATGATAGTTAATTGGATAAGCAGGGCACACTGTTTACAAAATTACAGCAGGCTTTAAAGAAGATTGAGGTCAATATAACTCAACAGAGATTCTGATGCTTTTAAAGATGCTAGGCATTCCATTTCTTTACAAATGAGTAAATGAAAGCTAATAACATGTGAATAATTGTCCCAGTGGTGTGCAATTGGCTGAGCCAGGACCCTAGGCTCCAGCATTTTTACATAGAAGCAATCAATTATGTGTTAGTTTTGAAATGGACTATCAAAATGATAGGTCCCAAGGGAATCCTTTGTATGGGAATGCATATCACAATATCTCACAGGCTTTACAAGTGGATGCTGTGTTATAATTACCTTTTGTAATCTATGGTAATATATGCTAACTCAGATAACCAAGCACAGCAGGCTTTTATGTTTTAGTTGTTTAGTAGCTTACATCAATAATAAAAACATGTTTTCATAAAACATATATTGTATTCTGATCATGTTACTCTTTCTTATTCCACTCACCACACTTTTTCTTTTATAATTTTTAATGATTTTTATTTTTCTATTTTCATAAAGGCATACAGTGTACTTTGATCATCTTCCTCCCCCCTTCAATCTCTTCTTTTGGCCTCACAACTTCCATGTGATTCTCCCACAAGCATTTCCCCTTTTACATTCATATCAATTTTGGAGGCTTCTTGATCCCACAGATGAAAGAAGGCATACAACATTTGTCTTCCTAAAATATAACATAATTACCTCCACTCTCATTCTTTTCTTTTTTTTGCAAATGATACAATTTCATTTCTCTTTAGAGCTGAATACACTTCCATCATGTGCAATATGCCGTGTTTTCTTTATCCGTAGGTTGGTGGACACCAAGGATAGTTCCATAATTTGGCTATCATGGGTATTATTTCAGTAAGCATGGGTGTGCATGTAGGTCTATAATACAGTGAGTTTCATGCCTTCAGAAAGAGGACCAAAGTGGTATTGAAAGATCAATTGACAGTTCTAGTTTTAGTTATATTGAAACTTCCATATTGACTTCCAAAGTAGAATACTAATTTACATACCCACTAACAGTACATAAAGGTTTCTTTTCCCTGCATCCTTGCCAGCAATTTTTGTTGTTTTATGTGTGATTACCAATATGATTGGGGTAAAAAGGTATCTCAGTATCATTTTTGACTCACAATTTACTATGGATAAGGATGTTCAACTTTTTTTTTCATGTATTTATTGCCTTTTCTTTTTAACTTCTTTTTGGAGCTGCATGTTCAATTACTGATTTATTAATTGGATTATTTACTTGTTTTTCTGTCTATCTATTGGATATTTTTATATATTCTAAATAATTCATTGTTCAGGGAATGTCCAGTATTCTTGGCAAAGATTTTCCCTCGTTTTGTGGGTTATCTTTGCATTGTAACAATTGTCTACCCAGAAGCTTTTTAATTTCATATCATCCCATTTGTCAATTATGGATCATATTTCCTGAGCTATTTGGTTACTATTCAGAAATGGGTTAGCTAAATATCTTCAAGTATTTTTCAATAGTAGAGTCAAAGTTTCAAGTTTTATATTAATGTTATTTATTCATTAAAAATAGATTTTTCTACAATGTGAGAAGTAGGTATTCAGTTTCCGTCATCTATATAGATATTCAGCCCCTTTACTGAAGAAATTATTTTTTCTTCAGTAGTTGGGCTTATTTGGCTTATTTCTTGATCTTCTACTGTGATCCACAAATCTATATGCCTGTTCCTCTTTTGTGCTCTTTATATGTTGTTTTTAATACTGTGTCTCTATAATATAATTAGAAATCTGGTATCATGATACCTCTAGCATTGCTGAGAATTTCTTCAGTTATATTTTATACTTCTACATACATAGGGATTTTTCCTATTTCTATGAACAATGGCATTGGAACTTTGGTGGAGATGTCATTGAATCTATAGATTCTTTTTGGTAGAAAATAGTCATTTTATTATATTAATAAATATAGCATCCGTAAACATGAGAGGTCTTTGTATAAGTGCTGTATTATTTTATTTCTTTCTTCAGTGTTTTATAGTTTTCATTGTAGAACTCTATCACCCCTCTGGCTTATTCTCAATAATTTTATGGTGACTAGGAGAGGGTTGCCGTCATGATTTCTTACCAGCCTACTCATTGTTGGTGTATTTTTGTGTATTGATTTGTATCTTTCTATTTTGGCCAAAGCTTTCATTAGATCTAAGAGG
The DNA here is from genome assembly GCF_023159225.1 of Perognathus longimembris pacificus. Classification (NCBI taxonomy): domain Eukaryota; kingdom Metazoa; phylum Chordata; class Mammalia; order Rodentia; family Heteromyidae; genus Perognathus; species Perognathus longimembris. The sequence continues at coordinate 83,093,452 of NC_063167.1, forward strand.
ATTTGTTTTTAACTCTGTAGGGTGTTTTAAGTATAGAATAATATCTATAATTGTAATAATTTAACTTCTCTATTTCATATCTGTGTCTCTGTTACTTCTTTCTCTTCAAAGAAGCTTTAAATAAAATAGTAATCTAAGAAATATTCCAGCTTTAGTTTACTTTCAATGCATTTCTGTGCTAAATTTTCTCAGTGAAAAGAAAATAACCCCTTTTTCATTCAATAAAAAGATCTCATGGCTTCTACCAAAAGCATATTTTATGCCACATCAGAATACTTTCTTTTTTAAAATATGTAATTAAAAATAGTTTTTAATGATTTCCCCATTGTTTATGACATTAATAGGAATCAATATTCTCAGTGTGAAAAAAAATCTACCTTTCTCTATTTTCTTATTCCTCTCCCCTTCCCAGGATATAGCATCTGCCAATGATTACTGGTGCCTTGCCACTTGGTAGCCTGTGGCAGAGCCACTGAGGAATGCTTAGTGTGTTCTCTGCTATATGTGTCTGTCTCTCTTTCCCTCCACTGTCCATGCAGTAATGGTTTATGCACTAATGCATTAACTATCATAAACAGAATGTACCACAGAGTTGTGCTTCACAGAGAAAATGAGATAAAGGTATTTGTAGCTATATTGAATAGAGGCCTAATTTTTAATGAGAAGTATAATAGATAGAAGTCTGCTCTTCCTCTTCAGAATCCACAGATTTTGTCAGTCATACCCCAGTACAGCTTGTGGCAGCTATTCAGGAACATCACTTAGTAGCTGACAATCCTGGGGGTTTGACCACTTTCGCAATTCTTCCTGTAGTTTTGTGAGCAGTCATATGAGCAGAATCAAATATACAGAAGGCAATTTGTCCTTGCCAGGAAGTGACAGGGGACAAGCTCAAATTGTTTTTACATGGTCAACTAACAGCAACTTTTAATAATGGAAGAGTTGCTTTTTGTAGGTCATAAATATATTAAAACAAGGGAATCTTATAGAAAGATCTGCACAGTTCTGAATTATTTTATTTATGATAAATATGGAAGATCAGGTGATTTTTTTCTCAGCTAGAAAGCTTTTGCATAGGAAAACTGAATTTTAGTCTTTCTTTTGTGAGAGTTTATGTCTCTTCTAGTGGTTCACTGTAAGCAGTTTTCAACCTACCCTGTGCAGAAGAACCTTCTGGAATCATCTCTAAGCTCTGAGTTGGAGATTGGTGGGGCTATTCTCCAACACATTGATTTAGTAGTAAAACTTTTGCATTTTAATTATCTTTTAGCTAAGTTTTGTTTTGTTTTTGCTATATATCTTAGGCTGATGCCCTCAAACTTCCAACTCTCCTGCCTTAGTCTCCTGAGTGCTGTAATTGTTTGTTGATCACTATGCCTGGTTAGAGCACACATTTTGCACAAGAAACTCGAGACAAAAGATTCAAGCTTAATCCCATGTACTGCAGCATATTACATCTAACATTTAATGAATTAAGAAGCAATGCTGGTGCTCCAGCCACATTTAGGAAGTTTGCACATGTCTCTCCCTCAGTTCAGTCATAAATATCTGATATCGACATTCTTGCTGTCCTCTGGTATAGATGTGGAAACACACACATTTCTTCATTCCTCTATGATCATGCAGATATTATGGGGCAACTGGGGCTCCAGCAAAATAACCAAAGTACAGAACTTTTATTTACTGTGTAGTATTACATGAGAAAATGGATCTGAATATGTCAAGCTCTGTGTAAGTTTTATTATAATCAAATGATAGCTGCTGGCTAATACAGAGACCAAGTACACTTGGGTTTATTGTTTCATCCGGGTTGTAAGCATTTTAACACGTGATTGTTAGTTTAGTAGTTGAGCAAATTACCCTGTTCAGTAATCGAGACAGATCACAAGTGAGACAACCCTCCCCATCTCTCTGATATCTGATATCTCAGCTAGAGGACACAAAACTGAGTGATGAAACCATTTAAAGCCTTCCTTAGTTTGTGCAGGTGGGTATGGACTAAGCTGGGGCAGCTAATACTGTAGGAATACCTATGTAGGCTTTATCATATGACCTGGGTTTCCTTGTAATATAGAAATCAGATTTCATTTTAATAATGAGAGAAATAACACATTGCCTTTGACAACTTAGTCCTATAAGTCAGGAAATGCTTTTAGTCTACCATGTCCTACTATTCAAGGAAATTACATATGTGCCCTCAGTTTTCAAAGAGGAAATATAAACCATTTCTCTACATAGAGGAGTGTTGATGTAAGACAAACACATAGGATAAGAGAGATGTTGGCTTGGCAATCTGTTCTAACTGTATCTACTATAAATAGATGAGTCTTTTATTTGCCAGTCCTGGGACTTGAACTCAGGGCCTGAGCACTGTCTCTGGCTTCTTTTTGCATAAGGCTAGCACTCTGCCACTTGATCCAAAGCGCCACTTCCAGCTTTTTCTACATATGTGGTGCTGAGGAATCGAACCCAGGGCTTCATGTACATGAGGCAAGCACTCTACCACTAGGCCATATTCCCAGCCCAAATAGATGAGCCTTTTACTTTGGGTGGAAAACAATGCAAAGTAAGAATACATTCTAGGCTAACTCTAAAGATTCACAATAGATCTAAGTTTGAATAAACCTTCATATTAATATAGATAAAATTGGGTCCTGTGATCTGATTCTTTAAATGAAACTCCTACTACACATTTTTTCTAGAACAGAAAACTCTTCTAAGCTTACTCCTTCCCCAAATCTCTTCACACTTCATATTTTGACCTGAGTGATACATTCAGTAGGAAAAATACACAGTTCTCTTAGCTTTCTGCCTGCTAGAGTATTCCAGGCTCGTGTCTAATGGATTTTGTTGTTGAGTTTAAGTGTTTCAGAACAGTGTGTTTAAATAACTTCAAAATGCTTTAGTAACATTATTTAGAAATAATGCTTTACATTTTTCTGGTTATAAATATGTAAGGAATCTTAATTGACCACTTCTAGACTTACTGAAAAATATTTTTGTGAAATATAATCTCCACACAGAAAAACATGCACTTTATAGATACACAACCATGAGGCATTTTTTCCAGAATGAACATGTTTATGTATGTCCTTTTTGACAAAGGAAAAGACAGTGCCAGCAGCCGCAAAGACACTACAAGTTCTGTTCATTCTTTTGCCACTATACAAGGGGAAGCGGGGTTGTTTGTGGCTGTTAGTTGAAGATCAGTTTTGCCTACTTTGGATACAAATAGGATCATGCATCATGGATACACTAATGCAATATGCATGCACTCTAAACTAACACTTTCAATATAAATCATTTTCTATTCTAGTACTGAGGCTTGATCTCAGGGCCTGTGCACTGTCCTTGGGCATTTTTATTCAAGGCTGGAGCTCTCTACCACTGAAGCCACAGCTCCACTTCTGGCCTTTGTATTGCTATAATTAGAGATAAGAATCCTCTGGACTTTCCTAATCTGGGTGGCTTTCAACCAGATCTCAGGAGATAGGATGAAAGGCAAACTTTTCATTGAAAAATTTAAATGGTAATTTTGTAAGTAAAGGTTGTCTAGATCTATGAGCCATGATTTAAAAAAAAAACACCACATAAGTTAAGAGAGATACTGCCTTGGCCATCTCTGGACAGAGATGCATCATTAACAATATGCATCATTCAATAAATGATTGCTGGACAAATAAAACAACAATCAAGCAGAAACCCTCAATTCTTTGAATTTAAAGTAACATGATAAAATTGCTTTTTAAGGTTGATTTGAAAAATTACTTGAGATTTTTTAATTCTAAATTGTCCATTTCCTTAAGTCATATGGAAAGAGTAATCAACACACACTGTAATTAGTATTCAGTTGGCTAAGACATCCAGAAATTCTGAAGATGCCCAGCAAGTTGTTTTTACTTCACTCACTCTTACTTTGATGATAAGAATCAGAGTTTACCTAAAAACATCTTTCATCCTAAAATTTCTAATTATTTTGCATGAGTCATAGCATACTGCCCAGCTGTAGACCATTGCTTTATAACCAATGTATCCAAAAATATAGGAGAATAAGTTTGAGAAGCCAAGTCCAGGCCAAGTAACTTCAGGGAAGGAGATTATGAAACAAGGTGTGAAAAGACATCCCTATAGCTCTTTAGCTCAGAGTAGAACTAATGTAGAATAGCATAATCTTATGCTTACAGGGATATTCTTTTCCATATATAACCTGTAGGGATAAAATTCTAACAATAATTTATTTGTGCTATATTTTTTTCCAAAAAAAAAGCCCATGTTATAACAAAATATTGTATTTTTTTGTTATTGTTGTTTTCTGGGTTTTTGTGGTGATTGTAGGGCTTGAACTTAGGGCCTGGGCACTATCCCTGAGCCTTCTACCACTTGGAGCCACAGTGTCACTTCCAGTTTTCTGGTGGCTAATTGGAGATAAAAGTCTCATGGAACTTCCTGCCCAGGCTTACTCAGAATCATGATCCTCAGATCTCAGCCTCCTGAGAAGCCAGGATTACCAGCATGAACCACTGGCACTTGGCCTAACAAAAGTTTTGAGTAAACATAATCCATAGATACTTTTCAATTGGTCTGTATTTCTGGCTATTTGTTCATATTATTTCTACAGCAAAAATACATTTTTTTCTTCAGAGTAATTTCTACTTATGTTCCAAATTATTTCACAGGCCATTGAATTTTTGGACAAATTCCTGGGTTGCATCTTCCCTTCTTCTGATAGAAACATTACAAATGGGCCACATGGTAGTTGCCACAAAACTTAGGTTCACACCCAACACCACAACAAACAAAAAAGTTAAGTCAAGTCTTATGTAGGCTTGACAGCAGGATTTTAAATTCTAGGCCGAAGTTTAAACTCCAGCAGTACCATATTAGGTTCAGCCACTCACCCCATATGCCATATAAGGAGACATGCTGAAGGGAAGTGGAAGGAGATCGATTCCATGTTATCTAGGGGAAGGCATTTCAATATATCCCCAGCTACTTACTAGGGACTGTACACTGGATGCGAGTTACATAAAGCGGAATAGGAGCAGGGAATGAGATAGGTATGCACAGTTAAACCATCTGAAGTGGAAGATCTGGGCTCCTTGTCCATCAGTTCATTGTACCATGAAAAATTCGGGAGACTTTGTTAATACTTTATTATTGGAACAGATCAGGGACAAGGTGGTTTCCTGAGTTTTTGTCTGTTCATTTTAAGATAAACGGAAGAAGACATTGTTTGAGGGTTATCTGGTCTTTCTTGGAGTTCATGGTGATTGAAGAGTTGACTGTAGCAAAGAATAGCTCAGCTCAGGGCAGAGGGCACAGATGCAAAATTGGGGACTGTTAGATAATTCAGAAGCCCCAGAGTGAAAGCATCTTTTCAGTTGCTTCTTACATGTTCACTTACACTTGAGATCTGGATGCCAGTGGTGTTCCTCATGTCCCAATCTTCCTCTCACATGGGAAGACCCATGTAGCAATTATTATTGGAATGTCCAAAAAAACTTTTCAGTGAGTATCAACTCCAATAGCTTCTCAGCGGTTCTGCAAGACATCTTTCATGATTCATATTTACTTTTTCATTACATCTCAAATATGATTCCTTCTATATTTTATCCCCATTGTTGCATGACTCTGTGCCATTTAGACCCAATAGTAAAACAGATCCAATTTGTACCTCCATGATTTTCTTGTACCCTAAGCAACACAGCCAACATAACCAAAGCAGTGTTGGTTTGAGATATGGGTAAGATTATAGAGTATGCATTCTGCATAGCACAAGGCAATGAACTGTTATCCAAAGTTACATTCTCTGTCAAATCTGCTCCTGTCTCTTGATTTTTTTTCCACATTATTCTGTTGGTTTCCTCCTCAAGCTTTCCTTACCTCTCCACCTTGCTTCTCAATCCTCTCTCTCAGGCCACTGGGATTCAGGTGACAACATTCAAATTTTTATCACTTTTATCTGCATAGGGAATTATGCCTTCTTTAGGTTTCATTTTTACCCTATATAAAAATAATGCTCTGGTCTAGAAAGATGGGAAAATTAAAGGGAAAAATCAATACCTCTTTGTGATTTAAAGAAAACTTACAATAAAAATATTTAATCATTTAGATTATAACATATTCAAATATACAAAGTAGATGGATGCAAGAATGAATGGAAATGTCTTCATTCTCCTATCATATATGTAATTGTTTTTCATCTGAAACCAGGACTTGAACTTGCTGTCTGATGCTTTGTGCTCATTGGCAGGTGCCCTATCACCTGACCCATGCCTCCAACTGTTGTTGTTTTTTTTTTAAAAAAACATTTTTTCCTCTTGTCTTTTCTTTTTAGTATTGGAGAACAAAGCCAGGGCATAGCTCTGGCTACATTCCAGCCCCATATGTTTAATTTAATGATTTTTTTTTTTTTTTTTTTTTTTTTTTTTTTTGGCCAGTCCTGGGGCTTGGACTCAGGGCCTGAGCACTGTCCCTGGCTTCTTTTTGCTCAAGGCTAGCACTCTGCCGCTTGAGCCACAGTGCCACTTCTGGCCATTTTCTGTATATATGATGCTGGGGAATTAACCCCAGGGCCTCATGTATAGGAGGCAATCACTCTTGCCATATCCCCAGCCCCTAATTTAATGATTTTTAACCGATTATTCAGCTTGTTTCTGTAATAGAAGATGCTGGGTATTTTTAATTTTGTAACATGACAATGTTTTAATAGGTAATAATTTTTTTGTCTTCATTAAATTTTAGCACTTTCAAAGGGCTTTTATAACATGTCTAAGAAAACAACCATGTAGGTGTAATTATTATCTAAGCTGTTTTTTTCTCCTCATTGTTATAAGGACAAAGAGGAACAGAAAGGTTAAGTTCTTAATGCATTACCCAGCTAGTAACTAGTAGAGAGAATTTGGATTTACCCAGTCATGATCTGAATATCATATTTATAGTTTCATAGAACTATTTCTCATACTTCTTATTATATCAGAAATGAATAAAATCATTTTTATATTCTTAACTTGGTAGAACAATGACATTTAATTCAAAATAATTTAAAAATTCTAAGTTAAGCTATTCTTTGCTTGCTGACAATGGTGTTCCTTGTATAGTTTTTCCTTTTAGTCTTTTTATCCTAATCATCTAATATAATATAGCATGCAGTAGAAACTGAAAAAAAACATCTTTTGAACTGAAATATTTGCATCATCATACAGTGACTGAGTCCTTTATCTTTTTATCTCTGGTACCTAGAAGTCATGAGTGCTTACAGTTCTCCCTATTCCTTGTTAGCTTGTGTTACTCATCTGTTGTTTTCTCAATTTTCTTTTATATTGAACCGATCAAGACTTATGTTAGGATGTCTCCCTTGTTATATTGGATGCAGTGACTTTTTACAATTTGTTTTAATGATTTTTCTAGAAGAATTTTCAGGTTCTTGTCAAAAGTATGTGTTTGATTTATTCCATTATTTCAAAGGTAAGTTATTGTTCCTAACATTATTTTTCTATTATTTTCCTGTTACTGTATTTGTATAGTTAAGTCTTTCCCTTTAGAAGCATTTGTGCCATTTGATGTAGTAGACACTGCTATTTTAGTTCTCTGGTATTTTCCAATTTTTCTATATTCATAGAAAAGGTCTGGTATCACCCCCCCCCTTTTTTATCTTTCTTCCAAGCATTTATCAATGTTGCATTTATAGATTTTGCTTCTTTATCTCCTTGGCTGCCTCTCCTTACTAGAATGTAAACACCTCATGAGCAGCATTTTGTGAAGTTTATTTACTGCTGCCACTTGAACTTCTTGAATGCATCTTGGCATTTGGCAGTGGCAAACAAATTCTGTATTCCAGAATGCACACATTTTCCATTATTTCTGTTCTAAGATTTAACAAGAAATTAAAATTCGTTTTCATTGTAAATTGTTAGGAAATTAGTTCAGCACTCTTCAGTGAATCATGTATTCTTTCCTCAATGTCTGTGTATTTATATATCATCATAGATAGATGATAGATAGACAGATAGATAGATATTTGTTGTTGTTGTTCCTAGTTCTGGGGCTTGAACTCAGGACCTGAGTGCTGTTCCTGAGCTTTTATGTTTAAAGTTAGTGCTCTACTAATTGATCCACAGTTCCACTTCTAGCTTTTTTGGTGTTTAATTGGAGATAAGTGTCTTATAGTCTTTCCTGCTGGGTATGGCTTCAAATTGCAATCTTCAGCTCTCAGCCTCATGAGTAGCAAAGATTTCAGGCCTGAGCCACTAGCACTCAGCTACAGATACAATTGTGAAAGAAATATTCAGCCTTTTTATTTCAGCGAGCACTCTCTGTGGTTGTTGATACTTCCATGAACCTAGCTCTTAAAGCAATTCCAGCACAATCCAGTTCTAGATTCATCACAGTAAATTAAAAACAGTTCTTTAGTTATGAATCTGTTCCCAAGTAATCAATGAAGACTCCTGCCTTTTTATTCCCATGAAAAGTACAAATTGTTGGGTGTCCATTGAAATATCCTCAGCTTTGTTTGCTTTTGCTTAACTTTGATTCATCTTCTGATGGCCTCTTTTGTGAATTAGACTACCTGGCCACTAGGCAGTGATTTCATGGTACCCTACCAAAATAATCAGCATCAATGCTCCTTAATGGTAGGTACATCATTAGCACCTGCTGTTTTTGTTAGACAGAGAAACTTTATCCCGCTACTTTTAAAAGTTTTTAGGGTCCCTGCTGAGTTTACTTCCACTCAGTTTTGTATCTGGCTCCCTGGAACACGTTAGAAGGGAATACTTATTTGGCTGTGCTCTCAGTTTTGTACAGTCCTTTCTGTCAATATATTTGTAACAAGTTCCTGTGAGGCTAGGAAGAATTGGAGTGTTTCCATCAAGTATTCATCCAGATCATCCTGCCATGCTGAGAACTGACATGTGTTCAGGAAAATCCCAGATGGCTCCTCTCTCCTTATCTAGGATAAATTTCCTACCCACCTGGAGTCCTTGTTGATATCCTGATACTGTGAGAGGGGCTGGTCTTTGTTTGTCCCTCTGCGTGCCAAAGTCCTAATCTCAGTATCTCTTCTTAGCCATGGAGATGCCAGGGTCTTTTTGTAAAAAGTCCTGCAAAATCTAGACTCATTCATGAGAAAATAAGACACTTCACATACTATCTACTCTTCTATCTGGATAAAAAACATTGCAGTTAGTGTACTAATCATTATTTTATCAACAAGAAACTAATTTCTTTTAATTTGCTGTTTGTTGGCTTAACAGACTTCTTTGCAAACAAAAAGTGAATAAAGAAATTAAATTATAGAGGAAAATAATACCTAAGTGCAAATTATGTTAAAAGGTATATAGAGAACAGATTTTTTAATCTTATATTCATTGAACAAATATGTTTACTGCTCATTAGTGGTCCAAAATGTGGTGCCTAAAGATTGAGTACACAATCTATGCCCTCAAGGACATTGAATCATGGTGATCAAAATTTATAGCTCACATTTTTAAAGGCCTTCTTGATGAAGTTATGTCTTTGAAATTGTGATGATTCTGTTTGGGTTCTTTGAACAGTTGAAAGCAGATAAACACACTAGGGGCAGGATTTCTGTCTTTATATAAGTGGGAAGCTTACATGCAGACAGAAGAGTAGACTTAGTGTGTTTATCTTCAGAAAGAAAAGGTAAAGCAAGACAAGGTTGGGCCCACTGAGGAGAAGATGCATACAGTAGATTGAAGAAAAAATGGGTTTCCTTCTGAAGAAGAAAGCTCCTAGTGGTGGAAGATTTTAAGTAACACTGAAAGAGAAGTCTTGAGGTTACTATTTTGTATTGATGAGTGGTCATCACACTTAACTTACCATTACCATATTTGGGATACACAAAATTTATGACAATCAAACATCACAGTCTCTATCCATGTGTATTTTTATGATGCCATCTTGATCTCCTACTTTAAAAATCAGCCACAAAACAGCATCAATGATAAAAATCAATTATGGTAATTATAATGGTAAAAGTTTAAATTAAGCAGACTTGGCAGGTGCCAGTGGTTCATGCTGAGATCAGAAGAATATGGTTTGAAGCCAGTCCAGGCAGGAAAGTCCATGAGACTCTTTTTTCTAATAAACCACTCAAAAACAAGAAGTGGCACTGTGACTCAAAGTGGTAGAGCACCAACCTTGAGCTAAAGAGCTCATGGACAGCACCCAGGTCCCGAGTTCAAGCACCATGACCAATGGAAAAATAATTAAGCAGACACACACAACAGAATCAGTATAAAGTATACCACCTAACTCATATTTTCATTGACCTTCGTGATACCTACTCATGAGTGTGAGAATTTACATACATACAAAGGAATGTGCTCTCCCAGCACTATAAGCCTTATTTTCAGTCCTTAGCACTGTAAAAACAACAATAAGATAATGATGGTTGGACTGCACACACATATATACAGAATATGTCTTTCTACTCTCTGGTAGATACATTTTGCATTGAGAACAGTTGGCTGGATCATGTGAAAAACTTCTCCATGAAATTTTTCAGCACTACAAGGCTCAAGGAAGCATTTTATGGGACATCATCGAAGAAGGAAGTATGTTGTTTCCCACTTCAATTCACAGAAATCTGTGCAGTTTGAAGGTACCAACAAATTGAGAGTCCAGATTTCTAAGAGTTTGACAAGGTTCTTCCTTTAGCTGGAACAAAGAGATCAATGATAACAGTAACTGTCTCACTGGCAGAACAACGGCTGTCTACAGACCCTGTGCAGTTCTAACCATAGCACCACAGCACTGAGTGTTAGATTAGTTGGTTTTCTGGATGAAATTGGTAAATACAAGGATTTCACTGGGGTTTCTCGTCCTATGTCGGCAGCAGGAGAATGTTAAGGGTGGAGCAGAGAGATTGAACTTTTCTTATTTTGTGCTAACATATTCATGAATGGAACCTCATCTGTGTCCATGCATGAAGTGGTGAGGCCACTGAGGTTTTATATTATGTTTGTTATCACATTATTTATGCCAGACTTTAATGGTGATTTTATTTAAAGGAAGAACAAACCCAGAAACAATGAAAAAATAAGATTATCAAAAAATTTAAAAGAGTTTTAAGAAGAATGTGACATCTTCAAAATTATGAGGTGTAAATAAATATGCATGATAAAACATAAGTAACATTTTTTTAGGACAACCACATTTCAGGTAAGTACACTACTGTTATTAGCTGCTATATTAGTTACAGACTCTTAACGTACTCAAGAGTTAGAAGCCAGAACTATGTCCTTAAAATTATACCCAAAAAAACTAACTTAGGAAAAACATTTTAGTCTACAATGTTCACATTCATTATCTTATTTTTTGCCAATAGTCTTAAGAAAACATTTCATTCCAATTTTGTATATACGGAAGCAAGAGAAAATGATGAAAGTATGCCCTAGGTCCACAGGGACTTTAAACCATTGCTTGGATTCCAATTTCAATTACCTTGAAGTAAGTTTGCACACTTAAGAGTTCATCCTAATTATTCTGAGGTAATTGAAATTTTGAGAATCTCAATGAAGCCAGTGGTAATTTCTCTCCAGAAAACTACATACACAGAAATGCTTATATACACACTTTAAATATTCATAGAAAGTCAATCCAACATAGATAAAGATCTCACAACACATAACTTTAGTGTTAGGGGTATATTAGTTGCTATAGAAATTAATTTACTGAGGGAAGATTTTGTGTAACAAAGCAAAACAACAACTTTTGATTTAATTTTGTAATTGCAAATATCATATCTTGAATTTTAGGGTGATATTATTATTTCTTCCTTCCATTCTTATTTCTTTTTATATGTCCTTCAGACACATCTTCATATTTTGCTATTGCAATTGCAGTAATGCACATCGTAGCTCTATAAAACAACCTTTACAGTTCTATTATTTTATGGACCTTTTGGAATATTTTCAATTACTACTAGACAATTGCCTGTCATAATTCTCCTCCAGTTCCAAGAACTGTAGAGGTGATATAGAACTTTCTTTGATCTACAGCTGTGTTGTGGGTTGTTAAGCAATATAGAGGTGATATTCATTAAATTGCAGGTATGCCATGAGTTGTTTAGCTCCACAAAGTTTTGCTCCCAAGAAAGCTTGTCCTTGCTTGCCCTTGATTATTCCCCCTAGATAGCTTGCTTCAGCAGAACAAGCTTTGTGATTCCCCACACCAGGTGACATCTGCCCTGATGTGGTTTTTGCCTTCATAAGTTTTGTAATAACTTCATTGGGCCTGCAGGGTCTTTGGGACGCTAGTCCACCTTTATTCACTGGCTTTCTAATAGACTCCTGATTTGACCTCTCAAAATGTAGCTTCTCTGTATCTCATGGATCAAGTTACTGTGTAGCAACACGAATCTAGATGGTGTTGTGAAGGTGTTCTGAGATATGATTAAAGTTCACATTCAATGATTTTAAAGGAAAGAGAGTACCCAAGAGAGTCAGGATGTGCCTGAATCAATTAGTTAAAAGATCTCAAAAACAGAAATGAGACTTCCTCCAAGAAGAGGAATTTCATTTGTTGTTGGAAGCTTTACCTCATGCTGTGATTTCAATCTGGCCTAACACATGGCACAGTTTTCAAAGACAATTCTTTGCTGTGCACCTCATATATACCTATTATTGGTTCTGCTTCTTTGGCTAAATACTTAACAGCACACACCTATATGCAAATACCCATTAGGTTAGAGCAATGAGTTCAGGTTTCTCTTCATTCTCCAGGGAATATAAGGTCAAAAGGAGAAATTACCTTGAGTTATAAAGGAATTATAATGATTCTAAAACATTAGGTCAGTATCCATCAGAAAGTTGCTTCTCTAGATATGACATAATATACTTACTTGGAAATATATTACGTATTCATTTTGTTTGAAATATTTTCTTAAGTAAAACACACATGGATATATTTTCCATGTATTTGTATACAATCTATAATATAATCTATATACATATATTTCAACATGTATTTTCAGAGGGGTAGACAAAGAATAATAATGGCTACTATTTTAATGTTATACTTAAATGTCTCATATTGGTTAAATTCAGCAAATTGAGGAATAAAATTAATGTGTATCATAGTACTAGTTTAAGTTGATGACGAAGATGAACAGTTTTGCTTCTTTCACCATTGCCTAATAATTTGTGGCCTATGAACCAAAACTCAACATTGAATTGAAAGTTATGATTCCACTAATTCTTCTAACTATGGCAGTGAATAGATTATTGACATAAAAATAATTCAAAATATTTACTGTACTTCTTACTTAAATTTTATTTCTGCCTATGAGTTATATGTAATTTTTGTCAACACATTGGATATTATGCTCCAAAATCAAACAGCATAGATGTTAGTCTATGAAAAATCCCTTTAAGTCCATCCATGAAAGTTAATACATCAAAACCCACAACATATATACAAAAATTCACATATAAAATCTCATCAACATTATAAGAATGACAATCAACTTAATTTTCTTATAAATTTAAGGCAGAATATAGACAAGAAAAGGAAATGTTTTAGGGGGAGATGTTAATGTAGGAAGGTAAGAGAGAGAGAGTAGAGTAGAAGCAAATTTAGGGAATACTTTACTGGTTTCTTAAAGAAAGTCTAGACCATGGAGAAAACCATACATAACATAGAAATGAATAAATCTAACTCCTCTTACGTTGATTTCACAAGTGCATCTGACTATTTTTCTCTCTTTCTCATCCAGAGACCTCCAACTTACTATAATGTCTATTTAGGGCTAATCGTAGCAATTATGAATTACATCTATAATATTTGACTATTACCTCTGTTTTGGTCACCACTGAAAGCACTTTATATTACCAAATGTAAAGTTTACTCCCCCATAATCGGTATTGTACAAGTAAATATGGAGCTTGAGAGCAGTGAACTTGCTTCACTAAGGTAACATGGATGATAAATTATCCCCCAATTCAAGCTCTATCCAGATCTGATATTCATATTGAAAAGATACAATTATGCAAGTACAATTATGTTAATGATCTACCAGTCTGAGTGAATCTCTTTATTGAGGCATTCTTGATCCTCCTAACTCATCTTCTGCCTGGATGCTAGGATTATAGGCATGTATCGCCATGTCCAGTTCACTTCCGTGTTGTTTTCCTGCTCAGTGTGGATCAGATTGGCCAATGTAGATAATGTCAACATTGAATTAAATTCCTCAGTTCATACCAGGCGAAAAACCACTGTAGCTAGGGCAGGACAGGGAATGCCTTTACTGCATTCCAGCCACTTGCATCCCCAAACTCAGATGTTTCCCTTACATCTGCTCTCCATTCCTTCTAGTCATCCTCCACACCTTAACCAAGGTGAACTTTCTTTGGGGGACATTTTATAGCCCTAAATTCTGTACAATGTCTCAAAGTTGATTTCTTTCTTTTTTTTTTTTTTTAGAAAACAAGCCTTCTAACATTTTATTATGCAAGCCTTTTTATTTATCAAAAAGGTTCTTTCTTTGCTAGCAATTTATAGACCTCTTGCATCCTAAGCACACACAAGCAGCTTCCTCTTCTTATTTAGCCTTCTGACTCTGTGCTTGTGCCTTCAGCACTTTCACGACGATTTTCTGCTCCTCAATAAGGAAAGCCCGCTTGATCCTGTCCTGGACAGATTTGGCACACATGGAACCACCATAGGCCCTGCTGACATGTTTTTTCGTTTTAGACAATCGCATGAGGACTTTAGGTCTCACAGCACGAACCCCCCGGAGTTGGCCTGGGCACACACCACATGCAGATTTGGGTGCTTTCCCGACTTTTTTGGTGTAAAGGTAAACAATTCAGTTGCCAGGGGTTCGGGACAGCCTGGTTTTGTTAGAGGCTGTGTTGTAGGAAAGCCTACGGCTGTATGTCAATCGCTGGACCATTTTGATGTCCTTTAGACACCGTCCCCGGAAGAGAGAAAGCTCAAAGTTGATTTCTTTGCCATCCTCTGTCTCCCAGCTGTCTTCAGCTCTCTCCTCCCCCTGGTTAGAGTCACCTCTGTGGTGAGCTCTTCCTGTCTACTGTTCACTTCCTGTTTCATGGGTTGCTCCTCACCACTTCAGTCTTGGGCCCCTTGGGCTTCTCAGGACAGGTGTCCAGATGCCTCAGATTACTCTTCTCTTGTATTATTTCAGGGTGATTGTTTTTTTAATTTGTTCAAGATATATTTTTGTATATAATAACCTATACTTTTGGAAATGTTTTAAATGGAACACAATGATCAATTTTCTATTTCTATATTCAAGATACCTGTACCTTACTCCTCTTAGCAATTAGGCTGAGTTAATGAATCATTCATGACTAGGTTGAATGACTCATCAAAATGATCAGACAGTGCCAAAGGTTCCCTTGATAAAAGAAAATGATCTACTGTCTTTAAAAGCCTCAGAATTTTGCAGAATCTTAGCTTTTTGTGTGTGTGTGTTTGTTTCCCTTCCAACACTTAGTCATTCTGTAGCCATTTATCATGTAGAAGCAGAGAAAAGGAAAGATCAGCCAGATTCAAGATTTCAAAGATGTCACATCTTTAGCAAACATTCTGTTCTTGATAGATCTTGGAATATTTGGCATCTATAAAGGCTTCATTCAGAAACACAAATTACAAATCTCTGGTCTTGAAAATAATAATGTGCTTCAGTCAATGAATGATGCAAATTCAACTTTCTTTTTCCCAAAGAGTTAAAAAATACCCTTTGCTTAAGAAGATATTTATATTTGCTTAAGAAGATATCCTCAAGAAGAAGGAATACTGTAATTGAAAAATATTCACTGAGCCAGGCACTTGTGGCTCATGCCTGTAATCCTAGCTACTCAAGAGGCTGGGATCTGAGGATTATGGTTTGAAGCCATCTCAGGCAGGAAAGTATGTTAGGCTCACATCTCCTTTTAACCATCATTAAAAAAACACAAAACCCCAAAAAAACCAGCCTGATATTCAGCTGTGGCTCAAGTGGAAAAGCACTTTTAAGTTAACAAGGTCAGGGATAGTGTCCAGGCTTTGAGTTTGAGCCCCAGGACTGACACAGAGAGACATACACAGACAAACACACACATATGCACACACACACACACTGATTAAGGCAATACTTCTTTCAAATGAAAGTAAAACTAAAATATACATATATTTAAAATTTTTTGAAGGACCAGAAGATTTCAAGTTTTCAAAGGACAAATGATTGATAGTTACCTTTTTATTAAAATTTATTCCACGTTCTATTGATTAGTATTCATTTTCAAACAATTCCCTTAATTTTCCACCAATGTGTGATTATTTTTAGGACTTGGATGAAGGAAAAGAAAGTAGGTATTGTCTAGATTGACTTACGTGTGTGTGTGTGTGTGTGTGTGTGTGTGTCTGTGTGTGTATCTGTCTGTGTGTGTCTGTGTGTCTGTGTGTTGGTCCTAGGGCTTGAACTCAGGCTTGGGGATTAGATGCTGACCCTGACCTGCTTTTGCTAAAAGTGAACACTGTACCACTTGAGCCACAGCTCTGTTTCCAACTTTTGGAGGTAAGACTCTCACAAACTTTCCTGCTTGGGCTGTCTTTGAGCTGTTATCCTCAGATCCCAGCCTCCTGAGTAGCTAGGATTATAAGCATGAGCCATTGGTGCTAGGCTCCTAGCTTTGATTTTCTTTTTTTTAAGTTAATATATACTGTCCTTTCTAGTTTAAAGTTCTCTAATATTTACAACAGTTATTTTCAAATAACACAAACATTTGCTAAATACTTGGGAAATATACAACTAGAACATTCAAATTACTTATTCAAAAGAAACAACCATTTTGGGAATACATGGTAAATATGAAGACTATGTTGATATCCAACACTACTTGATACAAAACTTTGGTGCCTCGTCATTGAAATAAAAAGATACACAGTATAGGAGAATTTTAGACATATTTTCATATGGAAATGAATCCCATTTATTCAAAGAATTCCTTGGGGGCTGGGTATATGGCCTAGTGGTAGAGTGCTTGCCTCGCATGTATGAAGCTATGAGTTCGATTCTTCAGCACCACATAAACAGAAAAAGCCAGAAGTGCCAATGTGCCTCAAGTGTATAGTGCTAGCCTTGAGCAAAAAGAAGCCATGGACAGTGGTCAGGCACTGAGTTCAAGCCCCAGGACTGGAAAAAAAAAAAAGAAAGAAAGAAAGAAAGAAAAGAAATCCTTGTTTAAAAATAAATGAAAACTCTAATGTTTATTGCTGCACAATTCACAATAGCCAAAATATGGAAACAACCCAGATACCCCACTACAGATGAATAGATCCAGAAAAATGTGGTACCTATACACAATGGAATACTACATAGCAATTAGAAATAATAAAATATTTGTATTCGCAGGGAAATGGTCAGAGCTTGAACAAATAATGTTGAACCAGACAAGCCTAGGACACAGAGAACAAAGGTGCATAGTCTCCGTGATATATTACTGTTGGGGGGAACAGTAGAGACCAGGTGTGCAAAATAACAAACTACTTTTCAAATGGTATTTCCACATGTTTGGGTCAGTAACTTTACATTATATATCTAAAACCAAACAATTACTAAGCGAACAAAAAGGTCTAGGATAGACCTATCAGTGGATCACAATAGCTCAACAGCTATGTACCATGATTATATAAAATGAGGATGAGCAAAAAGAACTCCAAGAGAAGGACACAGGAGGATTCTATTGTTTTCATTACATTTAATGTTCTAGGTGAATTTCCTTTGCCATGCTTACCGTATATGATTTTGGTACACTGGATATTGTATATATGCTTACCTGAACTAGGGAAGGGAAAGAAAAATGAAGGTGTAACAAATAAGACAAGAAATGTACTCACTACCTTATTATGTAACTGTACCCCTTTGCACATCACTTTGTCAATAAAATTTAATTAAAAAGACTAATGAAAACTCTAATTTGTATAAAAATATAAAGCAAAGGATGATTTTATTTACCTACCAGCTAGATTTTATATTACTGCTTATGTATTCATTTATTTACCCATACTTTAGATTGGGCCTTTGAGATTTCTAGTAATAAGATCTCCTCAGGTTATCTTTCAGAAAACTCTGCAGCTCAAAATTCCTGGCAGTTGCTGGAGATTTGTGAATCACAAATTCTTTTGTGTAATCTAGAGATAGTAGTTCAGTATGATAGCCCATGTCATGTGTTCCATACCATTTTTCCAAGAATTCCAAAGATTTCAATGGATTCAAAAGTATTTCCAAAGTATGTAAATACTTCTGAATAGTTATTTATTAATGATATATTAAGCTGATAGTATGCCATATTTTAGTTAGTTTAGTTGTTCTTACACTGTAGCTGTTTCCATCTATGTGCATGTTTTAGATTGAACTTAACTTACACATACAAGAGATAACATGTGTCCTTTGGCTCTGAGCCTGACTTACTTCACTTAACATAATGTTTTTCAGGTATAACCATTGCCCTAAAAATGACCTAATATTCTTCTTGATTGATCAATACATATTTATTGCATATATATTACATTTTATTGATCTTTTAATCAGTTGTACAGTATTTCAACTATGGCTGTTTCTATCATTTGATTATGATGAATAGTGCAGCAGTGAACATACATATGTAGGTGTTTTATTGTTTATCCTTACAGTCTTTAGAATAAATGGCTGAGAGTGGTATATCCCAGTCATGGTTTATGCATAAAAGACTAGTGAACAAGAGAAGATTTTTGTTTGATAAATGCCTAATTAACATACATAAATGTCATTAACTAATCCTCTCAAAATTCAGTTACCCAATTAATAAATTGGTAAAGGACTGAGTAAAGATTCTATTAGGATGAGTAAAATTGAAGAAATGCCCAATATTCCTGGTCATGTAGAAAATGTGAATCAAAATGATGTTGAGATTCCGTCTTATTACACATGGAATGTCTATCATCAAGAATATGAAATACAGAGTGGAAGGGAGAAGATGGCGGAAGAGCAACAGCATCCTAGCTGAGCTCTCTCCAACAGTGCAGTTTTCCTACCCCAGAGAAACTTTTACCGCTAGATAGACAGCTCAAATAAGTTCTAACAGTACAGGGATTCAGGCCAGGAAGGAAAAATCAACTTAGCTGGTCTGAAAACACAGATTTGAGCTCAGGGCGGGGTCCAAACGCCACACCAGTGTGGCCACCAGCACCACGCTGTGCACCCCATGCAGCTCAGCGGAGACCAGGGAGAAATTCTCCAGATGGCAGCATACATACAGATTGTAGGCTGAGCACAGATGGGCTGAAATCACAGAGACAGAGTACTCCCATGAAAGACATTCTCACTCGTGCCCAAAGAGCAGTTCCTTCCCCAAACATGAGAGCAAAGCGCCATCTTTGACACTGGCAAAGGGTCAGACCAGACTGGAGCTAAAGCCCGCCTGGGGAAAGCGAGGACAAAGCGGCCATCTTTGAGAAGGGCAAGAGGGACCAGTTAGTGAGAGCCAGCTTCACCCAGGAGAAGGCCCCCTGCCCAGGTGGGAGGCGTGTCCTGGGCTTCAACTCGGCTAGAGGTGCCTGCCCTGCCCGCCGGAATTCCTAAATTAAAAAGTGAAAATGGCAAGCAGCTATCAGCGGCACAGAACAGCCAAACAGAAGAACAAACTTCCCGAGACAGGTAAACGGTCCCATTTATAAGTCCAATTCCCAGCCGAAACAGCTCTGCCCAGCTCTGCCCAGAAGGCCGCCCCGCCCAGAAGGGAGGAAACTCCCCAAGGCAAGAGACTCTCAGTCCGGTAAACCAGGCCAGAGACGCCCCACCCTGCTGAGTCTGCAGCCTATTCAAAGCCAGCCGTTACAGGCAGTGGGCCCCACAGCAGACAGGAGGAGCCAAGGCTCCCAAGACCACTCGCATCCCCACCTACAGAGCATGCCCAAGTCTTATTTGCAAGCTGTGGGAACCACAGAGACCCAGGATTGCCCCAACAGGGGAGGAGGGTCAGAACAGATCCACCCCTGCAAACTGAAGGCACATCAAACCAGCCAAGTGACAGAACAGACTGCAGACTATCCCAAGGAAACCAGAGACTGTAGAAATCCCATCCAAACAAGGAAGACTTTTGTTTGTTTGTTTGTTTGTTTTCGCTCAAAAGTTTTTTAAGCTTTCATTTTTATCTTTATTTTTTTTCTCTTATATTTTCATTTCTGAAACATCATTCGTTTGTTGTGGTCTCCCATTTTTGCCTGTTGGTTCTATCATTTTTTTGTGTGTGTTGTTGTTGTTGTTGATCAATTTTTTTTCTTTTTTCTTTTTCTGTTTTTTTTTATTTTCTTTTCTTTCCTTTTAGTTTTTTTTTTTGTAATTTATTTATTAATTAAACAAAAATTTTTTGACAAGGTGTTGTGCAAAAAGGGTACAGTTACATAGTAGGGCAGTGTGTACATTTCTTGTGATATCTTTTTATTATTAATTGGACATAAATTTTTTTACAAGGTGTTGTGCATAGAGGGTGCAGTTACATAGTAGGGCAGTGTGTACATTTCTTATGATATCTTACGTCCTGTTTTTCTATCCCTTGTCTAGGTCAGGTTGACATATATGCAATATACAATGTATCAAGAACATATACAGTATTCACAGACTTGGTCTCTACTGTCTCTCGGTCTCCCTTTGTTAACAGTCATATATCAGGGAGATCATGCCCCTTTGTTTTCTGTGTTCTAGGCTTGTCTCACTCAACATTATTTGTTCGAGTTCTGACCATTTTCCTGCGAATAACAGTATTTCACCATTCCTAATCGCTATGTAGTATTCCATTGTGTATAAGTACCATATTTTTTGGATCCATTCATCTGTGGAGGGGCATCTGGGTTGTTTCCATATTTTAGCTATTGTGAATTGTGCCGCGATAAAAATGGAAGTACAAATGCCTTTTTGATATCTTGGATTTTGCTGTTTAGGATAGATGCCTAGGAGTGGTATGGCTGGGTCATAGGGTAGGTCTATATTGAGCTTTTTGAGAAACCTCCATACTGGTCTCCAAAGTGGTTGTACTAATTTGCACTCCCACCAGCAATGGAGAAGGGTTCCTCTTTCCCCACAGCCCCTCCAGCATTTGTTGTTTCCTGAGTTCAGAGTATAGGCCATTCTAACTGGGGTGAGGTGGTATCTCAGGGTTGTTTTTATTTGCATTTCCTTTACTAGCAGGGATGTTGAGCATTTCCTCATATGTTTCTTTGCCATTTTTATATCTTCTCTTGTGAAGTCTCTCTTTAGCTCTTTTGCCCATTTCCTAATAGGTTTATTGGGCTTGGAGGGGCTTAGTTTTTTGAGTTCTTTGTAGATGACTGATATCAGGCCTTTGTCTGTTGCTGTGCTGGTAAATATCCTTTCCCATATCGTTGGCTGTCTTTCTATTTTGGTGGCTATGTCCTTAGCTGTGCAGAAACTTTTTAATTTGTAGTAGTCCCATTTGTCGAGTCTTTCCCCTATTTGTTGTGCCCCTGGGACTATATACAGGAAGTTCCTTCCTGTGCCTATAAGTTCTAGTGTCTTTCCTACTCTGTCCTGTTTCAAGGATTCAGGTCTGATGTTGAGGTCCTTGATCCATTTTGAGTTGATCTTGGTGCATGGTGATAAGCTTGGGTCTACTTTGAGTTTTCTGCATATGGCTGCCCAGTTCTCCCAGCACCAGTAGTTGAAGAGGCTATGTTTATTCCATTGTATGTCTTTAGCTCCTTTGTCGAATATCAGTTGGCTGTAAGAGTGCGGTTTTATTTCTGGGTCTTCAGTTCTAATCCATTGGTCTTCCGATCTGTTTTTATACCAATACCATGCTGTTTTTGTTATGATGGCCTTGTAGTAGAGCTTGAAGTCTGGTATTGTGATACCTCCTGCACTGCTTTTTTTTGCCTAGAATTGCTTTGGCTATTCTAGGTTTTTTGCTGTTCCATATGAATTTATGGATTGGTTTCTCTATTTCAGTGAAGAATGTGGCTGAGATTTTGATAGGTATTGCATTGAATTTGTATAACAATTTGGGCAATATGGCCATTTTCACTATATTGATTCTGCCTACCCATGATCATGGGAGGTCTTTCCATCTCCTTGTGTCTTCTTTGATTTCCCTTATTAGATTTTTACAGTTTTCATTGAATAGGTCCGTCACGTCCTTGGTTAAGTTGATCCCTAGGTACTTTATTCTTTTTTTGGCTACTGTAAATGGAATTGTTTCCATAATTTCCTTTTCTGTTTGTCTATTGCTGGTGTACAGAAAAGCTGCTGACTTTTGTGGGTTGATTTTGTATCCTGCTACTTTGCCAAATTGGTTTATTAGGTGTAGGAGTTTGGGTACTGAGTTTTTTGGGTCCATCAGATATAAGATCATGTCGTCTGCGAATAGGGATAGCTTGATTTCTTCCTTGCCGATGTGGATCCCTTTGATGTCCTCATCTTGCCTTATTGCTATGGCTAGGGATTCCAGCACTATGTTGAACAGAAGTGGGGAGAGTGGGCATCCTTGTCTTGTTCCTGAGTTTAGGGGGAATGATTTAAGTTTCTCTCCATTTAATATGATATTAGCAGTTGGTCTGTTGTATATGGCTTTTATTGTTTTGAGGAATGTTCCATCTATTCCTGTTCTCTCCAAAGCTTTTAATAGGTATGGATGTTGTATTTTGTCAAAGGCTTTTTGGGCATCGACTGAGATAACAATGTGATTCTTGATTTTAGTTCTGTTTATGTGGTGAATTACGTTGATTGATTTATGGATGTTGAACCATCCTTGTGACTGAGGGATGAAGCCTACTTGGTCATGATGTATGATATTCTTGATCAGTTTCTGGATCCTATTAGCTAATATTTTATTGAGGAGCTTTGCATCTGTGTTCATTAGTGATATTGGTCTGTAGTTCTCTTTTTTTGTTGGATCTTTGCCTGGTTTGGGAATGAGTATGATATTAGCTTCATAGAATGAGTTTGGGATTTCTCCCTCCGTTTCTATTTCGTGGAAGAGTTTGAGTAGTATTGGAATTAGCTCCTCACTAAAGGTTTTGTAGAATTCGTTGGTGAATCCATCTGGGCCTGGGCATTTCTTAGTAGGGAGTTTCTTGATTACCTCCTGTATCTCACCGTAAGTTATTGGTTTATTTAGTTGATTTATTTCTTCTTGGTTCAGTTTGGGCAGTTTGTACTTCTCTAAGAATTGATCCATTTCTGTAAAATTATTGTTTTTTTTTGCTGAGTAGAGGTTTTGGGAATAGCTCCTTATGATTGTTTGAATATCGTGTGTACTTGTAATTTTTCCTGTGTAGTCCCTGATTTTACGAATATGAGTCTCTTCTCTTCTTTTTTTTTGTAAGTCTTGCAAGGGGTCTGTCAATTTTGTTTATTTTCTCAAAGAACCAGCTTTTAGTCTTATTTATTTGTTGAATCGTCTTTCTATTTTCAATCAGATTTATCTCTTCTTTAATCTTTGTGATCTCTCCCCTCCTAGTCGTTTTAGATTCTGTCATTTCTTGTTTCTCCAGTTGTTTTAGTTTCATCGTGAGGGTATTCACCTGCTCTGCTTCCATTCTTTTAATGTGGGTGCTGAGTGCAATGATCTTGCCCCTCAGTACTGCCTTAGCTGTGTCCCATAGGTTTCTTTGTGATGTGTTTTCTTTGTCATTGTGGCTTATGAATTCGTTGATTTCATCTTTAATTTGATCTGTGGCCCAAATGTTGGATAGCAGTGTGGGGTTTAGCCTCCAAGAGTGTGTATAGGCTCTGTGGTATCCTTTGTTGTTGAGGGTTATCTTTAATCCACTGTGATCAGATATAATACATGGGATGACGTCAATACTTTTGTATTTGCTGAGGTTCTTTGTGTGGGCTATGACGTGGTCTATTTTAGAATATGATCCATGGGCTGCTGAAAAGAAGGTGTATTGGGTATCTGTAGGGTGAAATGTTCTATATAGGTCTGTTAGATCCATTTGGGAAATGGTGTTATTTAGGTCCTCAGCTCCCTTACTAATCCTCTGGGTGTTGGATCTGTCTCTTGAAGAGAGAGGAGTATTAAAGTCACCCACTATGATTGTGTTTGCGTCTATCTTGCTCTGTAATTCTTTGAGAATTTGCTTGACATATGTCGGGCCTCTTTTGTTTGGTGAGTATACATTTATCACCGTGATTTCTTGATTCTGGATTTTTCCTTGTATTAATATGTAGTGTCCTTCTTTGTCTTTTTGAGTGGACTTTAAAGAGAAGTCCAGCTTGTCTGAGATCAGAATGGCTACACCTGCTGTTTTGGTGGATGCATTTGCTTGGTAGATCTTGCTCCATCCTTTCACTCGAAGCCTGTTTTTGTCCCTTGCTGTAAGGTGGGTCTCTTGTAGACAGCAGATGTCAACTTTTTGTTTGAGAATCCATTCTGCCAGTCTGCTCCTCTTTATCGGGGAGTTTAAACCATTTATATTTATAGAGATCAAGGATAAGGTTGTTTTTTCTCCTTCCATTTTCTTGGTTGGCTGTTTTTTCTTCTTTTTTTTTTTTCTTGTCTTTAGTGAGCTTGTGTTTCTGCTGGACTTTGGCTATTGAAGTTTCTTTCTGATTCTGTCTGTGTGTCTTTTACGATCTCTGTTGGGTGGGGTTCCCCTCTTAATATTCACTGTAGGGCTGGTTTTTTATTCACATACTCCTTTAGCTCCTCTTTCGTGTGGAAAGATCTGGTTCTCCCTTCAAATGTGAACTCCAATTTCGCTGGATATTTGATCCGAGGTTGTAAATTGTTATTCTGGAGTACTTGGATGGTGTTCTTCCACTCACTTCGAGCGTGGTAAGTTTGTGTGGATAAGTCAGATGTTATTCGAATCCTCTTCCCATTGAAAAAAGTTTCCTTCTTCGCTTTGGCTGAATTCAGAATTTTCTCTTTAATCTTGAGGTCTGTAGTCTTGAATATTATGTGCCTTGGGGTGGCTTTCCTGGGGTCTGGCCTGCCAGGTGTCCTATAGGCTTCGGTTACCTGGATGGGGTCCCCTGTGTGATTGGGGAAGTTTTCTGCAATAACTTTATTGAGAACATGATTAAGCCCTTTGCTCTGGTATTCGGCTCCTTCTTCTATTCCAATTATGCGCAGATTATATCTCTTGTCTTTGTCCATTAGTTCCTGGATTAGTCTTCCCTGAAGCTTCACCTTTTCTTGGAGTGTGGTCATTTTCTGGTTGTTGTCAGCTGCTTCATCATCCAGGCGAGAGATTCTGGATTCTATATGGTCTACTCTTTGTGTTATGGTTTCAATTGCAGAGTTTATGGATGTCAGAGAGCTATTTATGGTTGTCATATCAGCTCTGATCGTGGAGATTTCTTCCTTTAAAGAGTTGTATTTTAAATCTATTTTTTCATGCATTTCAATTCTCAGGATGTGGAGATTTTCTTTAAAGGCATCTTGCATTGTATCCATTTTTGCTTCCATTTCTTTAAAGCAGGCTTGCATTGTATCCAGTTTTGCTTCCATTTCTTTCTTGGCTTCCTGGGTGTCCTTCCAGATTTCTGCTCTAAATTCCTGGAATTGTTTTCTGATTTCATTTCTGACGCTTTCGATCATTCCTGTTAACATGGCCTTATTTGCTTTTTTAGTCTCCATCTCCTCTTCAGTCGTGCTGCTTTTTGGAGCTGGAGAGTTGGCTTGCCCTTTGATGAACTGAGTTATGTTTCTTTGTGATTTGCGCATCTGGAGATCTGGATGGCTTCTCAGGTTTAGTTTGTAGCTCTTCCCTCCCTCCTCTGTAGACGTGTCTACGGCAGCAGGTGCTGCCACTGTGGCCCTGCCCACCAGTGCAGGGTACACGCCTACCAGAGCGGGCGCTGTCGCCGGGGGCCCCGCCCTCCTGTGCACTGTGTGTCCACTGCAATAGGCACTTCGGCGGGATATGCCTCCCAGAG